>NC_052159.1:144951791-145263831 GCF_902713615.1 Scyliorhinus canicula
CCCCCCCCCCCCCATACGAACGCCATGATAAGTTTGTCCAGCACTTTGAAGAAGGCCTTGGGGATGTAGATCGGAATGGATCTAAACAGGAAGAGGAACCTGGGCAATACGTTCATTTTGATCATCTGGACTCTCCCCGCGAGGGAGAGTGGGAGTGTTCCATCTTTGCAGGTCCTTTTTTACTTCCTCCGCCAGGCTGGTGAGGTTCCATTTGTGGATCCCTTTCCAGTCATGGGCTATTTGGATCCCCAGGTAGCGGAATTTATGTTGGGCTTGTTTGAACGGCAGCCCCTTTAGTGCTGCCACTAGAAGGCTCCCCGAGAAGGCTCCAAACTCTTTCAGGAGCGCGATGATTCCGTCCATGCTGCTTTGTGGGTCCGAGATGTAGAGGAGCAAATCATCTGCATAGAGTGAGACTCTGTGCTCTCTGCCTCCCCTTCGGATCCCCCTCCAATTTTTTGCTGCTCTGAGCGCGATTGCTAGCGGTTCGATTGCTAGTGCGAACAGCAGCGGGGACAGTGGGCATCCTTGTCTGGTGCCCCTGTGCAGCTGGAAGTATTGGGAGTTGGTATTGTTGGTCCGTACACTCGCCATGGGAGCGTTGTATAGGAGCTTTACCCAAGCGGTGAACCCTGTTCCAAGCCCGAACCGCTCCAGTACCTCTATGAGGTATTTCCATTCGACTCTGTCGAAGGCCTTTTCTGCGTCCAGGGAGACGATCACATCTTGTGTTCTCTCCCCGGAGGGGATCATTATCACGTTCAGCAGGCGCCTGATGTTCGAGGTGAGCTGTCTACCTTTGACGAAGCCCGTCTGGTCCTCTGTGACCACCTCAGGTACACAGTCTTCTAGCCTTTTGGCTAGGATTTTGGCCAGTATTTTGGCGTCTGCGTTCAGCAGAGATATGGGTCTGTATGACCCACATTCCGTTGGGTCTTTGTCTTTCTTAGGTATCAGCGAGATTGAGGCCTGTGCTAATGTGGGTGGCAGTGTGCCCCTAGCTAGCGAGTCTGTGAACATCTCCCGCAGGTGCGGGGCCAGCGCTGTCGCGGAATTTTTGTAGAAGTCCGCCGGGAATCCGTCCGGTCCCGGCGCCATCCCCGTCTGCATGGAGCTAATGCTGTCCATGATCTCTCCCAGTGCTAGTGGTGCTTCCAGGTCCCGTTTTCTGCCCTTTCCCACGACTGGTATGTCCAGTCCATCAAGGAACCGGTTCATCCCAGCCTTCCCCGTTGGGGGCTCTGAGGTGTACAGCTCTTGGTAGAAGGCCTTGAAGGTTTTGTTAATCCTCTCTGGTTCTGTTTCCAACGTGCCTCTGGTATCCCTGATTTGCGCAATTTCTCTGGTGGCTGCCTGCTTTCTCAGCTGGTGTGCCAGCAGGCGGCTGGCTTTGTCTCCGTGTTCGTACAGGGTCCCGCGAGCCTGGCGGAGTTGGTGCACTGCTTTCCTGGTGGAGAGCAGGTCAAAGTTCCTTTGTAGTTCTTTTCTCTCCGCCAGGAGCTCTACGGTCGGGGCCTCGGAGTATTTACGGTCTACCTCCAGTATGGAGTCGACCAGCTTCTGCCTAGCCACCCTTTCCTCCCTATCTCTTTGTGCTTTGAAGGCAATGATTTCCCCTCTTAGTACGGCCTTAAGCACTTCCCAGAACGTGGAGGATGAGACCTCCCCGTTTTGGTTGTTCTCCGTGTACTCCGCTATGGCCCGCGCTATCCTTTCGCTAAAGGCCTTGTCAGCTAGTAAGGCACCGTCCAACCTCCATGTGGGGCGCTGGGCCCTTCCCGTCTCCAGCCGCACGTCCATGTAGTGTGGGGCGTGGTCTGATATCACAATTGCGGAGTATTCCACTTTGTCTATCCCTGGAAGCACCGTTTTCCCCACCACAAAGAAGTCAATTCTGGTGTACACGTTGTGTACTGGGGAGAAGAAGGAGAATTCTTTCTCCCCCGGGTGGGCAAACCTCCAGGGGTCCACTGCTCCCATCTGCTCCATAAAGTGACTGAGTTCCCTTGCCATGCTTGAGGTTTTCCCCGTTTTGGGGTTTGATCTGTCCGTCTTTGGATCCTGTACACAGTTGAAGTCTCCCCCCCCCCCTCCATGATTAGTCGATGCGTCGTTATGTCCGGGATTTCTGCCATGGTCTTTTTGATGAAACTCGTGTCGTCCCAGTTGGGCGCGTACACGTTGACTAGGACTACCGGCGCCCCATCCAGGGCCCCGCTGACCATGACATACCGCCCCCCTGGGTCTGTAACCGTCTTTGTCGCCCTAAACATTGTCCTCTTGCCGATCAGGATCGCCACCCCCCTGGCCCTTGTCCCATAGCAGGAATGGTAGGTTTGTCCCACCCAGCCCTTTCTTACCCGCAGTTGGTCCTGCTCCCTCAGATGCGTCTCTTGGAGGAAGACTATGTCGGCCCTCATATTTCTGAGGTGGGTGAGGACTCTAGATCTCTTCACTGGGCTGTTAAGTCGCCTTACGTTCCAGGTGATTATCCTGGTGGGGGGCTTCTGCCCCCTCGTTCCTGTGGGATTAACCATATTTATCTAGTGGACGCGCCCCTGCCCTCCGGGGTTTCCCTTTGTTAGGGGGCCGTCCAGGATGGCCGCTATCACTGCTCTCCCCATGCGGCCGGGTCTCTGCGACCGGGGTTTCCCCTTGTCCCGGGAGCACCCGCCATGGCCGTCCACTGTGTGTCCACCACGCGGGTAGTCCCCTGCACTCCGGGGGCCCCCTTCGCCCACAGACCGTACTGGGTGGGTGCTTGCAGCGGTTCCTTGTTTCGAGCCCTTGGTTGTGGCACTTTGTAGCCCTGTTCCTTTTCTGGCCTCTTTTGTCCCTTTGTCCCTGCATTTCCCCTCCCTGGTCTCTCCCTTTTCCCTCCTCCCCTGTATACCCCTCCTTTGCCCCTCTATCCCCTATTCCTGTCCCCGTTTGCTCTCCTGACTTTGATGGGTGATCCCCCCTCCCCGCCTGGCACCTTCCCCCCTGTTGGGGTGCACTGCGGCCCTGCTTTGTCTAAATTGCCTCTCAATCCTATATCTGAAATGTTCCTTTGGATAACAACGTACCGCTGGAGTGGCATTTGAGTATTTTACCAGTTTTACGCTTCTCTCACCAAAATGCTGCACTTTCAGTTGGTGCCTTAGATTTTTCTTTGGCGTTGATTTACTTTTTAAGAACGTGGGACCCTTCGTGTGTTTTTTGGGAGTCCGCAATGTAAGAAATACCCAGAGCTCCAGCTTTCAATATTCTGTAGCATTCATGCCTCTAGTCAGAGGGTTCAAGTCCCTCTCCAGGCTGACACACTCCAGTGCAATACTGAGGGAGTACTGCACTGTCAGAGGGTCAGTACTGAGGGAGTACTGCACTGTCAGAGGGTCAGTACTGAGGGAGCCCTGCACTGTCAGAAGGTCAGTACTGAGGGAGTACTGCACTGTCAGAGGGTCAGTACTGAGGGAGTACTGCACTGTCAGAGGGTCAGTACTGAGGGAGTGCTGCACTGTCACGGGGTCAGTACTGAGGGAGTGCCGCACTGTCGGAGGGTCAGTACTGAGGGAGTGCTGCACTGTCAGAGGGGTCAGTACTGAGGGAGTGCTGCACTGTCACGGGGTCAGTACTGAGGGAGTGCTGCACTGTCAGAAGGTCAGTACTGAGGGAGTACTGCATTGTCAGAAGGTCAGTACTGAGGGAGTGCTGCACTGTCAGAGGGGTCAGTACTGAGGGAGTGCTGCACTGTCACGGGGTCAGTACTGAGGGAGTGCTGCACTGTCAGAAGGTCAGTACTGAGGGAGTACTGCACTGTCAGAAGGTCAGTACTGAGGGAGTGCTGCACTGTCAGAGGGTCAGTACTGAGGGAGTGCTGCACTGTCAGAGGGTCAGTACTGAGGGAGTACTGCACTGTCAGAAGGTCAGTACTGAGGGAGTGCTGCACTGTCAGAGGGTCAGTACTGAGGGAGTGCCGCACTGTCAGAGGGTCAGTACTGAGGGAGTGCTGCACTGTCAGAGGGTCAGTACTGAGGGAGTGCTGCACTGTCAGAGGTCAGTACTTAGGGAGTACTGCACTGTCAGAAGGTCAGTACTGAGGGAGTGCTGCACTATCGGAGGGTCAGTACTGAGGTAGTGCTGCGCTGTTGGAGGGTCAGTACTGAGGGAGTGCCGCACTGTCGGAGGGTCAGTACTGAGGGAGTGCTGCGCTGTTGGAGGGTCAGTACTGAGGGAGTGCTGCACTATCGGAGGGTCAGTACTGAGGGAGCGCTGCACTTTCGAGAGATGTCACCTTTCAGAAGAGATGTTAATCCAAGTCTACTCTCCCAGATGGAACTATTTTGAAGAAGAGCACAGGGTTAACCCCTGGTGTCCTGACTAATATTAACCCCTTGATCAACATTATGAACAATAACAGATTATTTGGTTGTTATCACATTTCAGTTTTGTGGGAGCTTGCTGTGCATAGTTACTACACTTCAAAAGTGCTTCCTCAATTGTAAAGCACTTGGGATGTCTTGTGGTCATGAAAACGCTGTAAGCCTTTAAATTTTGTGTGACTAGATAATACCAATTTTTTGCTTTTTTCAAAGTCAGAGGACATGAATTTAAGGTCATTAGCAAAAGAAGCAGAGGGGAGATGCAGACTTTTAAAAAATTCAGTAAGTTTTTATGACCTGGAATGTATTGCTGGGGAAAGTGGAGGCAGAATCATTGTAAATTGAAAAGACGTATCTGCAAAAGGGGAAAACAAATTGCAGGACTAAGGGGAGAGGTTGGGACACATTGGATCGCTCTGCCTCAGCGTTGGCAAGGCACCAGGGACAAAATGGCCTGATTTTGTGCGGGATTGCCCATGTAAAAAACGAATTGATCCGTACTCACCCCTCTCAGGGGATTCATGTTCTTGATAAAACACTGAGGATTATGTGGAAGGGCTCCTGAACGTTTCGCCGTATTGGTAACATAGTAGGCATGCCTCCCGCACTTGATGAGAATACATCTCAGTCAGCGGCATTTGAGACGAGACAACACTGACGTGACGGGGTCGTTTACAGAGGTTGAGTCTGATGACATTGCTTATTCCCTGCTTTTCTTCCTGCTTTCTCGGCCTGTTTCTGGGTAGAGTTTCTGAGGCTCCCTCTGGAACCTTGCCCAAATGGTAATTATTTGTGAGAGAACATTAACAGTTAAGTGTTGACAGGTTGTTTGAGAGTAGAGGCACCGGTATTCCTTGAGGTTGTCGCCAAGGAGCACTCTGTTCTAATCAAATCTGTTACAGAGAGAGGAGAGATAAACTGAAACCCTCAATTCCTTTCCCTTGCTGCCCGTAATCAGTTTTGAAAGGGAGGCGTATGCGAGCCTGATTGAGTCAGTAGTCATTTTGAATAACAACAGCAAGCTTTCATGTGTTTAATAAACCTATTCACGCATACACCCCGAAAGTTTAAATGCTACTGCATCAGTCACTCAGCGCTCACACAATCGCATGTTTACACATACAGGTGTATAAATACACACACACACACACCTGCATGAGTACACAAACACACGCATGTACACAGAAAGGTACAGTAAAAAAAACTAGCATTCTCCCAGCTGGATGCCAAAAGATGTTCACAGTTCACATGTTGAGTTCAGAGAAGAACCGTGACTGTGGGCCCAGTCAATAGCCTTTTTCCACCCTTGAATCATAATTCAGAAGGATTCAAATTGCTGAAATCAGATATTCGGATAGTTTCAGGATTCTCTCGAGGAGATTAATGTTCAACAGGCCACGTAGCTCGGCACGTGCGATTTGTTTCGTATCAGGAGGTCAAATTTATTTACAGTTTTGGAATCCGACTTTGGGCTTTTCATAGACACGTAGGCTCAAGATTCGCGAATGCAAAGAGGACACAGCCTTTGCCCACAGCTGCTGACTCATTCAGTGTTTTTCCCAGACTGCTCAAGTCTCTCTGGGTCTTCAGATAAAACTCATTATCTACAGCCAGTTTCGGTCACAGGATCAATACTTGTACTGTCCACCCCAAAGTGGCTTCGCTGAAAGCCATTGCTGTGCTGTGGAGATAATAGATGAATTCTTCACGCCTATGCAGGACGAGTTGGTTTCCGCCCGACTCTCATTGTTGGGGTTCCAACTTGGAGTCTGGACATTGTTTTGGGTAAATCCCCAAATGATAGCAAGTGTGAATTTCACAGATAGTGATTGTCTGGATATGTCCATTCCAGGTGGAGATCCCCACCCAGGGCAAACTTTGTTTAAGCTTCAGATAGTCTGTGTTAAAGTTGCAAAGGTCACCTTGCACTTGGCAGTTCATGCGTGTCCATTTTAAATATATCAGTTCCAGAAATTTGTTCATAAACAGAGTGCATATTTAGAGTTATGAATATTTATAATGTTATTTTTTTTTCAATTCAGGGCCAGTTTTAGCGTAGCCAATCCACTTACCTAGCACATCTTTGGACTGTGGGGGGTGAGACCACATACACATGGGGAGAATGCGCAAACTCCACAAGGACAGTGACCTGGGGCCGGGATCGAACCCGAATCCTTGGTGCAGTGAGACAGCAGTGTTAACCACTATGCCACCGTGCCACCCTCTAGAGTTATGAATATGACATACCTTTACTAGGCATAAGACCATAAGGCATAGGACCATAATTAGGCCACTCAGCCCATCGAGTCTGCTCCGCAATTAAATCATGGCTGATATATTTCTCATCCCCATTCTCTTGCCTTCTCCTCATTACCCCTGATCCCCTTATCAATCAAGAACATATCTATCTCTGTCTTAAAGACACTGAGTGATTTGGCCTCCGCAACCTTCTGTGACAAAGAGATCCACAGATTCACCACCCTCTGTTTTAAAGGATCGTCCCTTTAGTCTGAGATCGTGTCCTCTGGTACTAGTTTTTCCTAAAAGCGGAAACATCCTCTCCACGTCCACTCTATGAAGGCCTCACAGTATCCTGTATGTTTCAATAAGATCCCCCCTCATCCTTCTAAACTCCCAACGATACAGATCCAGAGTCCTCAATCGTTCCTTATACAACAAGCTCTTCATTCCAGGGATCATTCTTGTGAACCTCCTCTGGGCCCCGCATAACAAGATGATCATCCTGGTTGATATTTCTGACATCCGACCTATTTTTCACTGCTATCCAGTGAACCTGTCACCAAACCAACCTTGGGATCTTGGTTCTTTGTGGAGTGTGTTCACTAGATACACAATCCCAGTAGGGAACTATTTCATGGGCACATTTCCCACTGTGTGCTATATGACAGCCTTTCGAACATCCCCATCAACAAAACACATTTGCACGTGTACAGGACCGACAGGCAGGGTCAAAGCTGTGTTATTGGAACTGAAGTTAGACCCCCTGAGTTTCACACATCCCAATGGCCTCCTTGCCAAGGCCTGGAGTTGTTGCTTGGTTGCTCTGGCTTTTGTGGAATAGTTTGGCCAGAATTGCAACACTGGTGCCAGTTGTTTAATTGAATTAATCACCATTGGGAGCATCGACCAATTGTGATTCTTTGTTGGCCTTTGAGTAGGCTACAAAAAGTAAGCTGTGACACGAGTCGCATTTAAAAAGTTTTAAAAGCATTTAAACGCAATGTTTCAAATGTTTACCGAGGAAGTGGCTACAGCATCCCATTGTAACTAATATAGTTCTGGAGAGCTCTCCAAAAGTAATTTTCAATCATTTATCCACGTGTGGCGGATTGATTAAAAATTATTTTGTATTTTGGTCTGATTTTTCAGGCGTGTTAATCAAACTGCACCACGTTACCGCTTTTTAATATCTCAAGGAATATATTTTGAAAATCGGACAGGGCCTGGGTTTAATGTCTCAAAACACACAGTGCAGCATTCCCTCAACTTCACTAAAGTCTCTGCCTTGATGTTTGTGCTCAGGACCTGGAGGGGGACTCGAACCAGGGACCTTCCGACTCTGAGGCAAATGACCCACAAGTGACACACATACTGAGCCTTACAAGTATAGGAATGGCTTAGATGAAGAGGCAAAGAGCAATGTACCTGAGTTTGCTGATTATACCAAAACAAATGACAAAGAAAAACACAGCACATAAACTGGCCTTTCGTACCTCCAAGCCTGCACCAACCATGCTGCCCATTTAACTGAAAGCCTTCTACACTTGCGGGGTCAGAATCCCTCTCTTCCCATCCAATTCATGTATTTGTCAATGTTATGGGCCAGCGTTTGGAGAACCCCAAAGTGTATCATGGAGTTCACCTGACCCACAACTTTTAATGGATTGTGGTATGGGGAGCACACGGCCCACTCTACAGGTGTGGTACAGCAGAAATGGAGAAGTATTTTTTAAAGCAAAACAATGTTTATTCTATGAACTCAAGTTAACCTTTTTAAAACACGCAATGAACATCTTCGCACCATTAATTCAAATACAACCCCCAAAGACTACAACACTAAGTAATCCTTCAAGCTTTCCTTTTAACATCCATACGCCGTAAACAAAACCTTTAACAGAAGCACATCAGGTTAAAGTCACTACTGAAAACATTTATAATTCTGAACTCATCAAATGATCAAGAGATAGTCTTTTGACGGCAGAGAGAACAGCAGTACACCTGCTTGGTCTGGCTTCAGCTCCAACACTGAAAACAAAACTAAAACACACCATGCAGCAAATAGCCTGAATTGAAAGTAAAAAGCTGACAGACAGCCCAGCTCCACCCACACTCTGACATCACTGATAAACACCCATTTCTTAAAGGTACTCTCACATGACAGTCAAGATGCCCCTTAAACATCACTATCGTGGGTGCTTCCACCACCTCCTCCGGCAGCACATTCCAGGCAGCCACTACCCTCTGTGTAAAAAAAACCTTCCCTCGCGTATCTCCTTTAAACCTTTAAAATATGCCGCTCGCACCTTAAACCAATGTTCCCTAGTAATTGAATCTTCTACCCTGGGAACAAGCTTCTGACTATCCACTCGGTCCATGCCCCTCATAATTTTGTAGGCTTAGGTCAGGTCTTTCTTCAATCTCCATCGTTCTAGTAAGAACAAACCAAGTTTATCCAACCTCTCCTCATACCTAAACTAGGTGGAAAGGTAAGCTGTGGGGAGGACACGGAGAGGCTATAAAGAGAGTAGGTAGGTTAGACGAATGGCAGATGGAATATAATAATATGGTCGTAAGGATAAAAAAGCAGAATATTTTTTAAAGGTGGAAACTTGTAGGTGTTGATGTCAAAATAGCTTGGATGTGCTGGTACAAGGGATGCAGAAGGTTAGCATGCAGATGCAACAAGCAATTAGGAAGGCGAATGGCATGTTGACTGTGATAACCCTGACGAGGATGCTGTTTTATCTCCCCGTGGGCTCCGTAGAATACAAGTTCTCCTGGTGAGCTTGTGGAGGCGTGCCCAGCTTGGGCACGTTCGCGGGACCCTTAAATGTAGCTCCCACATCCGGGCCGGTAGTCCCCAATTGTCCTGGACTGGGAAGATTGTTTTGGCCTTTCGCTCCGTGCCTTCTGGAATGAGTATCTTTATTGCAAGGGGATTGGAGTAAAAGGCATTCTTCTTTATTAGAAGACTGGCTGCATTTGTACAGAGTTTGGGTGAGACTGCATCTGGAATACTGCGTGCAGTTTTGGTCTCCACATTTGAGAAAGGATATTGGAGTTGGTGCAGCGAATGTTCAGTAAACCGGCGCCTCAGAAGAGGGGGTTGCCCTATGATGGGAGGCGGAGTAAATTGAGCTCATACACTCTGGACTTTAGAAGAATGAGAGGCAATCTCATTGAAACTTAAAAGAGTCTGAAGGGGCTTGATAGGATGGATGCTGAGAGATTGTTTGCATTGATCGGGGAATCTAGAACACGGAGAGGGGGAGGGGGTGCAGTCTCAGTTTAAGGGGATTAGGGCCCAATATTAAGGACTGAGATGAGGAGACATTTCTTCACTCAAAAGGGTTGTTAATCTTTGGAATTCCCCACCCCAGAGGGTTGTGGATGCCCCATTGCTGAATACATTTACGGCTGGGAATTGTGGTCTCTGAAAGAATTAATGGATGTGGGGAGTGGGTGGGAAAAATGGACTTGAAGCCTAATATCAGTATTGAATGGGAGAGTCAGGCTCAATGGGCCTTGTGGTGTAAACCTGCTCCCTAATTCTTTGTTCTTATGTTATACCAGTACTACCTAATACCTTGATGTGTCCACATGTGGCACACATTCAGATTGTGGAGCTAGCAAAATTGTCTTCCATTCATGTAAGCTTTGAGAAACATCAGTCACGATTCAGATGCCAACATTTTGTGTTAAATATCTGGCCAGCCATGCCTTTTGTGGAACCGTGTTGTGTGCACAAATTGGCGGTTGGGTGACCCCTGCATCAGCTGGTTGTGACAGACATTCGTAAGAATGGGTTTGATTTTAATTCAGTGCATTCCACGTGGAGTTTGTTCATTCAGTTCCTTGTGGAGGACGAGCCAGCCATGGGAATGAGTGTTACTGGGGTTACAGCAAATGTTCTACGGTGTTGGTACAAGTCAGTTGTACTATTTGCTGTTGGTTGTCAGTTCTTTGATCAGGCTGTCATCTAATGGGCCAGAATTTTCACACACACACGCACCCGCCAATGAAAGCCAGACGTTGCCTCAAATAAGGCACTTAAGTGGCCACTTAAATGTCACTTGAGGGCCTTTTCCCATCCAGTCTCAATTTGTAGGCTGGCGGGTGAATGACAGATCGGGGGTGCAAAGCAGAAAATGACCAAATCTCGGAGGGAAAGGCAAAGGGGCTCTGACCTGGGGGGGTGCTCTCTGGTCAAGGCCCAGAGACCTCTGGGTCACCCTCCCCTACCTGAGACCCAGTCACTCCGGCTTCCTGCACTTAGTTGCAGGTACGTGGCTGCAGCGCCTCTTCTGCCCACTGCAGTGCTGTGCTTGAAGTGCCTGGAGAGTTTTCCAAGGCTTGAACCCTACCCCCCCCGCAGTGAGAATGGAATTCCCTCCAGTTGCCAATCAACTCTGTTAGAGTGTGAAATTGCAAGGAGGCTGGGCAGGGACCCCTAAAAATTCAGGGCCCTGGATAGAGAACAGGTCCCACATCCCATATATTAACAATAAGACGGTGAAATATATGATGCGATGTGATAGGTGTTGTACCCACTGAAGAATTTAAGAAAAAAGATTGTACAGTCTTTTGAAGCTGATCCATTATCTACATCAACTCACGCAGTCTTGCATCCAGAGCATTTTGAGCATTCTCGACACTGTTAATCTTCTTGACTTTGTTTTTGACGCCCCTACCTCTGCAATGTCTTCCAACACTACAACCCACTCTGAGAGCTTTGTCTTCCTCCAATTCTGGTCTCATGTGCATCCCCGGTTTCCTTCGCTCCTCCATTCGTCGCTGTGTTTCCTGCTGACTAATCAGCCTCTTAAAACATACCTCCTTGAGCAAGCTTTTGGTCGCTATCCTAAAATCCTCTGAGGTGGTTTGGTATCATTGGGTAATAATGCTCCTGTGAAGTTGGGTGTTTTACCGTGCTATAAAAATGCAAGTTGTTGTTATCAACAGGTTGACTTGTGCTGTACGGAAAGGCCTCCTGGGGAGTGAAAACCTTGGGTGGGATTTTCCTGGGCTAATGGGGCAGGACTGAAGGCGAACAGGCATTTAGAACCTGTGTCAGAGTCAAATTGGGCGTGGAAAGCTTGTTCAGGTAGTTAACAAGCCCGTTGAGTCTTATTTTCGCTCCACAATGGTGGCCTGGCAGCCGAGGCCATTTGTAAAGTTTCAAAACCTTAGCTGAGGCGCTCGCTCTCTCACTTACCTGTAACGGCAGGATGCAGCTCCCTCAGTGCTGGAGTGCATCCAATTAGCCAATTGGACAGTGAGTGCACACTCGAGCAACGAGTCGGCCAATCCAGGAAAAACAGACTTTGGACGATCCTTTAAAATCCTAATGAGGAGGAATTTCTTCAGCCAGAGGGTGGTGAATCTGTGGAACTCTTTGTTGCAGAAGACTGTGGAGGCCAGGTTCTTGATTAATAAGGGGATCAGGGGTTATGGGGAAAAGGCAGGAGAATGGGGATGAGAAGAATATCAGCCATGATTGAATGGAGCAAATCCGATGGGCCGAGTGGCCTAATTCTGCTCCTATGTCTTGTGGTCTTATGACTATTCCCGATCCAGCGCGGGGTTGGGAGTCTGACGTTCCTGAACCAGAACACAAAATCCTGCCCCTGGTGTCAGATTTTGTTTTCATGCGCACAGAGCTGTGCGTTTGAGCGGACAATGGTTCAGTAAAGGACTGTTATCATTCAGGATTTCTCTTCAACAGAAGCCGAGGGCTGAGCTTTACAGATGTCCGATAATAGCAACGTTTAAATGTCAAGGTTCAGATGTTTGAGATACACTCAGTTCCAGCTGCACTTGAATGGATAGCTCTCCATGTACTCTATGTCATGCTTGGACAGATTGTTGGAACCACCTCCCTTTTATGCAATGATATATTGGAATCACAAACCATCAAGTTCACTGGCTTGTTGGAAGCAGGGCTAGCAGGAACCATGTCACTCTATAAAGATTAGGGTCCCGTTGCAATCTTAACTCAATTTCGGGACAGTCCTGCTCAGCACTGGATCCCCAGTTAACCTGCCCACAATCACATCCGGGGCCAAGAAGAGGTTGAGCAAATTAAATGGCTTTTAATGTTTTTCTTTGCTCCCTTGTCTGTTTGACGGACTCTTCCGAGCACCAATAGGAATACCTGATTGCCATCAGTTGTTCCTTCCAGTCCCCTCGTTGCCTTTTTTACCTGCTATAAATATGGCAATCAATAAGGTTGCCCTTCTTTCTTTACCTATCGATATTATATTGCTCAGCGTCGCCAGGTATCAAATGATACCACCACAAGGTTTAACCGGATATCGATCGAGGAGCCAAACACCAGTTAGTTAGTTCAAGATCAAGCGTACTTTATTTACACACATAATTAATCATGCAACATAGAGGCTACTAGTTAAACTACACCTATCAACTATGACAACCTGTACTTAACTTCAGGAACCCGGCTTAGGTCAGAGGAACAGTGGCCGTTGTTCGAATCTGGGTCTATCAGGTCTGGAGAAGTAACTGCTGCTCAGCTGGGCTCATCCATCTGGTAGTGGGCGATGAACTTGAACTTGCTTCTGGTGATGCCGCAATTGGAAGTAGACGTTGCCAGAGCGGCAGGTCCAAGAGAGATCGAACACATGGCAGTATCTCTCTTTATCCTTGGGGAGTTTCGCACTCTTTTGGGCGGTCCTTCGGTTTGGACCCCATTAATTGGGTAGTTCTTGATCACTGTATTTTATTTGAGCCAATAAAGGGGCGGGTGCTTTGATGGCCGGGGCGTGTCCAAAGAGGTAATTGACTCTGTTGTTAATGCTTCCTGAGTACAGGGAGTGGCACCGAAATGTCTGGGATTGTATCGGTTGCTCAAGTATCAGTCTTTTGTCTTACAGAGATGGGCCATCAAAATGCTAATCGGTTGGGGGTTTCGATGCTGTCTGGATTCTTCGCTCGCAAATATACATTCAGGCTCTGAGCCTGCCTGAACCTTACATTGTCCATTTTTCCCGTTATGCTTTGCGACCGTCCATGTTTCTTATTGTAAGTGGCCATCCCAGATGGCTACACCCTGCAGTTGAATCCTAATGGCTAAAATTCCTGCTTGGCCAGCAGGCACTTACTGCCAGGCTCAGACAGGAGGCTGGGTGGGGTGCCCACACTTATTAGTTAAAATCTCCCAAAATGTCATTCTGCAGTGGTCCGGACAGGTAAGAGCTAGAATTGGGATTGTGTGCTGCATGTATGTCCTCGATCTATGCCTTAACCTGTGGTGGGACTGCAGGGGAAGAGTAGACCTAATTGGATAGCTGTTTCAAAGGAATAGCCACGATGGGCCAAATGGCCTCCAGCTGTGCTGTAGGAGTCGAAGAATTCCAAAGTCTCCGGGCCATTAAAGTCATTTGGGAATGCAAATTCCAATATATACAATATATCCAATATCAGTCTGCTGCTTGAAAAGCAAATTGTTTGTTTTACAGGAATACCTTTTTCAAATGTTGTACGAAAAATGGAAATTATTGGGATCCTCTGGCAAGTAGCTGCGGACTTCTTATGTTACCCTCCTAGAAATTTGGCAAAACCTTTGCCATGAATAAATCCTCAAGTATTGATTATTCAAATCGAGCAAGGGAATTCAATGAAAAGTCATTCGATGGCTAGGGAAATGGATCAAATAAATGCACAGATAATCATTATTTGTTGGACTTGAGTTGTTGCAACTGTGGCAGATCCATTACCTGTGACAGCTGAGTCATTTCTCCCAAGTGTATCTGGCTTTCCAAAATGAGGAGATCACGAGGAGGAACGTAACAGACATTTACAGATGCTGAAAGATTTCCTCATACGGGATATGCCGCTCGACTCATCGATCGACAGTTCCAACGCGCCACAGCAAAAAACTGCACCGACCTCCTCAGAAGACAAACACGGGACATAACCGACAGAGTACCCTTCGTCGTCCAGTACTTCCCCGGAGCGGAGAAACTACGACAACTTCTTCGCAGCCTTCAACGCGTCATTGATGAAGACAAACATCTTGTCAAGGTCATCCCCACACCCCCACTACTTGCCTTCAAACGACCGTGCAACCGCAAACAGACCATTGTTTGCAGCAAACTACCCAGCCTTCAGAACAACGACCACAACACCATACAACCCATGCCATGGCAATCTCTGCAAGACCTGCCAGATCATCGACATGGGTACCACCATTACATGTGAGAACACCACCCACCAGGTACGTGGTACATACTCGTGTGACTCGGCCAACGTTGTCTACCTCATATGCTGCAGAAAAGGATGTCCCGAAGCGTGGTACATTGGCGAAACCATGCAGACGCTGGGACAACGGATGAACGGACATTGCGTGACAATTGCCAGGCAGGAATGTTCTCTTCCAGTCGGGGAACACTTCAACAGTCAAGGACATTCAGCCTCTGATCTTCGGGTAAGCGTTCTCCAAGGCGGTCTTTAGGATGCGCGACAACACAGAATCGGCGAGCAGAAACTTATAGTCAAGTTCCGCACAAATGAGTACCGGGACCTTGGATTCACGTTGCATTGCATTCAACCCCCACCATCTGGCCTGGGCTTGCGAAATCCTACCAACTGTCCTGGCTTGAGACAATTCACAGCTCTTTAACCTGTGATCACCCCTCTCTCCAGTCATTCCGTCTGGATCTGTAAATACTTAATTGCCTGCAAAGACACGTGTTCAAAGTATCATCTTGCATCATTGATTTTGTCTATATATGTGTTTCTGGGACCCACCTCTTCATTCACCCGAGGAAGGAGCTACGCTCCCAAAGCTAGTGATTCGAAACAAACCTGTTGGACTTTAACCTGGTGTTGTAGGGCTTCTTATTGGCTTTCCAAAGAGTGAGGGGGTCAACTACTGAACTCATTCCAGGTTTCCTTCGCTGAACTTGACTGTTAAAGAAAGACTTGTATTTACATGTCTTCCCTGATCACTGCTTTACAGCCAATGAAATACTTTTTGAAGTGTAGTCATTGTTGGAAATTTGGCAACCAATTTGCGCTGTGCGAGCTCCCACACAGAGTAGTAGGATAACAACCAGACAATCTGTTATGAGGAATACATGTTGGCCAGGACACTGTGGATAAGCCCCTTGCTCTTATTGAAAATGGCGGGCTAAGTTTTCTGCCCCACAGCGTGTTTTGCAGTTGCAGAGGCAGCCTGCCATTGGCCGACGGCAGGATCTTCCGGAAGGTCCTATTGGTGAGAACAGCTGTAAAATCCAGCCCAGTGACTTTTACATGGAGCTCAGAGAGTGGATGGAGCCTGGGTTCAATGTCACATCTGAAAGATACCTTTTCCGTCAGTGCAGACTCCCTCACATCTGTGCTGGAGTGCCAGCCTTGCCTTTTGCTCAAGTGCTGGAACGGGATTTAAATTCTGAACCATCTGGTGCAAAGGTTAGAGTGCCACCCAAAGAGACACCCTGAAATGCATACTGTTATACCAGTACCACTGAATGTCTCCCTAACTCTATGGGCGTGATTTAACGGCCTTGCCGCGTCCGACTTGGTGTTTGGACAAGGCCGTTGAATCTCGCGATGCCTGACGAGATTTAATGGAGCCTTGCGGGATGTCATGATCTGAATCTCGCCCTTGCTGGACATGAACCAGGTCAACATATCTAAATGATCCAGTAGCTGTGGCTGGGAGACCTTGCCAGGGTGCCATTTATTACTGCTTTCCACAAATGTGAATCAGTCATAATGGCACATGGGGCGGGGTAGTCTCAGGCCATTGGAGAACCCCAGATGGTTGGGGACAGGGTAGGGTGTCACCGCCCACTCCCTCTGGCACCCAGGCACCTTCGGTGGGGTTCTCTGCTATCCGGCGGGGCGGGCTGTACCGACGCCGAGGAGTGGCGTGAACCAGTCCGGCGGAATCCTCTGCACCTTCAGGGGCTAGGCCGGTGCCGGTGGAGTTGGTGCCGCGCCAGTCGGGGCCGAAGGGCCTCCGCCGGCGTGTTCTGGCATCATCCCACCGCATGCGCAGAGGGATTTTTCGCCGCGCCGGCCATGGCGGACCGTTACACCGGCCTACGCGGAGGGAAAGAGTGCCCCCATGGCACAGGCCTGCCCGCGGATCGTTGGGCCCCGATCGCGGGCCGGACCACCATGGGGGCCCACCCGGGGCCAGATTCCCCTGCGCCTCCCCGAGGCAGGTCCCGCCGGTACGGACCTGGTGTAATATACGTCGGCGGGACTGGCCGAAAACGGGTGGCCACTCGGCCCATTGCAGAGCGGAGGATCACCGGGGTGGGGGGGGGCGGGTTTCACGCCACCCCCAGCGATACTCCGGCCCGGCGGGGGTTCGGAGAATCCCACCCCCTGTCACTATCAGCCTGGCACCCTGGCAGGGGCACCTTGGCAGTGCCACACTGGCAGTGCTGGGACACTGGCTGGCACTCAGGCTGGACGGACACTGCCAAGGTGCTGGGGGTAGCAGAAACATGCCTAGGTGCCTGGTTGGCACTGCCAGGGATCGGGCCCAGGGGGGCCTTACCAGGTGGAAGGCTGATGAGGGGGTGTTCCCGGGGGGCCTACCTGGGGTTGGGGGGGATGGGGCCAGTCAGAAATGATGATGTGGGCGGCGGCTGAAAGAGGGGGTACGTTCGGTGCAGCCAGACAAAATGGTGCCTCAACCTGGGCGACTCCTTCCCTGCTGGGCTCGCTGTGGCCAAATAAAATGGCAAAGTGCCATTGAAAAGCGGGGTGTTACTGGGAACTGTAGCCGCAGAAAAACACCCCTCAAAACACGGCAAAAACGGGACATCGATTTTTTTCACGGTTAAATTGTACCCTAGATTGTGCCACATTTTCAGGGAGTGGAGCATCCAAAAATGTCCAAATGTTTATCTCGCACAATTCAGATGTCAACAGCGTCTATAAAATACCTTGTTATTAATGATTCCTTGGGGTTTTAAGAAAGTTATTATCATCTTTATGTAATGCAGTGTAAATTTTATGCACACTTTCAAGTGTGAAGATGTGAAATATACAAAGCTATGTATAAGGTATTATGGATATATATACACATACTTAGAAAAATGTTGAATTGGACATGTGTTGATCAGAACAATGAAGTATCTGTTAGGCAAAAAAAATCCTAGTTGGCTCTTTTATCCCAGAGAAAAAAAAACAACCCTTGACGTCACTGGTTCTATGTCTTTCATAAAATGCTTTCTAAATCTTTTTACCCGCTGTGCGTACTCCTCTTACACCCCAGCACAGTGAGTCACAGGGCCAGGAGATTTTGTTTTGAAGATAATTAAATTATCAGCTCTTTGAAGGGCGCGAGGCCGTTGAAATATGAGGAAACCATTTCAAGGATCCAGATGAGGTTGTGTGAAAAAGACACGGCTATGGCATTCGCAACAATCTTCAGCCAGAAGTGCTGAGGGGATGGTCCCCGATATCACAGATGTCAATCTTCAGCCAATATGGTTCACTCCACGTGATATCAAGAAATGGCTGAAGGCACTGGATACTGCAATGGCTTTGGGCCCTGACAATATTCTGGCAACAGTACTGAAAACTTGTGCTCCCGAACTTGCTGCACCCTTAGTCAAGCTGTTTCAGTACAGCTATAACACTGGCATCTACCTGGCAATGTGGAAAATTGCCCAGGTGTGTCCTGTACACAAGAAGCAGGACAAATCCAACCCAGCCAATTATCACCCTATCAGTCTACTCTCCAGCATCAGCAAAGTGATGGAAGGAGTCATCAGCAGTGCTATCAAGTGGCACTTACTCCGCAATAACCTGCTCACGGATGCTCAGTTTAGGTTCCGCCAGGGTCACTCAGCTCCTGACCTCGTTACAGTCTTGGTTCAAACATGGATAAAAGTGCTGAATGCCAGAGGTGAGGTGAGAGGGACTGCCCTTGACACCAAGGCAGCATTTGACCGAGTATGGTATCAAGTAGCCCTAGCTAAACTGGAGTCAATGGGAATCAGAGAGAAAACTCTCCGCTGGTTGGAGTCATACCTTGTACAAAAGAAAATGGTTGTGGTGGTTGGAGGTCAATCATCTCAGCTCCAGGACATCACTGCAGGAGTTCCTCAGGGTAGTGTCCCTAGCCCAACTATCTTCAGCTGCTCAGATAATCAAGCAGTCCATGTCCAAATGCAGCATAGAACATAGAACATAGAACTGTACAGCACAGAACAGGCCCTTCGGCCCTCAATGTTGTGCCGAGCCATGATCACCCTACTCAAACCCACGTATCCACCCTATACCCGTAACCCAACAACCCCCCCTTAACCTTACTTTTATTAGGACACTACGGGCAATTTAGCATGGCCAATCCACCTAACCCGCACATCTTTGGACTGTGGGAGGAAACCGGAGCACCCGGAGGAAACCCACGCACACAGGGGGAGGACGTGCAGACTCCACACAGTCTGCACGTCCACACAAGATCATTAAAATGTCCAGATTTGGGCTGACAAGTGGCAAGTTACATTCATGCCACACAAGTGCCTGGCAATGACCATCCCCTACAAGAGAGGATGCAACCATCGCCCCTTTATATTCAAAGGCATTATCATCGCTGAATCTCCCACAGTCAATAACCTGGGGGGGGGGGGGTTACCATTGATCAGAAACTGAACTGGACTAGCCATGGTACGATACGGTAGCACAGTGGTTAGCACTGTTGCTTCACAGCACCAGAGTCCTGGGTTTGATTCCCGCTTGGTTCACTGTCTGTGCGGAATCTGTAAGTTCTCCGCTTATCTGTGTGGGTTTCCTGCGGGTGCTCCAATTTCCTCCCTCAAGTCCCGAAAGATGTGCTGTTTGGTGAATCGGGCATTCTGAATTCACAGTGAACTCACCAAGGTTCCTTAGACAGCACTTTCCAACCCACGACCACTACCATCTAGAAGGACAGGAGAAGCAGATACCTGGTAACACCACCACCTGGAGGTTCCCCTCCAAGTCACTCACCACCCTGACTTGGAAATATGTTATTGTTCCTTCACTGTCACTGGGACAACATCCTGGAAGTCCCTCCCTAACAGCACTGGTATATGTCGACCTCAGGGTCTGCAGCGGTTCAAGAAGGCAGTTCACGCCCACCTTCTGAAGGGCAACGAGGGATGGGCAATAAATGCTGGTCTAACCAGCGACGCCCACATCCCGTAAAAACAGTTTTTGCCAGAAGTCAAATACCATTTAATTCATCTTCTGGAGATCCAGGAAACGTTAACAATGAGTATGTCCACATCCTGTTTAATAATTGTCATGGTTTGATGATCAGGCAATTGAGAGCAAAATCATTGGATCATCAAATTTTAAAGCTGGCAGGCTTTCTTGGGCTTGTCAGATGCCCTACTTCACCTTGTGTTTGCATATCCAGGAGGCAGGAAACAGCTTTTGGCCAAAGATCCCAGATAATGGGCAGGGTTTCAGATGACAGTGCATTGGGATTTACCGCTCGGCTTCTCATTGTACGCGGGCTCAGCCCCTGCCTATGTGTTCGGTAGTCATTAGATGTTTAGTAACCATTGTGTCTCTTGTATTGTTTCACATGTAAGCAAATTGGACTTGGTATGTTGAGCTCTGGCTATCTAATTCTTTTGGTGATTGAGGCTGCCCTGTTTTCTCGCCCAAGGCTGCTGATCAGTCACTCTTCAGTGGGCACGGTGGTTAGTGCCTTCAGTCTTTTCAGTGAGTGACATCAAACCATACCATGGAGAGATTAAATATGAATAATTGCTTCAAGTAGCATCGACATCTGTTCACAATAATGATTTCTGTTTATGATATTCTAATCTGAATATTGCTGAGCGAGACACGTTGCCAAGGCTTTTCATCTTACCCTCAGGACAAATGCCAGAACACTAAATTTCAAATGATCACAGCAACTTATTCTACAGGAGCAAAGGGTCCTGATTGGTTGGCAAGTCAACTCTGATTGGCTGGGGCGTTGGCACGGAGAGTGCAAAGGGGACGAGAGTTTCCAGGTAATTCAGTGAAGGCGCAAGGCATGAACATATTCTTTATGTTTGCAGAAAAAGTCGCCTCTGTGCGCGACTGTATATTGCTTCGAGCAAGCATATAAAAGTCACATAACAAACTTGACAGATGATCTTAAATTGGTTGATGATGATGATGTAGCTGTGAGCGCACTCCAGGTTGTTCAGCAAGTGCTGTCGAATCACGGAATCAAATCAAACAGTAGGCTGGCAAATGGATTGGCAAATGCAGGTTAGTTGAGTACAGTCTACTTTCCCTAATATGAACAAGTGAAGGAAGATATTCTAATTGCACTGATGGGAAGATCATTAACTTTAGTCGCAACATAGGAGGATTTGAAGAGCTACATTAAGGGAATTAATAACGAGGACAAAATTACTTTAGAGAAAAACAGCCCAGCCTCTGGTTGCTGCCCACAGATAGTAATCTGATTAAGAGCTCAATGCTGTAGAAATGTGATCAGAATATGTCAACAATCCTTGTATCATTGTCCCTGAGCTTTGTGGTAGGCAAGTTAATTTCACAACATTAACACGATTGCAGACCTTAAAGGGACATTGTCTGAAAATATATATATTTTTAATTTAGAGTACCCAGTTTTTTCCAATTAAGGTGCAATGTAGCATGGCCAATCCATCTATCCTGCACATCTTTGGGTTGTGGGGGTGAAACCTATGCAGACACGGGGGGAACGTGCAAACTCCACACGGACAGTGACCCAGGGCCGGGATTCGAACCCGGGTCCACAGCGCCATAGGCAGCAATGCTAACCACTGTGCCACCGTGCTGCCCTAGTCTGAAAATATTTGAGAGAGCTGAAGAAATTTGACATGATGTGAAAGTCATTTTGCTGCTCAGTTAGATCCATTGGATGGTCCGATTATGGTCGCACAGAGAACACAGACGAATTCCAGTTGTATTTCACATTATTCTGGGCTTCCGACGAGTTTCTGTCTGATGCAAAGTAACTCTACACCGATATGTTCTGGTGGTGTTCAGTTAACATAGGCTGCGTCAAACGGGATTAGTCATTGGTCGCCATGGGAAACCATTTTCAAGGACCTTGTGGTGAATTGCCTTTGTCATTTATGTGTACCATGTGGCTATGCTAGTTATTTGCTGAGGGCAGCCTTTCAGTGCTACCCCAGCAGCACTGAGTTGCACTGTGCCATGAAGTAGTGAGATGAGAAAATCAGAAATAAAGACGAGGGCCGGGATTCTCGGTTCCGAATTTTACCCGGTACTACTGCCAGTGAGACGGAGAATTTGGCGCACGGCAGCGGGAATGGAGATTCTCGACCATGCAGTTAGAGAGTGCCTTCCACGATCACTGGGTATTGCAAAGGGCTTCACAGCCAATGAAGTACCTTTTGAAGTGTAGTCACTGTTATAATGTAGCAGTTTATTTGTACCCACCAAGCTCCCACACTCAGCAACATGATAATGACCAGATCTGTTTTTTTTACGATGCTGATTGAGCAATAAATATTGGCCAGTGCACCAGGGATAACTCCCTTCCTCTTCTTCGAAATAATGCCATGAGATTTATACCCACCCAAGCCTCGGTTTAACGTCCCAACTGAATGGGAGCTGAGTGCTGCACTGGAGTGGGAGCCTGGATTCTGTGCTCAAGCCCTCGAGTGGGACTTGAACCTGAATCTTGTGTTTCAGAAGCACAAGTGCTGCCGAGTGAGCCATGGCTCTTCCATGATGGTTTGGCAACACTCTAGCTGACTACTTCAGTAGTGACATTGATGCCGATGCATCGAAAGATGGGGAGGAGAAATACTGTCAAACACATGGGAATAGGGGCAGCACGGTGGCTCAGTGGTTAGCACTGCGGCCTCAGGGGGCTGAGGACACGAGTTCGATCACGGCCCCGGGGCGCTGTCCATGTGCAGTTTTCACATTCTCCTCGTGTCTTACCCCCGCAACCAAAGATGTTGGCCGCGCTAAATTGCCCCTTAATTGGAAAAATTAAAAAAAAAAGACAAAAGAAAATATAGATTAAAAGAAAAGGTTCCACATTCTGAAGAAGATTACGCACCTTTTCCCCAAAACCCCAACATATTTATCCCTCGACCCACATCAGTAAAACATATTATCCGGTCACCTTTCCTACTGCTGTTTGTGGGATTTTACTGAGTCCAATTTGGCTGCTGTGGTTTGGACATTTGAAAATTGACTACCCTTCAAAAAATAATATTTTGTTGGCTGTAAAAAGCTTTGGGCCATCCAGAGTATGTTACAGTGGCCGAATTGACAGATTGTTCTGCACATTTTTCAGTTTTTGAATTATGAAATACTTAGTGTACCTCTTTTAAATTTACCTTTCACTTATTTGTGATCCAAGTTCACTTTTAAAAACAAATCATCTGAATTTGCCTCTATCACGAGGCCTTCTGTTTACCGCCTTCCTGTCATGTTGTGAACTGCAAACTCCCCAAGCCTATCCATAAGAAGTGAAAAGATTTGTGGAGGAGTCTAAAATGAGGGGCCATAATGATAAGATAGTGATCATTAAATCCGTTAACGGGCAGCACGGTGGCGCAGTGGGTTAGCCCTGTCGCCTCACGGCGCCGAGGTCCCGGGTTCGGTCCCGGCTCTGAGTGACAGTCTGTGTGGAGTTTGCACATTCTCCCCGTGTTTGCGTGGGTTTCGCCCCCACAACCCAAAGATGTGCAGAGTAGGTGGATTGGCCATGCTAAATTGCCCCTTAATTGGAAAAAATTAATTGGGTACTCTAAATTTATTTTTAAAAAATTAAATCCGGTAACGCAGGAGAAGCATATATCCTGCCTGACCCTCATAACCCTTGACCCCCCCTTGTCGATCAAAAATTTTGACTCAGCCGTGAACATATTTCCAGCCTCCACTCTCTCTGGGAAGAGAATTCTGCAGTCCAATGCCCCTCTGAGAGAAATAAATTCTTCAAATCTCCACTTGAAACGGGAGTCCTCTAACTTGCGCCTCGTTCTAATCTCCCCCACAAGGCACCCTCTCAGCATCCACTCAGTATCTTAATAGTTTTGGTAAGATTGCTTCTCATTCTTTCGCACTCCATTGGATACAGGCACAAACGGCTCACCCGTTCCTCATAAGCTGACCCCCCCTCATCCCGGGAATCAATGGAGTGGAACTTCTCTAAACTACTTCTGATGTAGTAAAATCCTTTCTTCAGTAAGGAGGCCAAAACTTTACAAATTACCCCAGATGTAGTCTCACAAAGGCTAGTACAGTTGTAGAAACACTTCCCTACTTTTACACTCAATATCCCTAACCCTAATGCCAACATTCCAAGTAGGATGGGCGAGCCTCATTGGAGCAGGAACATGGCCACAGACCAGGTGGGTCAAATGTCCAATGGCGGGATTCTCTGAAATGGAGGCAGAGTGTCCGTGCCGTCGTGAACGCCATCGCGAACACCGTTGCGTTTCACGACGGAGTGAAATGGGCGCGGGCCAGCATGGCGCTGGAGCGGTTCACGCGTTCCAGCCTCCCTTCCCAGTGCCAACTGGGCACCGCACAACCCATGCATGTGCTGTGGCGCGCGTCAACCCACGTATTCACGGGGGACTTCCTCAATGCACCGGCCCCGACCGCAACATGGCACGAGGGTTCAGGGGCTGGAGAGGCCGGCCAGCCGATCGGTGGGCCCGGATCGTGGGCCAGAGCCCATTGGAGGCCCCCCAGTGAAGGAGCCCCCCTCCCCCCCCACCCACAGGCCACCCCCCGACCCTGCGCGCAGGGTTACCGCCGGCTGCGAGGAGGTGTGGACGGCGCCGGCGGGACTCTGCCGTTTCCGCGCGGCCGCTCGGCCCATCAAGGCTAGAGAATCGGCGGCCTGGCCGCGGATAGTGACCCATGGCTGGCGCCGCGCCAAACACGCCGGCGCAAATGCCGCTGATTCTCCGCTCCTCGGAGAATCGTGTGCCGGCGTCGGGGCGGCGTGGCGCGGTTGCGGCGATACTCCGGCCCGGCGAGGAGCTCGGAGTATCCCTTCCCCCCCCCGTTTCAGTGCTGTAGACGATATGCAAGACATCGTCTCCTTCCTCTTGGAATCTTTGTTCCCTATCTACTCCATTCCTTTTGTGCAAACTCCAGATTTGTCCGTGTCCATGAAACACAAAGCTAAGTTCTCTTATCGTTACAATCTAAATCCTTCAAGAACAGGGCAGCATGGTGGTGCAGGGGTTAGCACTGGTGCCTCCCGGTGCCAAGGATCCGGGTTTGATCCTGGCCCCGGGCCATTGTCTGTGTGGAGTTTGCACATTTTCCCTGGGCCTGCGTGGATCTCACCCCCACAACCCAAGGAGGCTCGGTGGATTGGCCACGCTAAATTGCCCCTCAGTTGGAAAAGTTTTTAAAATGGAAATGGAAAGATTAAATCCTTCAAGAACACATTTCAAACAAAGCATTTCAGTCATTGACTGGTGAAAATTGAGCAAACAAAAAGCTTTGGAATGAAAAAAATGTGTTTTGTTTCATAGCAGATGATATTGTAGCAGGGGTGGCATGGTGGCACAGTGGTTAGCATTGCTGCCTCACAGTGCCAGGGACCCGGGTTCGACTCTGGCCTTGGGTCACTGTGTGGAGTCTGCACGTTCTGTCTGAGTTGCTTGGGTCTCCTGCGGGTGCTCCAGTTTCCTCCCACGCTCCAAAGTTGTGGCGGTGAGGTGGGGTTACGGGGATAGGCCTTGGTCGGGCCGGTGCAGAGTTGACAGGCCGAATGGCCTCTTTCTGCACTGTAGGAATTCTGTGGATCCTATGATTTAGCATTTACATTTCTGTGTTGGAACTCAACTCCCTTTGATGATCAAAAGTCTAACTCAACCGGAAGACACCAGCAAAGAGGGGCTATCCAGGCACCTTATTGAATAAGAATTCAGTCTGATATTTCATTTGACAGGGTGAGGGGACAATGAACTGCCTGAGCAAGTGTGGAGGAAGAGAATCTTCCCTCTTGCTGCTCGTTTTTTCTCTGCTCTCTCTCTCCATCCTCCCCCCCCCCCCACTCTCTGCAAACACCACACATCAGAACATCACGTACTCTATCTGCAGCTTCACCTAACCAGAACATAAAATGCATTGAAGCATTAGTTAACTGGGTAATGGGTCAAAGCATTGCGATCCCCTTTCACTGTTCAAAAGTGGTGCGCATTTTAAATGTCGACCTTCTGCCCTATTTTTGCCCCTGGGAAAAAAATTTGTGTATTCAATCCCCCTACAATTCATAGGTATTAGGAGACACGGCATGCAGATGTGGCCGTGTTTATAAGATTTGCAGGGCTGCGGGGCTGGCTGTATTCAGTGACATCTTACTGCCGATTTCATGCTTATTTTGGAGTGTTTTTCTAGTCTGGCATGAGAGTTAATCACAGCTCAGGTTTCCTGGGCATTAGTCAGAGAGAGTACAATAACTTTTAAATTAATACAGATTCCTGAGAGCCACGGGGACCTGGGTGACATCATGCCTAAAAGCTACAAATCAATCTGGTGTATAGAGGGCAGCACGGTAGCATCGTGGATAGCACAATCGCTTCACAGCTCCAGGGTCCCAGGTTCGATTCCGGCTTGGGTCACTGTCTGTGCGGAGTCTGTACATCCTCCCCGTGTGTGCGTGGGTTTCCTCCGGGTGCTCCGGTTTCCTACCACAGTCCAAAGATGTGCGGGTTAGGTGGATTGGCCGTGAAATATTGCCCTTAGTGTCCAAAATTGCCCTTAATGTTGGGTGGGGTTACTGGGTTATGGGGAGGTGTTGACCTTGGGTAGGGTGCTCTTTCCAGGAGCCGGTGCAGACTCGATGGGCTGAATGGCCTCCTTATGCACTGTAAATTCTATGTAAATATGCTGTTCCGCAGCATTCCGGCCAGCTCTTCTTGCTTTTGGCAGTTGGGATACATCCAAAGCTCTTTGATCAATAACTTACAGCACACGCAGGCAGGATTGCCCTTTTTTGAACTGGGGGCTTGTAAACCACACACCATCTGGACAAATGGCAACACATCATGAATTCAGAAACAGGGCTCAACAACCTCTATGCAATGGTCCACCATTGTTAAAGGGGCAATATATATGCATGTTAAGAAGAAAGACTTGCATTTATATATTGTCTTTCGCAACCACTGGTTATCCCAAAGTGCTTTGCAGCCAATGAAATGCTTTATTGAAGTGTGGTCACTGTTGTAATGTTAGGTAATGTGTCAGCTGATAAGTGCATGGACAACTCCTACAAAGAGCAGTGTTATAATGAGTGGATAATCCGTCACAGCGATCCAGATTGAAGGGTAAATACTGCTGTGGACATTGGGGATAACTCTCCTGCTCTTCTTCAAAATAGGATCGGAGCTTTCACATCCACCTGAGAGGGCAGGTGGGCTTTTGGTTTAACACCTTATCCAAAAGACAGTAATTGTGACAGCATAGCACTCGCTGGTGTGTCAGGCTAGGGAGTTGTGCACAGGCCCGAGAGTGGGACTTGAACCCATAATCATCTGAGCCATTGTATATATGGTAAGAAGTCTTACAACACCAGGTTAAAGTCCAACAGGTTTGTTTTGAATCACTAGCTTTCAGAATCACCTGAGGAAGGGGTTGTGCTCCGCAGGCTAGTGCTACGAAAGCTATTGATTCAAAACAAACCTATTGGACTTTAATCTGGTGTTGTAAGACTTCTTAATGTGCTCACCCCAGTCCAACGCCGGCATCTCCACATCATCGTATATATGCATTGGAGTTAGGGCTGCCCGGTGGCACAGTGGTTAGCACTGCTACCTCATGGCTCCAAGAACCCGGGTTCTATCCCGGCCCTGGGTCACTGTCTGTGTGGAGTTTGCACATTCTCCCCATGCCTGCGTGGGTCTCACCCCAACAACCCAAAGATGTGCAGGGTAGCTGGATTGGCACAGGGAGAACGTGCAGACTCCACACAGTCACCCAAGGCCGGAATTGAACCCAGATCCCTGGCACTGTGAGGCAGCAGTGCTAACCACTGTGCCACACTTGGCCAAAGGGGTACAATTACAGCACACCTTTAACATGTGATATGTGTCCTGAGGCACTTTAGAGCTCAAATCCAAAAAAGATAATCATCAAATTTCTTCTTTCTGTTTCCTCCCCTCATGAATTCGCTATCTGAGCTCTGGGACTTCGGAAGGCAAGGTGGTGGCGCCTTTGCAAATCTTCACCAGATACAGGGAGAAGTACAAGTAGGCAGAATGTCATTTATTCTGTTTGCCATGTGGGAAGGTGCCTGCCCATCTTCCAAATCTGCACAGTGAAACTCACTCACAGCGAAAATCAGCCAGTTTGTCATTAATAATGTACCTGTTTTGATGGATACTTGGTAAATGTCCATTTTAAAAGTGATTGTGCTCTCTCTGACTAATGCCCGGGAAGCGTCTCTTCCCTCCAGACTTCTAATGTTGCTCCAGTTGCCATTCTATGGGATAAAGTTTCTTCTGTCTCCACTTCCAATACAGAATTTCACTCGATGGGAGAGTGGTGATCAGTTCAGTGAGCTCCTGAATTTCTATTAATTAGCAGTCAGAGGCGGTGGAAGAATAAATGCAGCACAGAGAGTGAAGAACCACTGCACAATAGTCCATCATTGTTGAGAAAGCTATTTAGCACTTCTATTATTTGTCAGTGTGTATAATAGATGATTCTTCAATGTCCATTCCTACGAGCAGGACAATTCTTCCCCGTGTGCCATTGATTTGCTTCTCTATCACTTTCTCTCTCCTTTGGAATGCTTTTGGGTCCTTTCTGAATTTCTCAGTTATTTGTTTTTTTTGTGTGCAAGTTCCTGGCCCTGCACCTGGTCCTTTCTCTATATCTGTCATGTTCGGGTTCTGCTATCTTTACCCAAGGCTAGATAAATTTATTCAGTCAAATTTATTGCTATCTTAAATGCTGAACTAAAATAAATTTTAAAATCATCGCAAAAGCTTTATCAGCTCTATTAGCTTTTGCCGTGTTGCTAAATATCCTGGGCGGATTCTCCGTTTCCGCAGCCAGCCAATGGGTTTTCCTGTTGTGGCCACCCCACGCTGTCGGGAATCCCGCTGGCGTGGGCGCGCTGCCGGCGAAGCAGAAGGTCCCCGCCGCCGGAAAATCCCGCAGCCTTTCTTTCAGGAATATTCAGACTAAACTGTTTGAGCTGTCTAAGAAAGGTAGTAGGGATAATCCTGGAAATTATAGGCTGGTGAGCCTCACGTGGGTAGTCGGTAAATTATTGGAGGGAATTCTCAGGGACAGGATTTAGACCCATTTGGAAACAAATGGAGTCATAAGCGATAGACAGCATGGTTTTGTGAAGGGGAGGTGGTGCCTCGCTAACTTGATCGAGTTTTTTGAGGAGGTGACGAAGATGATTGATGAGGGGAGGGCGGTGGATGTTGTTTACATGGACTTCAGTAAAGCCGTTGACAAGATGCCTCATGGCAGACTGGTACAAAAGGTGAAGTCATACTGGATCAGAGGTGTGGTGGTAAGATGGATACAGAACTGACTCGGTCACAGAAGGCAAAGGGTAGCAGTAGGCGGGTGTTTTTCTGAATGGACGTTTGTGACTAGTGGCGTTTCATGGGGATCTGTGCTTGGGTCTCTGTTGTCTGTAGTGTACATAAACGATTTGGTGGAAAATGTAGCCGGTCGAATTAGAAGGTTCGTAGATGACACCAAGGTTGGTAGAGTGGCAGATAGTGTTGAGGATTGTCAGAAGATACAGCAGGACATATATAGGTTGGAGACCTGGGCAGACAAATGGCAAATGCAGTTTAATCCATGGACTTGGATTAAATGGGTTTAATCCATGGACAATGGGTCTAAATCCTGTCCCTGAGAATGCAGATAGAAAATGGGTGACCAAAAGAAAGAGCAAGAGTAGGAAGGCAGTGCAGGTGTCCCCTGCGGTCATCTCCCTGCAAAACAGATATACCGCTTTGGATACTGTTGAGGAAGATGGCTCACCAGGGGAAGGCAGCAGCAGCCAGGTTCATGGCACCGTGGCTGGCTCTGCTGCACAGCAGGGCAGGAAGAAAAATGGCAGGGCTATAGTGATAGGGGACTCGATCGTAAGGGGAATAGACAGGCGGTTCTGTGGACGTAATCGAGACTCCAGGATGGTATGTTGCCTCCCTGGTGCAAGGGTCAAGGATGTCTCGGAGCGGCTGCAGGACATTCTAGGGGGGGAGGGTGAACAGCCAGCTGTCGTGGTGCACATAGGCACCAACGATATAGGTAAAAAACGGGATGAGGTCCTACAAGCGGAATTCAGGGAGTTAGGAGTTAAACTAAAAAGTAGGACCTCAAAGGTAATAATCTCAGGATTGCTACCAGTGCCACGAGCTAGTCAGAGTAGGAATGTCAGGATAGATAGGATGAATGCGTGGCTCGAGAGATGGTGCAAGAGGGAGGGATTCAAATTCCTGGGGCATTGGGACCGGTTCTGGGGGAGGTGGGACCAGTACAAACCGGACGGTCTGCACTTGGGCAGGACTGGAACCGATGTCCTAGGGGGGGTGTTTTCTAGAGCTGTTGGGGAGGGTTTAAACTAATGTGGCAGGGGGATGGGAACCAATGCTGGAAGTTGGAAGGTAGTAAAACAGGGACAGAAACAAAAGGAAGTAAGGGGAAAAGGGCAAGGCAGAGAAGACATAGTCAGAAATCCATAAGGGCGACAGTACAAGGTACAGTGAATGAGGGGAGCACAGTGAATAGGCCCAGTAATAACAAAAGGAATAAAACTGGAGAAATTAAGATTCAAAACAGAGGTAAAAAAACCAACATAAGTGTACTTTACCTGAATGCTCGTAGTATTCGGAATAAAGTAAATGAGTTGGTGGCACAAATCATCGTGAAGGACTATGATTTAGTGGCCATTACTGAAACATGGTTAAAGGATGGTCACGACTGGGAGTCAAATATCCGAGGGTATCAAACTATTCGGAAGGACAGAGTGGATGGTAAGGGAGGTGGTGTTGCTCTGTTATTTAAGGATGACATCCGGGCAATAGTAAGGGATGACATCGGTGCTATGGAGGATAAGGTTGAATCCATTTGGGTGGAAATCAGGAATAGTAAGGCGAAAAAGTCACTGATAGGAGTAGTCTATCGGCCACCAAATAGTAACGAGATGGTGGGGCAGGCAATAAACAAAGAAATAACTGATGCATGTAGAAATGGTACAGCAGTTATCATGGGGGATTTTAATCTACATGTCGATTGGTTTAACCAGGTCGGTCAAGGCAACCGTGAGGAGGAGTTTATAGAATGTATCCGCGATAGTTTCCTAGAACAGTATGTAATGGAACCTACGAGGGAACAAGCGGTCCTAGATCTTGTCCTGTGTAATGAGACAGGATTGATTCATGATCTCATAGTTAGGGATCCTCTCGGAAGGAGCGATCACAATATGGTGGAATTTAAAATACAGATGGAGGGTGAGAAAGTAAAATCAAATACTAGTGTTTTGTGTTTAAACAAAGGAGATTACAAGGGGATGAGAGAAGAACTAGCTAAGGTAGACTGGGAGCTAAGACTTTATGGTGGAACAGTTGAGGAACAGTGGAGAACCTTCCAAGCGATTTTTCACAGTGCTCAGCAAAGGTTTATACCAACAAAAAGGAAGGACGGAAGAAAGAGGGAAAATCGACCGTGGATATCTAAGGAAATAAGGGAGAGTATCAAATTGAAGGAAAAAGCATATAAAGGGGCAAAGATTGCTGGGAGATTAGAGGACTGGGAAATCTTTAGAGGGCAACAGAAAGCTACTAAAAAAGCTATAAAGAAGAGTAAGATAGAGTATGAGAGTAAACTTGCTCAGAATATAAAAACAGACAGTAAAAGTTTTTACAAATATATAAGACAAAAAGAGTGGCTAAGGTAAATATTGGTCCTTTAGAGGATGAGAAGGGAGTTTTAATAATGGGAAATGAGGAAATGGCTGAGGAACTGAACAGGTTTTTTGGGTCGGTCTTCACAGTGGAAGACACAAATAACATGCCAGTGACTGATAGAAATGAGGCTATGACAGGTGAGGACCTTGAGACGATTGTTATCACTAAGGAGGGAGTGATGGGCAAGCTAATGGGGCTAAAGGTAGACAAGTCTCCTGGCCCTGATGGAATGCATCCCAGAGTGCTAAAAGAGATGGCTAGGGAAATTGCAGATGCATTAGTGATAATTTACCGAAATTCACTAGACTCTGGGGTGGTCCCGGTGGATTGGAAATTAGCAAACGTGACGCCACTGTTTAAAAAAGGAGGTAGGCAGAAAGCAGGAAATTATAGGCCAGTGAGTTTAACTTCGGTAATAGGGAAGATGCTGGAATCTATCATCAAGGAAGAAATTGCGAGGCATCTGGATAGAAATTGTCCCATTGGGCAGACGCAGCATGGGTTCGTAAAAGGCAGGTCGTGCCTAACTAATTTAGTGGAATTTTTTGAGGACATTACCAGTGCAGTAGATAACGGGGAGCCGATGGATGTGGTATATCTGGATTTCCAGAAAGCCTTTGACAAGGTGCCACACAAAAGGTTGCTGCATAAGATAAAGATGCATGGCATTAAGGGTAAAGTAGTAGCATGGATAGAGGATTGGTTAATTAATAGAAAGCAAAGAGTTGGGATAAATGGGTGTTTCTCTGGTTGGCAATCAGTAGCTAGTGGTGTCCCTCAGGGATCCGTGTTGGGCCCACAATTGTTCACAATTTACATTGATGATTTGGAGTTGGGGACCGAGGGCAATGTGTCCAAGTTTGAAGATGACACTAAGATGAGTGGTAAAGCGAAAAGTGCAGAGGATACTGGAAGTCTGCAGAGGGATTTGGATAGGTTAAGTGAATGGGCTCGGGTCTGGCAGATGGAATACAATGTTGACAAATGTGAGGTTATCCATTTTGGTAGGAATAACAGCAAATGGGATTATTATTTAAACGATAAAATATTAAAGCATGCCGCTGTTCAGAGAGACTTGGGTGTGCTAGTGCATGAGTCACAGAAGGTTGGTTTACAAGTGCAACAGGTGATTAAGAAGGCAAATGGAATTTTGTCCTTCATTGCTAGAGGGATGGAGTTTAAGACTAGGGAGGTTATGTTGCAATTGTATAAGGTGTTAGTGCGGCCACACCTGGAGTATTGTGTTCAGTTTTGGTCTCCTTACTTGAGAAAGGACGTACTGGCGCTGGAGGGTGTGCAGAGGAGATTCACTAGGTTAATCCCAGAGCTGAAGGGGTTGGATTATGAGGAGAGGTTGAGTAGACTGGGACTGTACTCGTTGGAATTTAGAAGGATGAGGGGGGATCTTATAGAAACATTTAAAATTATGAAGGGAATAGATAGGATAGATGCGGGCAGGTTGTTTCCACTGGCGGGTGACAGCAGAACTAGGGGGCATAGCCTCAAAATAAGGGGAAGTAGATTTAGAACTGAGTTTAGGAGGAACTTCTTCACCCAAAGGGTTGTGAATCTATGGAATTCCTTGCCCAGTGAAGCAGTTGAGGCTCCTTCATTACATGTTTTTAAGGTAAAGATAGATAGTTTTTTGAAGAATAAAGGGATTAAGGGTTATGGTGTTCGGGCCGGAAAGTGGAGCTGAGTCCACAAAAGATCAGCCATGATCTCATTGAATGGCGGAGCAGGCTCGAGGGGCCAGATGGCCTACTCCTGCTCCTAGTTCTTATGTTCTTATGTTCTTATGTAATCCGGACAGACGCGAGGTAATGCATTTTGGTAGGTCTAACATACAGGGGAAATATATTGTTAATGAAATGAAATGAAAATCGCTTATTGTCACGAGTAGGCTTCAAATGAAGTTACTGTGAAAAGCCCCTAGTCGCCACATTCCGGCGCCTGTTCAGGGAGGCTGTTATGGGAATCGAACCGTGCTGCTGGCCTGCTTGGTCTGCTTTCAAAGCCAGCGAATTAGCCCTGTGCTAAACAGGCAAAACTCTTTGGAACATAGAAAGTTAGAGAGATCTGGGCGTGCATGTCCACAGATCTTTTAAGGTGGCAACACAAGGGAACAAGGTAGTCAAGAAAGTGTACGGAATGCTTGACTTCATTGGACGGGGCATCAAATATAAAAACTGTCAAGTCATACTACAGCTTATAGAACCTTGGTAAGGTCGCACTTGGAATATTGTGCATGGTTCTGGTCGCCTCACTAACAGAAGGATGTGGAGGCTATGAAGAGGGTGCAGAGTAAGTTTACCAGGGTGTTTCCTGGTCTGGAGGGTGTTAGCTATGTGGAGAGGCTGAATAGACTCGGTCTGTTTTCATTAGAAAGGTGGAGGTTGATTTCAAAAAGAGAATGTGCAGAGTTGGTATCTGAAAGGCCAACATCAGACAGTCAAGGTTTGGAAATCCCTGGACCTATGATCACAACTGAGTCAAATTCAGATTCCACAACTTTATCAGATGATGTGCCTGAGCCAAGTGTGGAACGGACTATCAAGAGAGTGAAAACAAAGCTCGTGAATGACGGATTCTGCCTGAGTGGAACCAACGTCCACCTAAAAGACTCTGGTCCTGATATATAATTGTATAATAATAATACTTGGTTAAACCATGAGTCAGAGTTTAAGTTAATATTTGTTGTCGCACTACAGGAGTAAAGAGGGAAGGATGTTAAGCATTGTAACCTTTGCCTCTCTGTATAGTATGTCACATGTTTACATGGTGACATCATCAGAGAAAAATTTCCCACCACTTCGATTTTAGACCATGAAGAAACACCTCCTCAATAAACTCTGACAACTGGTTATGTTGTGGCAACCTGGTTATCTTTTTTATATACTGTAAGCAAGAACATAACAAAATTCAATCACTTAATTGAAAAAAATCAAAGTCATCTCTTGTCATTAAAAACCCATCTGGCCTACCAATGTCTTTGAGGGACAGAAAGCTGCCATCTTTACCTGCTCTGGGCAACCTGTGACCCCCTGATCCACAGCAACAAAGTCGGTTTCTAACTGCCCTTAAAATGGCCGAGCAAAGCCACTCAGTTGAAGCAATCAGGAATGGCCAACAAACGCTGGTTTTGCCATCCCGTGAAAAGAACAAAATAAGTGCTGCTTTTCTATGAACCGTAGAACGGTACAGTAATTATTTATCCTATTGAGATCACCTAACTCGTTAATGGTTGCTTCACTTGTTCAATGAATGAGCACAGACTGACAGAGGTTTCTGAAATGATTAACAGACCAAGTACCTGGAATTGACCAAGTTCCTCGCTAGAACTTGGAACCTGATTCACCGAGTCGCTTAAAACCAAATAAAACAGATTAAGCAAAAAAAAGCGCAGTATTTGTGTCTTACAAGTAATGAATAAGAAAGGACAACTTGATGATTTGGACATTGTTGGAAGAAGAAAGGCAAAGTTCCATAGGATGCAACTGTCTCGGAAGTGACTACCATGGAGGATGAAACAAGGGAGGAAAGCATGGGTGTTAAATCTGAAGAACGTCTTCACATTAGGGAAATGTGTTCTTGCACTCAAAGATGGAGAGGAAAGAAAAAGACTAGAATTTCTAAAGTACCTGTACTTCTCAGGACATCGCAAAACATTTTACCATCAGCGAAGTACTTTTTGAAGTAGGAAACGCAGCAACCAATTTATGCACAGCAAGACCACAAAAACAGCAATGTATTAATAAGCAGATAGTCTGCTGTAGTGAGACTGTTTGAGGGGCAAGTATTAGCAAGGACACTGGGGAGAACTCGCCTCCTGTTCTTCACAGTAGTACATTTCCTGGAGATAGCAGATGGGGCCTCGGTTTTATGTCTCGTCTAACAGTGCTGCACTCCCTCACTACAGGGCAGTATGCTGACACAGTGGTTAGCAGTGTTGTTTCACTGAGCCAGGGTCCCAGGTTCGATTCTGACCTCGGGTGACTGTCTGTGTGGGGTTTGCGCTTTCCCGCCATGTCTGTGTGGGTTTCCTCCGGGTGCTCCAGTTTCCTCCCACAGCCCATAGGGGATTTTCACAGTATCTTTATTGCAGTGTTAATGTAAGCCTACTTGTGACACTAATAGAAATCATTATCATTATTATTATTATTATGTGCTGGTTAGGTGAATTGGCCATGCTAAATTTCCCCCCAAAAAGTTAGGGGGGTTCACAGGGCTCGGAGTGGGGGATTGGGCCTGGGTAGGGTGCTCTATCGGAGCAAGGGCCGGTGCAGATTCAAGGGGCTGAATGGCCTCTTTCTGCACTGTAGGAATTCTATTCTATTTTATTGCACTGGTACATCAGCCTAGAATTTGTGTCCAAGTTTCTGCTGTGTGGCTTGATCTCACAACTGCCTGACTCAGAAGGAGTGCTGCTAACTAAGTCACCACGTAGACACGTCAAAAGCATAAAAATTACACAGTTGCTACGTGTGGAGATGATTGGTATGACAAGTACATAAAGGCTTTATGAAATCGAATAACGCAAGTAGTCAACTTCATAACCCATCCCTCTATTGCCAAACTCATGCATTTTTATGATTATGCTGTAAATTTACAGACCCACTTCCTCACCTGTATGCAGCTCAGGGGGCCGGTTAGCTCAGTTGGCTGATTTGTCATGTGGAGCAACATCAACACTGTGACTTCAATTCATGATGGCCCCGCCTTCTCAACCTTGCCCCTAGTCTAAGGTGTGGTGACCCTCAGGTTAAGTCACCATTCGTCAGCACTCAAAAGGGAGAGACGCTTATGGTCCTCTGGGACTGTGGTGACATTAATTCAGTTCTGTATTAAAATCAACATGCAGATAAGGCCTAGCCGGAAAAGGCTCAGGCTGGCTTGTCAATACTTTATACTGGCACTTGAAGGTCCCGGGTGGGTTATATTCACGTCTGACCTTTACCAGGTCTTTATAGTTAATCTTGGTGCCAGGAAATGTTAAGTACCAGCCTGAGTTCCAGCTCCAGATTCTTGTTCTGTGTACTGCTGGGAAGTGTCTGAGAGTAGAGTTTGGAAAAGGGGAGGTCCAAACTCAGCCCACTGTTGAATAGGCTGTCGACAATCATTGTCCAAGATGACTTATCGCCTGTTTCCATTAAAACACTGCTGCTGCCCAACACACCACAGGGTCAGTGTGCAAAGGAGAGTGAAGGGAGAGAACATCGGTCCAAAGGCATGTTGAATGGGTTTTAATGTTGCTGTTTAGAGCTTTCCACGGGCCTGATGCTTGCCTATATTACTTCCTAAAGGCTGTTTGTGACAGTGAAGGTGCTTCACTGGCCTGTGGGGTGCCTTCTCAAGGGCAATTAGGAGTGGGCACAAAGCTCTGGCTTTTCCAATGATGGCCATCTCCCATGAATAATTTTTTAAAAGGCCAGAGTGTCTCGGCTGCTCATCCTGCTGAAACAAAACAAATATGGCTGCCTCTGTCTCCAGTAGTCCCCCTGTACGTTCACGCTGCTGTCAAAGATGGTGCCAATGGCTAAAGCCACATTCTTTCTGTGTGGGCACTGCCTCTGGTAATGCTAGTGCGACCTCATTCACTTTGTCGGTCTGTCACCAGTTGATGGCTGCCATCAGTCACGATGCTGCAGACTGCACTGTTGACTCCTCTGTCGCCTTTTACTTTCGTGGTTCTTCTTGCGCCATGAGAAAAATCTTTTTTCACGCGGGAAGGGGTGAGGGTCTGGAAAGCATGGCCTGGCCTGCGGCGGAGGCAGATTCAACGGTGGCCTCCGAAAGGGAATTGGATATTTATCTGAAGAAAAGATTTGCCAGGCTACGGGATAAAGGTGGGCGAGTGGGATTAGTTGAGTTGCTCTTGCAAAGAGCTGTCCGAAGCACGACAGGCCGAATGAACTCCTGCTGTGCTTTAAGCATTTTATGATTCTGTGCTGGAATGCCTTGAGGCATTCAAATAGATTTATGATGCAGCCTGATTTCTTGTTTCTGCTGGAAACTTGGTTCATCTTCCAAATAGCTAAAGGCATTAAACTTGGTACAAATTAAATCCCAAGAGCGTTCAAGGAATAAATCTAATTGCAGCAATTAGAAAACGCTTTGGAGTTTATATTCCATTATCGAGTACTGGAATTTATAATCTAAATGATTTAAGTTGGGTTTTTGGAGCCAGATTTGAATTGGGTGTGTATATTTTGGGTAGGGTTAGTACAGTATATTGGCCACGCTTTTTTAATCTCCTTCCCTCCTGTTCCCTCAGGCCTTGAACTACCTCTGCACTACAGAGGCTGATAGGTGACTGCGAATGCTGGTCTAAAAATTCCCTTTTTGAGGAGTGTTTCTTTTGGGGTAACCAAATAAATATATTAACAAATAGAGGGGTGAAAGAAAAGGCAGCCCCTTAAAGGGAAACTGCGTCAAGCTGAATGGAATCTCAAAGGAAATTTTAAATATCAAAACAAAATGTCAATCATGGCGGCACTCTAGCGCAGTGGTTAGCACTGGTGCTTCGCGGCTCCAGGGTCCCAGGTTCGATTCCCGGCTTGGCTCACTGTCTGTGCGTGGAGTCTGCACGTTCTCCCCGTGTCTGCGTGGGTTTCCTCCGGGTGCTCCGGTTTCCTCCCACAAAGATGTGCAGGTTAGGTGGATTGGCCAGGCTAAATTGCCCTTCGTGTCCAAAAAGGTTAGGTGGGGTTACTGGGTTACGGGGATAGAGTGGAGGTGTGGGATTAAGTAGGGTGCTCTTTCCAAGCGCCGGTGCAGACTCGATGGGCCGAATGGCCTCCTTCTGCACTGTAAGTTCTATTAACAAAATCAGGCATGGAAGGTCTCGATCACGCCAGCAGACCACCGCGTGCTCCCTATGCAGGGATGCCCGGCAGTGAACCTTTAGGAGGAGTGTGTGTGCAGCCTGGCATGACTCTTTTGCCAGCCGATATCACTGTTCGACTGGAGGATGTACTGGAAATCAGAAACGGTGTGTGGGATTGTGTTAAACCTTTGACCTGCTACACTGTGACGTTATTAGTAAAGCAATGTATTCAGTCAATTGGAAATGTATTCATCCAAGTCTTGACTGCTGTTTGACTATCTCGAACCCAGTTGAACTCGACATAGATAGAATAGGATGTCTCAAGACTAACTCTCAGGAAGCAGAAAACTCTTTCAATGATTATTAGATTTCTATAAATCATTGCGTAACTCCCATTCCTCTGTTTTCTATTTCCTACAACTTATTTATTTTCATGTTTTCCTTAGAGGACACCTGTGCGAAGAAATGTTTAAGGTTCAAATCAGTCCCAAGCCCCCCTTGTTACTGTGTTTCACTGATATGCTCTGATCGCCATCTCAGAAGAGAATTCGGTATCACAGTGCTCACACGCCAGCCACCCTTATAATCCCTTCACAGTTTTAGGAGCGTTTTTTTATTTGTAATATGGCCAGCTTGTGGAAAGTCTATGCGGGCAATTCTCCAAAATGGAGTCTAAGTGTTTGCGCCGTCGTGAACGGCGTCGCGTTTCACGACGGCACAAAACGGGCGCGGGGTCAACCGATTCTGTCCCCCACAGGGGGCCAGCACGGCGCTGGAGCGGTTCACGCCGCTCCAGCTGCCCTTCCCGGCTCCAACTGGACGCCGCGCCAACCCGCGCATGTGCGGGGGGACTGGGGCCGGAAGCGGACGAAAGTAGACCTAGTGGGGGAGAGGCCGGCTTGCCAATCGGTGAGCCCCGATCGCGGGCCAGACCCCATCGGAGGCCCCCCCCCCCGGTGAAGGAGCGCTGTACCCCGCCCCACAGGTCGCCGCCCGACCCTTCGCGCAGATTTCCCGCCGGCAGCGACCAGGGGTGAACGGCGGCGGGATTCTGCCGTTTCTGCGCGGTCGCTCGGCGGCCCACCGTCATGCAACGGCCTGCGACCGGCGCCGCGCTGGCGCAAATGGTGCCGATTCTCCGCACCTTGGAGAATCGGGCGCCGGCATGGCGCGATTGCAGCGGGGCTCGGAGAATCGCGCCCCAAGATTTCCTTACGTTGGATGTTGGTTCAGAACAAATGTCTTGTACCAAACACGGCTCAGACCAGATCATGTGTGGCTATTTTCTCAAACTTTGCCATTGTCTACATGACTAGCCTTAAAAATATAGAAGGGTGAATAAGAGTCTGTTAATTTATCCTCCCAACCTTTGAGGTGCCAAGCATCTGCAGAAGTTGGAGTGCAAGATAAACATCTCATAGGATGGTGGAGTTGACTCAAAGGCTAAATTATCCACTCTTGTTGCTACATTCCCAGATTGAGAATTGTGGTTGTTCCATTTTGATGATTTTTCTGCAGAAAAGATTTAGCATAAGAGTTAGTTTGGATTCTTAAATGTATTCTTGGCAATTAAAAAATAGCTCAAGAGCAAAGATGGTTCGTGTGGTGTTCCTTGTGTTGCTTAATTCAGGATGTTTGGTGTAGTGTTAACAAAAACCACAAAATAGCTTGAACTTAAACAAAGCTATAAATTTATTAGCACTACTAATTTGGATTCAACACATACTTCTAAATAATACACAGTTGATTGTTAACGTATAAACTACACTCATCTTCAAGTAATCTTAATACTGGTATAAGCTATGATCTGCTCTAATTCATGCTCATAACACCTGTGACAGTCTGTAGCTAACTCCTGACTACTCTCACCCACACGGCCTAGCATCAATGCCTAATATACTCGTACCTGTAGATCCCTCCCATAGCTACTTTAGACATTTCATTAACCCTTGCAGTGCTTACAGTTATGACAATACTACAGTTCGTATACTATTTGAGGTTATTTCCTCCTCATTTCCAAAAGAAGTAAGCCTTTTGTGACAATTGATACACATCTAGATTGTGCTGGAAAGGCATTGATCCATTTCTGGCCGTGAATTTAAAATGATCCAGACTCCCTTGAAACGGCTGCATGATCACGGCCCTTCGTCTCGAGTAATGGCTGACCCGAGGAATCTACAATTAGTGAAATGTAGAGCGCAGCTTTCTTTTGTGGGAGAGCGAATTCTGAAGCTGGTCTCCTCAGGTTGAATCTGGTGCCTTGCTAAGGGCCACTTATTCAGAGTTGAGATGGCTGTCATGGCTTTTAATTACATTCACAACCGCCTAATGCAGATATGCTCGTAGTCTCCTTTTAAGAGGCTGCGGAGTCACTCTCTGTTGCCAAAAATCTATAGATATATTAGGAATCTCATGGTGTCCACGTGTAGTAGGCATGGTAAAGATTAACAGCAGATGCGTTAATATTCCAAGTTTGATATAAATAGAGCCAGCAGTATTTGGTTTAAATTTCAGGGCTGTAAAAGGCGGCTTCTGTTTCCTTATACTCTGGGTGTTAGGCAGAGCACCAAGAATTGAGAGTCATCCGATACAAGCAGACTGTCCCTGTCTGCTACAGATATTGAACAGGACTCCACAAAACAGACAGCAGTTCTCAGAATCATCATCAGGAGTTTCTTGCAAAGAAATTGTATTTAAAAAAAAAAAATGCTACAGTGCATTTGATATCCAGATTGAGATTGTGGAGAGATTGCAATTGGGTTTGGCGTGCAACCTTTCAACAGTCTTATCCTTAAGGAGTTGTCTCTTTGGAAATACATTTAAAACAAAAACAGGCGAAGGCGCAGAGCTCCTGTCTTATTTGTATACCAAGCACTGTTGAAAATTTTCCAGCGCTAGGTTTAGTGGCAGAGAGGAGCGGAAGGTTTTGGAATTATGAAGGGCAACGGCAACTGTTGGAATGCCACAGAACTTGTCCAGCATTCGTTTGACTCCTTATAAGATTGGTTGATGTTGACGCATTTTGGCTTGCAACGAAGCTGCAGATTTGTAGGCACATTTTTCGATTATCTTGCACATGAACTACAACAGCAACTTACATTTATATAGTGCCTTTAACCTAATAAAGCACCCCCCAAGTCGCTTCACAGGAACATTATAAAACATGATTCGGAGCCACCTAAGTGGATATGAGGTCAGGCGACCTAAAGCTTGGTTAAAAAGGTCGACTTTAAGGAGTGTCTTAAAAGCAGAAGGTAAGGTGGAGTGATATGGGAAGGGAATTCCAAAGCCTAGGCCCTCGGCAACTGAAGGTGCAGCCACCAGTGTTGGGGGTGCTGACTAGCAGCCAATGTAGATGAGCAAGTAAAGCTGTGATTGATGAAGGGGACTGGGTGGGAGTTGAGGCGCAGGCTGCAGGGTGTTGGATGATCTCAGGCTCACAGGGAGTGGAATGTGGGAGACTAGCCAGCTGTGTGCAGGAATAGCCAAGTCCACAGGTAATAAAAGGCAAGAAGGAGAGTGACCTGCAGGAGGTGAACCAACACAGGAGCAAAGTCAGGTGCTGTGATGGAAGTAAAATGGGTAGGCCGAGTCGTGGCCCGAATATGTGGGCGGAAACCCATTTTGTGGTCAAATATGGCATGTGGCGTTAAGGTTGCTAACAGTCTGGGACTGTCCCAGGCACTGTCATTAAGTTCTACCTGAAGAAATACGTTATTAGTGTTCTACGTTCTTTGGTACAACATAGCATCCACTCAGGACTTTAGTGTCCTTTTTTGGTTTTGATAATTTTACTGATGAAATAATAAGCTGGTGGACATTAATGGGATGAATACAAAATCTAACAAAATCAGTATTATTCAGACATATCAGTTTAATTTTATAGATTGTTATGATCCCAGTTGATGTGTTAACTGGATGGGAAGATCCCAGAATGGAACCCGGGATCAAAAGACCATTGGGCGGGATTCTCCGACCCCCAGCTGGGTCAGAGAATCCCCGGGGGGGTGGCGTGAATCCCGCACCGCCGCTCTGACGCCGGCTGCCGTATTCTCCGGCGCCGGTTTTCGGGCGGGAGTGGGGATCATGGAGCGCCGGTTGGGGGCTGTTGGCAGCGCCCCCCTGGAAATTCTCCGGGCCCCAATGGGCCGAGCGGCCATTGGTTACTGGCCAGTCCCGCCGCCGTGAAATGGATATGGTTCCACACGGCGGGACCTGGCTGGTAGGCCGGCTTGTGCAGTCCTCGGGGGGACACGGGGGGGATCCAGCCCCGGGGGGGACCCCATGGTGGCCCACCAATCTGCGGCCCATCGAGTCTGCACCGGCTCTTGGAAAGAGCAGCCCACTCAAGGTCAACACCTCCCCCCCCATCCCAATAACCCAGTAACCACACCCAACACTAAGGGCAATTTTGGACACTAAGGTCAATCTATCATGGCCAATCCTCTCGATGAGCCGAGTGCCCGCTGAGTCCCGCCGGAGTCGTTCGTGTGTGGTCCTCTCCGGCGGGACCTCGGCGTTCTGGCTCCACGGTGGCCAGGCCTGCGATCGGGGGCAACAGATCGGCTCCGCCATGTTTCCCGGAGGCCAGCACGGAGACGGCCGAGGCGCGCATGCGCGAACCCACGCCAGCCGTGTAGGGCCGGCTTTCGGCTCCGGAGCAGCGTACAGCAGTCCAGCACCGTGCTAGCCCCCAAAGAAGGGGAGAATGACTGGGCCTGGAGGCCCCTTGACGCCGGCGTCGCTCGCACCGGTATTGACGCCGGCGTCAACACTTGGCTGGGATTTCGGAGAATCCTGGCCCTTATTTCTAATGTTTACCCAGACATATAATGGGCCTCACGGTAGCATGGTGGTTAGCATCAATGCTTCACAGCTCCAGGGTCCCAGGTTCGATTCCCGGCTGGGTCACTGTCTGTGTGGAGTCTGCACGTCCTCCCCGTGTGTGCGTGGGTTTCCTCCGGGTGCTCCGGTTTCCTCCCACAGTCCAAAGATGTGCGGGTTAGGTGGATTGGCCATGCTAAATTGCCCGTAGTGTAAGGTTAATGGGGGGATTGTTGGGTTATGGGTATACGGGTTACGTGGGTTTAAGTGGGGTGATCATTGTTCGGCACAACATCGAGGGCCGAAGGGCCTGTTCTGTGCTGTACTGTTCTATGTTCTATGTTCTATATATGATTGGCAGGGAGGAGGACTTGAAAGAAGGTTATGAAGGATGAGACGAAGGTACACAGGTTGAGGGGGATATCCCTGATAGTGGAACTGAGGCACTGAAGGAATGATCTTACGCGATGGGGTTTAAGGACATGAAAGTATAAGAGCCCAGAGTCAGAGCAACAGAATGGTCCAGGGATGATTTAGGGCTGGAGGAAGATATAGTGTTTGAGAAAGATGATGCCATGAACAGATTTGAAGGCACAGTTGAGAACTGTCATTATGTAATAATAATAATATTCTTTATTAGTGTTACAAGTAGACTTACATTAACACTGCAATGAAGTTACTGTGAATAGCCCCTAGTCGCCACACTCCGGCACCAGTTCGGGTACATCATCATAGATCATAGAATTTACAGTGCAGATGGAGGCCATTCGGCCCATCGAGTCTGCACCGGCTCTTGGAAAGAGCAGCACACCCAAGGTCAACACCTCCCCCCCCATCCCAATAACCCAGTAACCACACCCAACACTAAGGGCAATTTTGGACACTAAGGTCAATTTATCATGGCCAATCCACCTAACCTGCACATCTTTGCACTGTGGGAGGAAACCGGAGCACCCGGAGGAAACCCACGCACACACGGGGAGAACGTGCAAACTCCGCACAGACAGTGACCCAAGCGAGAATCGAACCTTGGACCCTGGAGCTGTGAAGCAACTGTGCTAACCACTGTGCTACCATTAACGAGGAGTAGGTTATGGCTGAACTAAACGTGATGTGGTAAAGGATGGCCTGAAGGTTATGATACGGGAGGATCTCCAGAAAAAGACTGGAGTAATTGTGCACGGAGCTGACAGAGGCAGAAGTGACAGTTTCAGTAGCAGATGGGCAGAGGCAGGGGATGGTAGTGGATGAGATTACAGAGGTGGAAGTTAGCATTATTATTGAATCAGAAGCTCAGTTCCTGGCCAAACGGGGCGGCAAAGTAGCAGATGGTTCAGTGTGAAATGGAGGTCAGGGAGGGGAAAATTGTTTGTGAACAGGATAAGGAGTCTGTGGCAGGGGCTTAAAACAATGGATTTGACATTCACAATTTAGAAAGAGGAAGTTGACATGTTCAATTCTCCCTTCAGGAGGTTCGGACTTATAGAGCTCTCGATGAAAGGCCTCAAACACCGCATTAACCTTCCCGGGGGCAGAAACCAACCAGCCACCTGAATCCCTTCTCTGCATTATCTCCAGGGAGGCAGCCTGCCACCTCAGCTGCTGTGCCGAAAGATGACTGTCCATCTAGTAAGAGGACCCCTCGAGCGCCGCAGCTGGCTCACCGCCGTGCCTGTCGAGAGCAACTCAAACTCCGTCTGCAGTTCCGTCCTACTTGCCAACAACTCCAGTGTCGAGGCAATCGAGTACTGGAGGTCCACCTTGAGAATGGAATCCACCAGCCTCTGCTTCTACACCCTTCCAGATTTATCCTTATGCGCCTTGAAAGATATTATCTCCCATTCCCCCCCCCCCCCAACAGCCACCTTCAGAGCTTGCCACAGCGTGGAAGGCGAGACCACCCCACTCCTATTGAACTCAATGTACTCCCCAATAGCGGAGGATATGCATTCATAGAATTCCTAGTCTGTCAGCAATGCCGTGTCCAATGGTTCCAACATCAGATCCACAAAATGCTGAGCATCATATGAGGTAACGATCGCTGAGTGCCCTGCCCCCTTCATCCCAGTAAGAAGAGACCTACCCACCAAAAAGAAAAATCAATCCTGCTTTAGACTTGATGGACTCGGGAGAAAAAAAGAGAACACCTTCCCTCAGATACATAAGTCTCCATGAGGGCTCACAATCACAGGCAGAGGGACAATAAGGTGGATGAAGAAGCTGAACAATTGAAGGCAGAGGGAGGACTGAGGGGAGGGACATTGGACCCCGGCAAGGCTGCATGAAAAGCTCACAAACAAGGGGGTCAAAGGGACGGTGGCACAGTGGTTAGCACTGCTGCCGCACAGCGCCAGGGACCCGGGTTCAATTCCGGCCTCTGCTGACTGACTGTGTGGTGTTTGCACTTTCTCCCCGTGTCTGCGTAGATTTCCTCCAGGTGCTCCGGTTTCCTCCCACAGTCCAAAGATGTGCAGGGTAGGTGCAGTGGCCATGATAAATTGTCCCTAAGTGTCCAGGGATATGCGGGTTAAGTGGGGTTACTGGGTTGCAGGGAAAGGGCCGGAGCCTGGTTCGGGTGCTCTTTCAGAGAGTCTGTGCAGGCTTGATGGGCCGAGTGGCCTCATTCAGCTCTGTAGGGATTCTATGATTCTACGATATCACATGGTTTACTGGAAGAGGATGCATGAAGGCATGTGGGTAGACGTTCAAATTGGGCATGGGGGGGGTGAATCGAGGAACAGACCTCTCCTTGAGCCTGTGAAGCTTTTGCCTCTGGATTGCAGAGATCCTGCATAGTCTGGTGAAGATAGGTGGGTTAGAGAGAATGGTACGAGTGTGCTGGACAGATGTTTAAATATGGTCCTGGGACCTTCAAACCTGCCAGATGACGGTGGGTGTGGGGGGTGGGGGAGAGGTGGTAGTGGGTGGGGGGGGGGGGGGGGGGGGACGGTGGGTGTGTGGGGGGGAGGTGGTAGTGGGTGGGGGGGGAGGCGGTGTGGCGGGGGGGGGGTGCAAATTAGCTGCCACTTGTGCATTTCCTAGTGGAAAATCTGGCATGGGATCCTGGTCACCTGACCTGAACTACTGCAGTTAATCACAAAAACAGAGAATTCCAGTCTTCGGTTTCTTGATAAATACAAAAAAGAGCACACATAAAGAATTTGGTGAAATTTGTCACAAAGAAAATATCTTCACTGGAGAAGAAAGGGAACTTTGCTTGAAACCCTGTAACTCAGAATCCTGGGTCCCTTTGTTACACAGTGTAATGAGGTTTATAGTGCAGTGTGTGATATTATCCATCCACATAGATGCCACTTGGCAATAGGTTGGGTCTCAAATCGCAGCAGTGCCTCGAATATTTTACAATGTAATTTGACCCTTGTGCTGCATGTGTTTTGTAACTTTCAGGATCACGCAGTGTTTTCAGAAAACCACCTAACAGTACCATTAGCACCGGAGGAATGTGACAGAGTTCAGGAGAGACATTCCACTAGGCACTCGGAGGGAAAATGAAAGCGGATGCTGGAATCTGAAACAAAAACAGAAAACCGTGGATCATCTCAGCCGGTCTGACAGCATCTGTGGAGAGAGAAGGGAGCTGACGTTTTGAGTCTGGGTGACTCTTTGTTAAAGCTTTGATGTTGTCAGACCTGCTGTGATTGTCAGGTATTTTCTGTTTTTGTTTCAGGTACTTGGAGAGGGTGTCTTCCACAACTCTAGTTTTTTAAAAAAAGCTTGAAATTGCGTTTGTTTCTGTTTTGTAGAGTTCTATCAGCAGGGGTGGACAAAACATAAACTAAAGGATCCCAAAAATCTGTTAGAATGCTCCACAGGCCTTCCCTTACTCTTTGTTAAACATGCAGGGAAATGCAGTTTCTAAACCAGAGAGGTCGAGGGTAAGATCGTCAAATGTAATTAGTTCCCTAAATTCACAGTTGTTCCTTTAAAAAATAGCGCGTTCAAAGATTGCTGGTAAGAGATCTGCTTGTTCGCACTCCAAAGCCTTTGTGTCATTGAGATCAATAGGCATCCTCTAGCTAGTCCTGTTTAGCCTTCTCTGAAGGGTCAGTCTGGACTGTTGTCACTTCCTCCTTCGGAGGAGTAGCACCAATTGCTCCATCTTGCCCACTTGACCTTTCCACCTGTTGTGTCCTCTGGGGGGGGGGGGGGGGGGGGGGGGGGGGGTCTAACCTCTTTCTGTATACCTCAGCCATTATTGTCCCTCTGGACTCTGTCAGTACAGAACAAACACAACCTCTCTGTGCACTAGAAACATAAGCCACAGTAAACCTCTCGACTTGATTCTCTCGGTCAGTTAGATCAAAGCAGCGTGGGAACGGCAGAAAGAATGAAGCAAAATGGCCACTGATTCCCTGTTTTGCTGGGGACTAGCATGCCAGCACCTTGGAGCACCCGTCTCTAGCTGCCGATACGCCCGGAGAATTGCCGGGCCCGTGGCCGCACATGCGCAGGGCGGCGGCCTGCAGCGGCCATGCAGTGCTACGTGGCACTGGCCGCTCGTGGACCTGGCCTGCGAAATAGACCCCCCCCCCCCCCTCGCATGCCCCGGACCACCCCCCCACAGTACCCCAGCCCCGAATAATGTCCCCCCTCCTGCCCTCCCCCAACTGTGGCAGCGCTGGACTGAGTCCGCAGCCGCCTCACTGAGTTCCCGTTGGGTGAGACCACACGTGTCCTATGCCGTTGGAATCTAGGCCAGTCGGGTTGGAGTATCGGTGGGGGGGGGGGGGGGGGGGGGGGGGTGGCCTCAGGCATCGTCCTGAGGATGTCGGAGTACGCAGCTTTGGAGGGGTGGAGTATCGCGAAATCCGTGCCGTCCCTGATTTGGACGGGAACTCGGATTCTCCGGCTGGCCGAATGCGATTTTGGTGTCGGCGACCGGAGAATCAGCCCCCAAACTTTATATCCTTTGCCCTGTGTTTGATCCTCTTGGTGACTTTGCTCTATCTCTGTAACCTTTTGGCCATTCAACTCCGCTCTCTTCCTGCGATGAGCCATTATGCATCGCACAGCCCCTCCCATTCCTTAATCATTAGCACTCTTGCCTTTAGTTGCCTCAATCCACGCTCGATGTGTGCCTCTACTTCTTCTCTAATTATAAGACCCACCTATTTCAGAAGTTTTTAGCAGCCCTCCTAACAGCTGGTTTGATTCAGTGGTCATTTTAAAAATTGTGCCTTTGTGAAGCCCTTTGGAGCGTTCTCCTTACATCAAAAGCTCTCAAGAAAGACAACTTATTGTTCAGGTTTTAGAGTCGGAAAACCATCCAGCTAGACACTTTGATGGAATGTGAAGGCTTCAGGAAGTGGTTCACCGTGATTGTTCAGGGCCTGTTTATTGGTGAATGCAGCAGTTGAACATGTTGGGTTGCGGGGAGGTGGGGGGGGGGGGGGGTGGGGGGTGGGGGGGGATGTGGTCATGGAGAGATGTTGGCTGTTTGTGTTGATGAACATGGTACCAAGATTGGTAGGCCATTAATTGAGTGCAGTGGACTCGGGAATTGCTCCAGAGGCCGACAGCGCTGGGTGGGATTTTCCTCTTTGTCTTGCAGGTGGAATGACGGGAGTTGTTCATGAGCCATCAGCACCAGAATGAGCGTGGAAGCAGGGCCTGAACCATAACACGGCACGGTAGCACAGTGGTTAGCGCTGTTGCTTCATAGCTCCAGGGTTCCAGGTTTGATTCCCGGCTTGGGTCACTGTCTGTGCGGAGTCTGCACGTTCTCCCCGTGTCTGCGTGGGTTTCCTCTGGGTGCTCCAGCTTCCTTCCACAGTACAGAGATGTGCAGGATAGGTGGGTTGACCACGTTAAATTGTTCTTAGTGTCCAAAAAGGTTAGGTGGGTTACTAGGTTACGGGGATAGGGTGGAGGTGCGGGCTTAGGAGGGGTACACTTTCCAAGGGCCGGTGCAGACTCGATGGCCCCCTTCTGCAATGTAAATTCTATGATCTACGACGTTTCTCACAGATAATGTGAAACCAGTTCCCGAGCCTTCGGAGTTTTGGCTTAAACCTGATCAAACCCAGAAATGCTAGTGCTGGGATGATGCAGTTCTGGTGCAAGACACCGAGAAATTCTGTGTGTGTGTGTGTGGGGCTGGGGTCTGGGGGTGGAGATGATGCACCTCCTCGCTAGGAGGCAGTATGGAAAGTACCTGTATAAATTCCTATGGTGAAATAAAGCGGATGGAGAAGGGGCCACAGAGAACAAAATAACGTCAAATTTTGCTTCGTGTAGGCAATTAATTATTCTCTTCTGAGCCTTTCCTTCTTTCCATCATTGTTTTTGCTGATCAAACCCGATCTTCCTGTTTTATTTGTCACCTGAAGGAGCGCGCTCCTGTGCTCCCAGCTGATTTCACCTGAAATCAGGGAGGAAAATAAAACATCCAAAATCAGAAGGCCTATTGAACACAGGCTCAGACGATTCCAGGAATTATGTAGCAACTGGCACTTTGCTTTTACCGCAGTGCATTATAGTGTGCAACACACTGCCTGAGAGCTTGTGGGAGAAGCAGATTGAGTGGGAACTTCCAAATGGGAGTTGGTTATACCCTTGAAAAGGAACCAGCTGCAGGGGTCTGGTGGAAAAGCAAGAGTGAGACTAATTGAAGCTCTGCCAAGGATCTAGCACATGCACGATGGGCTGAACGGCCTTCGGCATTTATACGGTTGTGTAATAATGAAAACAAACAGCTGTACACTGGAGAGAGGAGTGTTTCTAGCGAGTAGTTCTGTTCACTCGGAAGGATATTTTCTCCTCCTCATGGTGATCGGCCCCGAGCAGGCTTATAAAATTTTTTTTATTATTGGCAACAAATCAACGTGAGTTTTTTTTCGGAGACCTCGCTTGCATTAGAAACTGGGAGAAAATGCCCAAATGACCATCTGTAAACTCGGGTTTTTACTTGGGGCATCCTGAGAAATCAGCCCCAGCTGGGGCTAACAACAAGGCCGTGTTTTGTGTCAGTTTGCAACTCTTTACACACTTCAGTGAGACAGGCAAGCCATTCATCAAACGCACAAGCACGTGCCAATTTGAGCTGAGAACATTCAGGACATGTTAGTGCATGCTCAGCATGTTTATATTTCCATTATTGCATGAGATCAGTTACCCTTGGACGTAAATACGTTTTTAGCTTTTAGTGCCCATTTTTTTCTATACAGCGGCCAGGTGGCATATTTTATTTCCTGGTTGTCATGGTTCCCTGAAGATTTTCACTTTCTTGTGAATAGCTGAGACATCTGTGAGGCTGCTGAATTATACCTGCAAACTGTCCAGGGATGCACAGATTAGGTGGGGTTATGGGGAAAGGGCGGGCCTTGGTAGGTCCTCTTTCACAGGGTTGGTGCAGTCCTGATGGGCTGAATGGCCTCCTTCTGCACTGTAGGAATTCTATCCAACTCTGCCTGTATCTGAACTCGCACCAATCAAATCCCATTCACTTATCGCTCCTGTGCTGATTATCCAATGTGGGCTCCTGGTCATACAATGTTTCAATTTAAAAATGTCTACCCTTGATTTCAAATCCCCCCTCGGCCTCACCCTCCCTATCTCTGTAACATCCTCCAGCCCTGCAACCCTCCGCATTTGCTGCACTCCTCCCAATTCATGGCTCGCCTGCAGGTGGTCATTCCTTTACTTGCCAACAGCCCAGGCACTGAAATTCCCTCCCGAAATCTCACCGCCTCTTGAACCCTTTTGACCAAGTTTTTTAATTAGCCACCTGCCCTTAATACCCCTATTGCCTCAGTGTCAAAATGTGTTTGATTAACCTCTTTGAAGGGCCTTGGGACTTTTTATCTACCTGAAGGTCTCTGTATATAGCAAATAGTTGTTGTTGCAAAGTTGGGAATGCGAGAGCCAATTTGCGCACATCAAGATTCCGCAAGCAACAAGGTGAAACCTACCAGACAATCCTTTTTAATGGGTGTTGGTGGAGGGATGAATATTGACTATTGTTCATGATGGGCTGCGAGGCCATGTGACAAGCCCAAAGTCTGTGGGTTGGCTGTGCGAAACTTGGCCGGTTCAGGTTACTGTGGGTGTAGCAGAACACAAAAAAGATTTAAAGGGGCCACGCACTTAAACAAATCACTCAAGCACTCCAAAGTGTATTAGAGGGTGCTTTGGGCAGGGTGTCAAAATAGTGCCATAGAATTGTTTTACACCTACCTGTAAGGGTATGATGGGACTTCATTAGAAGGGATAATTTATTAAAATATTAGACTTTCCTGATTTTGACACCATGCTGACTATTCTTTAATCAGAGTCTTCTGGGAGAACTACATGAAAGACAATTCTGTTCTCCATTCCAGTGTCCCATAACATTGATAGGGATGGTTTGATGAAATACATAAGAACATGAGAACTAGGAGCATCTGGCTCCTTGAGCCTGCTGCGCCATTCAATGCGATCATGGCTGATCTTTTTTGGACTCAGCTCCACTTTCCGGCTCGAACACCATATCCCTTAATCCCTTTATTCTTCCTAAACTATCTATCTTTACCTTAAAAACATTTAATGAAGGAGCCTCAACTGCTTCACTGGGCAAGGAATTCCATAGATTCACAATCCTTTGGGTGAAGACTTTCCTCCTCAGCTCAGTCCTAAATCTACTTCCCCTTATTTTGAGGCTATGCCCCTAGTTCTGCATTCACCCGCCAGTGGAAACAACCTGCCCGCATCTGTCCTATCTATGGCCTTCATAATTTTGTAAGTTTCTATAAGGTTCCCCCTCATCCTTCTAAATTCCAATGAGTACAGTCCCAGTCTACTCAACCTAAATACTGAACAGGAATGGCTGTGTGGGGCTTCAATATTGAGCACAAGTCTGAATTATGAAGCAATCTGCCTCACGGCACGGAGGTCCCAGGTTCAATCCCGCCCCCGGGTCACTGACTGTGTGGGGTTTGCACATTCTCCTCGTGTCTGCGTGGGTCTCACCCCCACAACCCAAAGATGTGCAGGGCATGTGAATTAGCCACGCTAAGTTGCCCCTTAATTGGAAAGTAAAATTGACACACTCAATTAAAAAAAAGAATTACCAAGCAATTGGTTGGAAGGCCTTACATATGCTTTCTCAAGTAAACTGCACCTTTTTGTCCCTAAAAACAAACTTTCCTGCTTTGGAGGAAGGCTTCACGCAGACCAGTGGCGATTTCACATGACTTGTACTTTGACTGATTTAAAAAAATTTAGAGTACCCAATTCAGATTTTCCAATTAAGGGGCAATTTAGCGTGGCCAATCCACCTACCCTGCACATCTTTGGGTTGTGGGGGTGAAACGCACGCAAACATGGGGAGAATGTGCAAACTCCACACGGACAGTGACCCAGGGCCGGGATCAAACCTGGGACCTTGGAGCCGCGAGGCAGCAGTGCTAACCACTGCGCCACCGCGCTGCCCTCCGTACCTTGACTGATTGATGTATTGTTTTTAATTGTTACGCACTTCGCAAGGTTTGTTAGAGGCGATGTAATAAATCAATGGGGATAAAGTAACATGAAGGAGGCACACAATTTGAAAGATGAAAGTACTTTTCTGTCTGTTGTTTGAGGGCTAAAGTGGTTTCCATGGCTGGCGTTGGATGGTATGGCACAGTGAGGGATTGCGATGTGTGCTGAAGGGCTTCATGCAGCTAAGTGTTCACTGTGGGGCTGCATTGCCAATCTGGAGAGTAGAGCAAGTGGGTGCTGGTGCGTACTGCGTGTTTACACTCTGAGAGGCAGGATCACCACAATGCTGCACTGTGAGCCCGGCTATTAAATTTCCTGTTTAAAGCCATCCTTTCATAAGGTACATCTGCTTCCAAACTGAACTAGGCAATGGCAAAAGAATCAAAGTGTCACCCAGCACGAGGGATATTTGATGTTTAAACAGATTACGATCCAAAGCATTTACAGCAAAATTGATTTCTGCAAGAAAAGCCCTCATATCAGAGAAATTTTCACAGGTCAAGTTTTTTTCTCTCTCTCTTACATCAGGGAGAAAATGATCTCAGAAAACACAACTGGTTAGGGTTGAAATTTCACCCATTGCAGATGAGTTGATACTTTCATGCTTGGCATAGTAAACTGTGTCTGTTATCAGATCGAGATGATTGCCTGTTTAAAGCTCAGCTGAATATCCTGTGAAGGGAGCACATGTTTAAAGCACATCAGATGGTGATTGTTCCAGTCACTGGGACACACACACACACACAACAGCATCGGATGGTTGGGATAGAGGCATTGCTGTCACATCATGGAAAATATGATAAACCCAATTTAATAAAAATCTTGTGCAAAAAGTGACAGTAGTTCTGGCCACCGTGGCATTGTTAGAAGCAGTTTATGCTGTGCACAACTTTTTCCTGATGAATAATTAACACCTTGCAAAATAACTTAGTTGCCCCCCTAATGAAGAATAAAGGGCGGGATTCTCCGACCCCCCCGCCGGGCTGGAGAATCGCTGGGGTGCGGCGTGAATCCCGCCCCACCACCCTGACGCTGGCTGCCGAATTCTCCGGCGCCAGTTTTTTGGCGGGGGCGGGAATCGCGCCACGCCGGTCGGGGGCCGTTGGCTGCGTCCCCTCCCCGGTGATTCTCCGCTCTGCGATGGGCCGAGCGGCCGCCCGTTTTCGGCCAGTCCCACCAGCGTGTCTTACCGGCGAGACCTGGCTCTGGGGGCGGCCTGCGGAGTCCTCGGGGGGGGGGGGGGGGGGGGGGCGCGGGGGGATCTGGCCACGGGGGCTCCCCCACGGCGGCCTGGCCCGCGATCGGGGCCCACCGATCTGTGGGCGGGCCTGTGCCGTGGAGGCACTTTTCCCCTCCATGCCGGCCGCTGTCAAGCTCCGCCATGGCCGGCGCGGAGAGGAAACCCCCTGCGCATGCGCAGGAATCACACCAGCGATTCTGGGAAGACGCTGGCGCTCCTGTGCATGCGCCAACTCGTGCCCGCCAGCGGAAGCCCTTCGGCGCCGGTTGGCGCGCCGCCAACCTCTCCAGCGCTGGCGCGGAGGATTCTGCACCTTCCGGTCGGCCCGACGCCGGAGTGGTTCACACCATTCTTTGGCGCCGATGCGGCCTGCCCGCCGGATACCAGAGAATCCCGCCCAAGATTTCAAGAAGTTACACATGTTTCACAATACTTGGGTAGACAGGACCCGGGAGGAGAAGGTGGGGGGTGGGGGAAGGGGCTGCGGTGGGCGAGGTTACAGATGGGTTATAACCTCAGGCGGTGGGCCTTCCTGGGGGCCATAACTCGTTTTGGGCCAAGTAGCCAGCCAGTCGGAATGCTCCGTGCCAAAAGCAGCCAATCCGGCCTGTAGAGCATCCTGACTGACAGGCTGCTTGGCCAATGACTGCTGACACTCTGAAAATCAGCAGTCAGTGGCTGAGTAGAACATGCCATGTTATCCCCTTCTTAGCTTGAGTGGAACTCACTTGAGAACTGTGCTGAAGAAGCTTTCATTCCTTCAGGCCTTGTTGGAGCGTAAGGCAAGGTAAAGCACTAGCATTCACCTTAATGCCTAGAATAGGGGTGGGCAAACTTTTCCGTGCAAGGGCCACATTCAGAAATTCACAATTCACAAAGGGGCCGCATAGTATATTAAGTAAAATAATTACTTCACCCGGTTATGATTCTGGGCGCCTCATATAGAACATAGAACAGTACAGCACAGAACAGGCCCTTTGGCCCTCGATGTTGTGCCGAGCAATGATCACCCTACTCAAGTCAACGTATCCACCCTATACCAGTAAGTAACCCAACAGCCCCCCCCCCCCATTAACCTTATAAAAAAAATTTTTAAAAAAAGAAAACATTTAAAAAAAAACATTTTTTTTTTTTTTTTTTTTAATGACTTGGTGGGCCGCAGAAATACCTTTGGCGGGCCGCATGCGGCCCGCGGGCCGTAGTTTGCCCACCCCTGGCCTAGAAAGTCCCCCCCACCCCGCCGCCCAATCTCCAACCTGGGCCAGGGCCCTTCCCAACCCCATTGTTTCCACCCCCCCCCCCCAACAATATGCATCCACCACCCCTCTGATCTCCCCAGTCCTCACCGGCATTCACTGAATCCTGGATAGATCAGAGCAACTGCGCAAGTGTAGCAAACACATGGGAACATCTACCCCAGCTAGAAGTTCCACTCCAAGCCACTCACCACAATGACTTGGAAATATAGCGCCGTTCCTCCACTGTCGTCCAGTCAATATCCTGGAAGTCCCTCCCTAACAGCGCTGAGAGTGTACCTACACCACATGGACTGCAGCGGTTCAGGAATTAGTTCAGAAAATCTGGACACACCAGTTCAGACAGATAGGCAGTAGATTGCTCCCAATCTACCACCACTTTAAACAGGTTAAGCGGAAATCAGTTCGATGCTCAATTCAGGAAACGGTTTAAATGATAACAAGGAGCCAAAGAAACATTGGACGGGATTTTCCTCCCTCTCCACGGCGTGTTCTGCAGCAGCAGAGAGCGTCTTGTCAGTGAGCAGGGTGGGATCCTCTGGTCCCACCATTGTTAACGGGGTTTCCTGTTCAACGCACCCCTCGCTGACGCAAAACCTGCGATCGGGGTGCATCGTCGGCGGCACCGAAGATCCTGCCAGCCTGAACATCTGGAAAATCCCACTCATTGGCTGATTTAGCTCACTGGGCTAAATCGCTGGCTTTTAAAGCAGACCAAGCAGGCCAGCAGCACGGTTTGATTCCCGTATCAGCCTCCCCGGACAGGCGCCGGAATGTGGCGACTAGGGGCTTTTCACAGTAGCTTCATTGAAGCCTACTCGTGACAATAAGCAATTTTCATTTCATTTCTTTGTGTTTAACTGACAGGCCAGAAGACAAAGGGGACGTTGTGGCTCCTGAAAACATTCTTGGGGGATGGGGTGGTGGGGGGAGGGGGTGGGGGGGGGGGGGGGTGGGGAACGACGACAGGAACTCCAGTCCCATGGTTCACTCTGAATAATAAATGAAAATAGCTTATTGTCACAAGTAGGCTTCAATGAAGGTACTGTGAAAAGCCCCTAGTCGCCACATTCCGGCGCCTGTTCGGGGAAGCTGGTACAGGAATTGAACCCACCTGCTGGCCTTGTTCTGCCTTAGAAGCCAGCTTTTTAGCCCACTGTGCTAAACTAGCCCCTCCCCACTGTGCTAAACCAGCCCCTAATTGCCCTCAGTGTCCAAAAGGTTAAGTGGGGGTTACGGGGATAGGGTAGATACGTGGGCTTGAGTAGGGTGCTCTTTGTAAGGGCCGGTGCAGACTCGATGGGCCCCTAAGAATAATAGTGTTATTGTGGAAGTGAATGAGTGTGAGAGTGTGCAAGTGTGACAGCAAGGGAATGTGAAAGTGTGTGAGTGTGAAAGCTGGCGAGTGTGAGAAAGTGCGAGTGCGGGATCCTTCGAGCAAGTGTGCGAGTGAACGAGCGTGAGAGCAAGCGAGTGTGAGAGCGAGAGCGGGTGAGCGAGTGTGAGAGCGAGGTGAGAATGAGAATGTGCAAACATGAGAGTGAGTGAGTGTGAAAGTGTGTGAGTGTGCAAGTGTGTGAGTAAGCACGATTGTTCCCACCTTCCAGTTCCTGTCATTGATGGAAAAAACCATCCCCAGGATTCTGGTCACCTACTCCACGATCTCTTTGTGGCTTGTTGCAAATTCTGTTTACTGCAGCTCTTTGGGACATTGCTATGTTAAATGTGCTATACAAATGCAGGCTGTTGTTGTTTACTTTGATTGTATGGTTCTGTATCTTAGTGTGAGGGGTTCTTCCTGACCGGCTGGAATTGCCCTTGCAGGGGATGCTAATGCTGCTGAATATGAGGTTACTTTGGTGCATGTAAGAGATTGCACAGGCCCACATCCCACTGTAGTACATTATAGTTTCCATTGTTAACAGACAAAACGTAACTGAGTGAAAGAGTAGGTGTTCCTCCTTGGCCAGATCTTGGCCAGATTCTAACTGTGATGCATAATGCTGCCCCTGTATGTTGTGTATTGTACTCAAATGCCAACTCATCTCTCTCATTCTGCAGCCATAATGAAAATGGGTCAATCCTCCATCGGTCAGTCTTCCCATTCTTGTGCACACACAAGCATGCTGAGGAGGGCTCACAAAGCAGGAATCATAGAATTTACAGTGCAGAAGGAGTCTATTCTGCCCATCGAGTCAGCACCGGCCTTTCCAAAGAGCACCCAACTCAAGGCCACGTAGCTACTCTATCCTCGTAACCCCCACTTAACCTTTCTGGACACTAAGAGCAATTTAGCATGGCCAATTCACCTAACCCACACATCTTTGGACTGTGGGAGGAAACCGGAGCACCCGGAGGAAACCCACACAGATATGGGGAGAACGTGCAGTGACCCAGGCAGTGACCCAGCCAGGAATCGAACCTGGGACCCTGGAGCCGTGAAGCAACTGTGCTAACCACTATGCTACCGTGCTGTCCTCTATCCAAACGGTCCCCTCTCCCAAGAGCTCAGGGAAGCCATGAGCAATGGGAGTGCATCAAAGCTGAAATTAGAAATCCAAGCATAAGCCATAGGGAATGAATCTTTAGTTTAGTCATAGAGTTTTACAGCATGGTAAGATGCCCTTTGGCCCATCATGTCTGTGTCGGCCATCAAGCACCTATCTATTCCAATTCCATTTTCCAGGCACTTGGTCCGTAGCCTTGTGTGCTCCGGCATTTCAAATGCTCATCTAAATGCATTTTAAGTGTTGTAAAGGTTCACCTTTACCATCCTTCCAGGCAATGAGTTCCAGATTCCACCACCCGCTGGGTGAAATGTTTTTCCTTAAATCCCCTCTAAATATCCTGCCCATTGGTCCTAAACATTGGTTTAGCACACTGGGCTAAATCGCTGGCTTTGAAAGCTGACCAAGGCAGGCCAGCAGCACGGTTCAATTCCCGTACCAGCCTCCCCGAACAGGCGCCGGAATGTGGCGACTAGGGGCTTTTCACAGTGATTTCATTGAAGCCTACTCGTGACAATAAGCGATTTTCATTTCATTTTCATTACCTTAAAACTATGTCCCCTGGTGATTCACCCCTCAGCTAAAGAGAAAGCTCTCTTCCTATCTACCCTATCTATGTCCTTCACAGTTTTGTACACCTCAATCAGGTCCCCCCTCAGTTTCTCTGCTCTGATTGGACCAACCTCAGCCTAACCAGCCTCTCTTCACAGCTGAAATGCTCCAGCCCAGGCAACATCCTGGTGAATCTCCTCTGCACTCTTTCTAGTGCAATCACATGGTGACCAGAACTGCACACAGTTTTATAGTGTTTTATGCAGCTCCAGCATAACCTCCCTCCTCTTATATTTTATGCCTCGGACAATCGAGGCGACTTTCCCATAAGCCTTCTTAAATACTGTATGCAAATCAAGGTTGCTCTGGTCCTCGGTACTTCCTAGCATCCTACCGTTCATTGTGGATTCCATTGTCTTGTTGGTCTTCCCAAAATACATCACCTCACACTTTTCAGGCCTAAATTCCATTTGCCCATCTGAACAGCCCATCGATATCAGCCTGCAATGTCAGGCTGATGTCTGTATGTTGCACCATCTCGTTCACTTGCTACCCAGTCACTGGGAGAAAAGTGGTGGGGAGACCCAGTAAGGGAGAAAGCCAATCGTACTTACGCTGTTTGTGTCACGTATAAAGAGCTGGAAAGAGCGGATTGGAGGTGACATAGAGGTTGGGAACAGTGGGTGGGATTCTATCAGTCCGGGGCCAGGCCGGAGAATCTCCGTGACCGGCGCGAATCGAGCCACGCCGCCCCGACGCCGGGACGCGATTCTCCACAGAGCGGAGAGAATTGGCACCGGCGTGGTCGGCGCGGTGAAAGCGGTCCCCCTCCGATTCTCGGCCCGGGATGGGCCGAGTGGCCGTTACAAAAAGCCCGAGTCCCACTGATGCCGTTATAATCTGCTCTTAGCCGGCAGGACCTCGCGTGGAAGGGTCCGGGGATGGCCTGTAGTGGGGGGGGGGAACGACCCCGAGGGGGCCCACCGTTGCGGCCTGGCCCGCGATCGGAGCCCACTGATCGGTGGGCCGGCCTCTCAGGCTGGGGGCCTCCTTTCCTCCGCACCGGCCCCTTTAGCCCTACGCCATGTTGCGCCGGGGCCGGGGCCGGCGCATAGAAGGGAGCCACTGCGCATGGGCGGATCCCGCGGCACCCAGTTGACGCCGGGATCAGCAGCTGGGCAGGTCAAAGATTAGGAATCTTACGGCGAGTAACTTACCTCCTGACTCCACAAAGCCTGTCAACCATCTACAAGGCACAAGTCAGGAGTGTAATGGAATACTCTCCACTTGCCTGGATGAGCGCAGCTCCAACAACACTCAAGAAGCTCGACACCATCCAGAACAAAACAGCCACTTGATTGCTCTTCCTTCCACAAATATTCAGTCCCTCCACCACCGATGAACAATGGCTGCCGTGTCCACCATCTACAAGATGCACTGCAGGAACTCACCAAGGTTCCTTAGACAGCACCTTCCAAACCCACAACCACCACCATCTAGAAGGACAAGAGCAGCAGATATCTGGGAACACCACCACCCCTCCAGTCACTCACCACCCTGAGATATATTGCCGTTCCTTTTCTGTCGCTGGAACAAAATGCTGGAACTCCCTCCCTAACAACACAGTGGGTGTACCTACACCTGGAGGATTGCCGTGGTTCAAGAAGGCAACTCATCACCACCTTCTGAAGGGCAACTGGGGATGGGCAATAAATGCTGGCCTAACCAGTGTTGTGACTTTATAAACCACAGCATGTGTTTAACACATGTACGGTGGACAAATGATCACACAAGTTGTTCAGTACAATAATTGTTTATTAATACACACAAAGTTAAATACTTTTTTTTTTTATAAATTTAGATTACCCAATTATTTTTTCTATTAAGGGGCAATTTAGCGTGGCCAATCCACCTACTCTGCACATTTTTGGGTTGTGGGGGCGAAACCCACGCAGACACGGGGAGAATGTGCAAACTCCACACGGACAGTGATCCAGAGCCGGGATCGAACCTGGGACCTCAGCGCCGTGAGGCGGTTATGCTAACCACTAGGCCACCGTGCTGCCCCAAAGTTAAATACTTAATCAATCATATGTTCATGCACATTGGACTAATACACTTAAAATAACCTTAAGTTGCCACTCAAGTGGATAGAGCCGTGAAGAAGGCCTATAGTGCGTTAGTGTTTATTAACAGGGGGCTTGAGTTTAAGAGCCGTGGGGTTATGCTGCAACTGTACATGACCCTGGTGAGGCCACATTTGGAGTATTGTGTGCAGTTCTGGTCACCTCACTATAGGAAGGATGTGGAAGCTTCGTAAAGGGTGCAAAGGAGATTTACCAGGATGCTGCCTGGTTTGCAGGATAGGTGTAATGAGGAAAGGTTGAGGGAGCGAGGGCTTTTCTCTTTGGAGCGGAGGAGGATAAGAGGCGACTTAATAGAGGTTTATAAGATGATGAGGGGGATATATAGAGTGGACGTTCAGAGACTATTTCCTCGGGTGGATGTAGCTGTTACAAGGGGACATAACTATAAGATTCAGGGTGGGATATATAGGAGGGATGTCCGAGGTAGGTTCTTTACTCAGAGAGTGGTTAGGGTGTGGAATGGACTGCCTGCTGTGATAGTGGAGTCGGATACTTTAGGAACTTTCAAGCGGTTATTGGATAGGTACATGGAGCACACCAGAATGACAGGGAGTGGGATAGTTTGATCTTGGTTTCGGACAATGCTCGACACAACATCGAGGGCCGAAGGGCCTGTTCTGTGCTGTACTGTTCTATATATGGGACATACTAATGGCAACTTAACAGACTTAGGAACGTATACTTGCTGCTGCTTTCTCCGTGCGATCCTTCTACTTTCCAGCTGCCCTTGGTGCTTCAATACCACAGGCTTCAATCCTTGCAATAAACGTCTTCTATGTGGCACATTGATTCACAGAACCTGTTTTCCCAAGCTGGTTAACTTTTCAGCTTTGGATATTGTTGTATCATAAATAATAGTCCCACTCTCAGGCCGATAGTCATCGCTAGATAACTAAGAATTGCATCCTGCTATTTACAGGTGTCATATTGAAGAATTATAGCCAGAGGTGTCAGCTGCCTTAATAAATCTCCCGAGTAGAAATTAATCTGTTGTGTGCAACAGGCATGAACCTGAAGGAAGGAATGTGAAAGCTTTACCAGTTCTGGCACTTTTGTTAAATAAAGAAGATAATAACAATGTCACTCGATTTGCAAGGGCTTTTTATGACCTTCATGGAACCAAGAGAGAACAATCAGAAGCATAATTTCTCCCTCTAATTCCCTTCATTTCTCCATCAATCAGTGGTTTATGTTAGAGCCTGTGCTGTATATCCATGCAGAGATACTGATGGGCTTCCATAACATACTCCGGTGGCCATTTTTAAAAAGCAGTATTCTTCTTTTTTCAGAAATACATTTGGAGTATCCAATTTTTTATTTTTTTTTACTAATTAAGGGGCAATTTAGCCTGGCCAATCCACCTACCCTGCACATCTTTGGGTTGTTGGGGGTGAGACCCACGCAGGCACGGGGAGAATGGGCAAACTCCACACGGATATGCCAGGATCGAACCCGGGTCCTCTGTGCCATTTGGTAGCAGTGCTAACCACTGCACCACTGTGTAGTCTTATTAGTAGTCTTATTATTTATTTCCTGGGATATGGGCATTGCTGGCAAGGTCAGCATTTGTTGCATATCCCTACTTGCCCGAGAACTGAGTGCCACTTCAGAGGTCAGTTAAGAGCCGAACACATTGTAATGTTCTTTGATTATGCTGATGTTGAATCTTGATGTGGCAGTGTTAACAAAGAACATTAGACTTTATTTTGCCACAATTTATTACTCACACTATAAAGGATTATTATGATGTCTAAGATTAATACAGTTGGAAATAATGGTCTAACACTAACTTACACTCAGATACTACAGAGCTACACTAATATGCGACTACTATCAACTCCTTACTAACACCTTGTCCTGGAACACATGGTGCGTCCGGGTCACGTGCCTGCATACACGCACCACCTGCTGGTCGGATGCTAGAACTACAACAGTAAAACATACAACTTATGACGCACATACAGATGATGACGGTCGACTCATATTAGATACAGATGATAGTCTACCTATCATCACACACATTACTGTGGATCGGGAGTACCATGTAGGCCAGACCAGTTACGGATGGCAAATTTATTTCCCTCAAGTACATTAGTGAACCACATGGGATTTTACAAGAATTGACGATAGTTTCAGTGTCACCATCACTGATGCTAGCTTTCAAATCTACATTGTATAGATTGAATTTAATTTTCACCAGCTACCGTAATGAGATTTGAACTCGTGTCCCAGAGCATTAGCTCCAGTGACATTAACACTCTGTCACTGTCTCCTCCATGTAAGGCAAGGAGAAAGCATAATTACAGTTGCCGTTTGTGCTGGAGCAACGAATGCTACTTCTTATATGTAAAGCTAGACTTTAACGTTGATAAAATGACTTCAGTTGGGATAAGGAGCTGATATAATAACGAATGATATCTTTTGGTTTTGTGTGCTGCAAGCTGATCCATGTTTTCCAACCATTGAGATTGGTGACAAGAGCACAGTCAGCACCAATTGTCAAGAATAGCTGACTGTTTTAAAATAGCAATGAGATTTTGATTTGCGTCCATAACATTTTGATACACTGCTGTCAGTATTTCAGGCCTCAGTAGAGTTCCCTGCACTCTTGGAATAACTGGGATTTTAGGGAAGCAAAGATTCTTATCCTGAGCATAGCTTTCAGTTGCCAAGGAGGTCAGCAGTTTAAACCCATTACCACATCACACCCACATGACCAACAAACATTCTGTGAGGTAGGTACTGACTAATTGTACTGACTAATTGTTAGCCTGGTGCTGTGAGACAGAACGAGGATGAAGAAGAATAATTCCCCGACCTTCTCACTGGCTACAGCTGACAGCTGTCACCTGCAGAGAGCCATGATTGGCTGGTGGGGGGCAGCACGGTGGCGCAGTGGGTTCGCCCTGCTGCCTCACGGCGCTGAGGTCCCAGGTTCGATTCTGGGTCACTGTCCGTGTGGAGTTTGCACATTCTCCCCGTGTTTGCGTGGGTTTCGCCCCCACAACCCAAAGATGTGCAGGTTGGGTGGATTGGCCACGCTAAATTGCCCCTTAATTGGAAAAAAAAAATTGGGTACTGTAAATTTATATTTAAAAAAATGATTGGCTGGTGGGTGGTAGGGGGGAGGTGTTGGGATGGTGGTGAGGGGCACTCTGACATCATGGATTGAGTCAGACCTTTGGCGGGGGGGACGGGACAGTGCAAGAGGGGTGGTATTGATCTGATTGAAGGGAGTGAGAGCTGGGGAGAGGGAGACTAGAGAATGGAGCCCTGGGAGGAGCAATGAGGATTTGGGGAGGGAGTGTTGGAGACTGGAGAATTGGGGGGGGGGGGGGGGGGGGGTAGGGGGTTGGTTGTGGAGGAAGATGGAGAGAATAGTCTCCCCCTTTTGTCTCCCTCGGTTTCCCGCCCCTCTATTCACAGCTGGCCCCTGGTCCTTGAAGCCTGTGACAGAACGGCAGTTAGTGCCATGAGTAAAGATTCTCAACCACAGGCGATCCAACAAGGTAAATCCAATAACGTGTAGATGTTAAGTGATCTGGTGTCAAGTGGTCAGACGTCACATGGTCACAAACCTCCAGGGATTTATCTCAAGAGGGTTGGAATATAAAAGCAGCGATGTGCTACTGAGCCTTTATAAGGCTCTGGCTAGGCCCCATTTGGAGCACTGTGTCCAGTTTTGGGCCCCACATCTCAGGAAGGACATACTGGCACTGGAGCGTGTCCAGCAGAGATTCACACGGATGATCCCTGGAATGGCGGGTCTAACATATGATGAACGGCTGAGGATCCTGGGATTGTATTCATTGGAGTTTAGAAGGTTAAGGGGAGATCTAATAGAAACTTACAAGATAATACATGGCTTAGAAAGGGTGGACGCAAAGAAACTGTTTCCGTTAGGCGAGGAGACGAGGACCCGTGGGCACAGCCTTAGAATTAGAGGGGGTAAATTCAGAACAGAAATGCGGAGACATTTCTTCAGCCAGAGAGTGGTGGGCCTGTGGAATTCATTGCCGCGGAGTGCAGTGGAGGCCGGGACGCTAAATGGCTTCAAGGCAGAGATAGATAAATTCTTGATGTCGCGAGGAATTAAGGGCTACGGGGAGAATACTGGTAGGTGGAGTGGAAATGCCCATCAGCCATGATTGAATGGCGGAGTGGACTCGATGGGCCGAATGGCCTTACTTCCACTCCTATGTCTTATGGTCTTATGGATATATGCAACCAGAGGTAGTTACCCAAGGCTGAATCTCCAAGTGGAAACATCTCTGCATTCGCTATGCCCCAATACCGTTCCTTCTTGCTGACTGAATGGAGGTCAGTGCTTTAAATAGCGTTCTGTTGACATTGGGGTGAGCAGTTATTTCAGCAACGTAGACCGTGGGGCCTTTTCATTCCCAGGAGTAAAGGGCAAGACGGGGCTGGAAAAATAGCACATACAATAGCCATTGATTATTAATGGTGCAAATAAGGGATGCCTTCTCTCTCAGCCATTTCAATAGCTGTCTTGCTCATTCTATCCTATTCATCCCTGAATCTATTCAAAACAAAATGAAGTTGACCTTAGACGCGCCTGACAGGCGAATAGCAATGTTTGTCAGGAACAGCCAAATAACTGAAGGTTGAACCGAACCAGATGGTACTGCTGCTTGGCAGTTCTTTTTAATTTACAAAAAAAAACAACTGACTGTGGATGTGAGGACTTGGAAGGAATAAAAGCCTGTCTTGAAGAGCCCTCTGGTTTGCTTGTCTGTTAGCGTATATCAAGCATTCCATTTTGAAGGTCGTATCATTAATGTTTAAATGTGTTTGACATTTTATAGCTAGCTCCTGTGCTCTCAAGTGTACACATACATGTAAAGTGCAGCGGAATCTCCCCTTCAGCACACAAGCTACTTCAACAGCACAAGTCCACACGGAGTCTGACGTTGAACAAATGCATTTCAGAAGACACTAATCGACAATCTGTATTACTTTAAATCAGTGATTCCTAACCTTTTATATCTATGACGCACCCCTACGCTATAAAACATGTTGAGGCACGCCTTCTATTTTATCTGCCTTATTAATTTACTGGGAACATTGTTTTTAACTTCTTCCTGTCCCCTTTTAATAAGGACACGGGGAGGCCACACTGAATAAAATAAAGAAACGTAGTTTTATTTACAACACGATGTACACACTGCCCGGTAGATCCCAACCGGGTTCCTGCTCTGGTTGGTGTCTTAGTGGCCGACCTTTTATACAAAGCTTAATAGAGATTCCCAGTCCCTAGTGGGGGCTTTCGCACTCCACAAGAATCACGGGAAGATAATGATTCCCACTTCATTAGTCCCGTGCGGGATATTCCATCTATTGTTTTTTTTAACCTCTCCCTGTTTCTCTCGCTTCTCCCTGGGGTATTGCCTCCTTTTTGAATTTTCATTTTTGTGCAGGCGCATGGGGACCTTTGTCTTCAACTCCAAGTTCTCTTGGTCACGCGCACGGGCCTGACCAACATAAAACAATCTAAACTGCGGCTCTCTCCCAGCCGGCGTAAGCAAGGGAGGCCCAAGATTTATCGGGTCTTGAAGATGCCAACCATAGAGCTGAAGGAAGGTTAGTTTGAGTTTAATTGCATGAAGTTTGAATAATTTTGAACTTTTTTTTCACGGCACACTTGGGAGGGGGGGTCTTCGTGGCACATTGGTTGCACACCACTGCTTTAAATTAACGCCGGTATACTGAGATGAAGTTACTATGAAGTGCGTTCCTCCGAAATACACAGACTGATGCTTTCACATGCATGCAGTGTTACTGGGCAGTAGGGTTCAGTTGTAACAGAATTGCTGACTTCTCAACAATTTAACAGCCCTGCCAGTATATTGTGTAACCACCTCAAAGCATTTGATAGGTTATAAACATTAAGTACTGCACAGAACGAGATGCATTGACGCAGTATAGCTGCCACACTGCATTTTATTACAATATCCTTGAACAGGGAGCGACAATAACAGCATTCGAACCTTTAAACAGTCTTCAATGTAGTAGAACATACTGCCGTGCCTCACAGGAATGTTATCAAAGAACATTTACCATTCAGCCACATAAGGAGATATTAGGGAATGTGACCAAACAAGGTGGAAGATTTTACGGAGACTCTCAAGGGAATAAAACACGATTGAGAGGTGGAGAAGCAGAAGGTTTTTAGAGAGGGAATTCCAAAGTCCAGGGACGATCAACCGAACACAGTTGTCGACCGAAATATAGAGAAATACAGCACAGAACAGGCCCTTCGGCCCACGATGTTGTGCCGAACTTTTGTCCTAGTTTAATCATAGTGTACAAAATTCTATGATAATCTAAGGGCAATTTATCATGGCCAATCCACCCAACCTGTACATCTTTGGACTGTGGGAGGAAACTGGAGCACCCGGAGGAAACCCACGCAAACACGGGGAGGATGTGCAGACTCCACACAGATAGTGACCCAAGCCGGAATCGATCCTGGGACCCTGGAGCTGTGAATCAATTGTGCTATCCACAATGCTACCGTGCTGCCCTTAAGAACAAATTAATCTACACTCCATTATTCTACCATAATCCATGTACCTATCCAATTGCCACTTGAAGGTCCCTAATGTTTCCGACTCAACTACTTTCACAGGCAATGCATTCCATAATTTTTTTCATAGAATTTACAGTGCATAAGGAGGCCATTCGGCCCATCGAGTCTGCACCGGCTCTTGGAAAGAGAACCCTACCCAAGGTCAACACCTCCATCCTATCCCCATAACTCAACAGTAAGGGCAATTTTGGACACTAAGGGCAATTTATCATGGCCAATCCACCTAACCTGCACATCTTTGGACTATGGGAGGAAACAAGAGCACCCGGAGGAAACCCACGCACACACGGGGAGGATGTGCAGACTCCGCACAGACAGTGACCCAAGCCGGAATCGAACCTGGGACCCTGGAGCTGTGAAGCAATTGTGCTATCCACAATGCTACCGTGCTGCCCCCATTGGGGATTTATGAGAGGCCAGTATTGGAGGGCTGGTGAGGGTTCCAGGAGTTTACAGAGGGAGGGAGACAGGTAAGGCCGTTGAATGGGAGAAAAACATGGATGAAAATTTCAAAATCGAAACATTGCCTCCAAAACATTGGTTATGAAATGTCGGGAAGAAATCTGGATAAATAGCTGAGGAAGCAAATGGGCTGGGGAAATATACAGTGCAGTTCCACGGAGTGATTAAGGTTGAGGGAGAGAGCTAAAGGGAGATTTGCAGTCTTCTGAGAACAGTCATTTTGTGGTAGATTTGGGATTGCCTGGAATAGTGCTGTTAAAACCTCCACAAACTCCTTGATCCAGAAGGTTGTTAAAACGTCCCAAGGAAATTGCAAAGACCCATTTATCTCTCTTTTTCCCTCATTCTTATGATCATTCTCTTGAGCTTCACTATTCTTCCACCAACTTTTCCAGGCCCAGTTCTCTTTCCTGCTCTTCATTCCATTATGATATATGGGGTGTGATTTAAGCGAGCACGTTTAGCCACGTGTTTCCCAGTGAGGGTGTGGTGGTATGGATATGAGCACTGCCATTGGTGCAGAGCACTGCCTTCCCATTGGCTCTGGCTGGTCATGTGCCTCTCGTCCGATTGGTTGGGACTAGTCATGTGACTGCTCCAATTGGTCGAGAGGCAAGTAGGCCCCGCCTCTGAGGCGGGGTATAAGTACCCAGAGTTCCCGGCGGTCGGCCTTTCTCTGCAGTCGACCACCGGGCTCACAGCTAGTTGATTAAAGCCACAGTTCGGATCCTAATTGTGTCTTGAGTCGAATTGATGGTACATCAGAGGGGGTCTCCTGAAACCCCCCCCCCACCAAACACCTGCGCAGGGCACCACAGCCTGATCGCCACTGTGTGAAAAATGCCAGCTTGGCACCTTGGCAATGCCAACCTGGGAGCCTGGCAGTGCCAGGCTGACACTCAGGTGGCCCTAATATTCAGGTTTGTCAAAAAGTGACCCCACCCATGACGATCTACACCGCAGCGTCTCGCGAGATCGTGTTAGGCCTCGCGAGGCATTGCGAGCCGGATAGATCCTGGGAGAGGTCTCCCGGCTTCTGTCGGCCGCGTTGCACCGCAGTGTGCTGCTTTTCAGGCACAGTGTGGCTGTTTGATCGCACCCAAGGTGTTGAATGACTGCTCCTGCTGGAGGATATTGTGGTCAGCGACATAGCTATCTGACCATTCGGTGCCTGGACATGTGGATGGTGATCCTGTAGTAGGTGCAGTTCATAGACCAGATGGACATCTTCACCATGTTTGTTTTTATGAGTCACGTTTAAGACCTTTGATAGGTCACATGGGATCTCACTGTACATTAAAACAACTAACCTCCCCGCCCTTCTCTTGTAATCAATACTATGCAGAATATACAAATGATGCAATTATTCACATCCGCGCTGCCATATTTGCCGTCTCTTTTTACTACTCAACTTTTGCCTCTTTCACGTCTCTTGTCTTCCAATTTCCAATCTACTTCAATTGTCTTGCCGCTCTGCAGCTGTTTCATCAGAACATGACAACTGGGGCCAGGAGTGGGCAATTTAGCCTCTCGGGCCCACTCTGCCATTCAATATGATCATGGCTGATCTCCTTTTGGTCAACTCCACTTTCCTGCCCCTTCTCCATAAGGCTTCAACCCATTACTAATTAAAAATCTGCCTGTCTCCTCCTTAAATTTACTCAGTGTCCCGGCACCACCACACTCTGGGGCAGTGAGTTCCATAGATTCACAACCCTTTTAGAAAAGTAATTGCTCCTCATCCCTGTTTTAACTCTGCTACTCCTTATCCTAAAACTGACCTCTTGTTCTCGAGGATTCTCTCTCGAGATTCTACCGATTGGATCTGCCATCTTGTTCAGAGACATCCATGTGAAACTTAGCATATTCTCTTAATTCCTGCTTATCGGTGAGAGGAATTACTAACTTGCTTTATGCCTTTCCAGCAACTATTGTTTATGGTGCTTGTTGCGGGTGCCCCTTGTAGCTTTTTGGAATCTTCCTCGCCACCTCTCCTATCTGGGCAATAGATGTGTTAATAGAAGCTCAGATGACACTGTCTCATCGTAAACAACCTCCAGTTCTCCTGCAGTGCAATAGCTGAATCATTGCATCTTCATTCCCCATCTCCTTCAAGGACCCAGCGAAAATCTGGTTCCTTTCAATTCTTCCTAAAATTCTTCTCAAAATTATGTTTCTCTCATGAACCTGGCAAGTCGAAACAATAGCTGCACCGTTAGTCTTTCTTCGTGGAAGTTCAATGGGATTGCTATTTCTTCCGCCTTTATGGGAAACTCATAGCTCTTTCTCTATTGCTGAAATAGACTTTGAGAAATGTGATTATCTCTTTTGCATCCTATCCAGCAACTGTGCAACCTGACAGGCAATCCCTCTCCCACATCTTCACTCCGTCCTTGTCTATCTCTGATTCTCAAAACTGCCATATCCCTGAGCGTTCCTCTCTTTGATTCCGCCACGCTCTAAATACTTGATTACGATTCAATTAAAAACTGAAACTTCTGGAAATCTGAAATCAAGCCGGACCATTTTAAATGTGGAACCCTCTGTTAGAACTGGAAATGGAAACCCTTTTAAGGATTGACTTGGGGAGGGGAAGCAACAGGCCATGGCCAAGAAGCAACAATTCGTTCTACGAGCCTGAATATTTTATAATAAGTGATAAAAAGGTGAAGGATGATGTACAGCATGAATCAGCCGAAGGACATTAGATAAGAAGACTGGGGTAAAATTCAACAGTGAAATGGGAACTAGATTGAGAAATTAATAGAAGGCAGGAGAGCTATTAAAGCCTGATTTTGCTAATGTAAAGGTTCAGTTGCTGTTAAACGATCAACAACAGCTTATATTTATATACCATTAACACAATGAAAAGCTCCGCACAGGAGCATCATAGTGTGACCGTGAGCCAGATGAGGCGGTGTTAGGTCAGATGACCAAAAGTTCATCAAGGAAGCATGTTTTAGGAAGTTTGCTAGAAGTTACTGGGGCTGGTTTAGCACAGGGCTAAATCGCTGGCTTTGAAAGCAGACCAAGGCAGGCCAGCAGCACGGTTCAATTCCCGTACCAGCCTTCCCGAACAGGCGCCGGAATGTGGCGACTCGGGGCTTTTCACAGTAACTTCATTTGAAGGCTACTTGTGACAATAAGCGATTTTCATTTTCATTTCATAGAGGAGGAGAGCGCACTGTAGAGGTGGGTAGGTTTAGGGGGAGGAATCCCAGAGCTTGGAGACCGAGGCAACTGAAGGCACGGCCACCAATGGGGGAGCGATTATCATTGGGAACACACCACCCGCAAGGGGGGGGGGGGGGGGGGGCAGCACTAAAGGGGCTGCCGTTCAAACAAGCCCGACATAAATTCCGCTACCTGGGGATCCAAATAGCCCATGACTGGAAAGGGATCCACAAATGGAACCTCACCAGCCTGACGGAGGAAGTTAAAAAGGACCTGCAAAGATGGAACACACTCCCGCTCTCCCTCGCGGGGAGAGTTCAGACGATCAAAATGAACGTACTGCCCAGGTTCCTCTTCCTGTTTAGATCCATTCCGATCTACATCCCCAAGGCCTTTTTCAAAGCGCTGGACAAACTCATCATGGCGTTCGTATGGGGGGGTAAAAATGCTAGGATCCCAAAGAAGGTCTTACAAAAAACAAAAACCAGGGGAGGGTTAGCCCTCCCGAATCTACAATTCTACCACTGGGCAGCAACAGCCGAGCGAGTAAGGGGATGGATCCAGGAGCCAGAAGCTGAGTGGGTGCGTGCGGAGGAGGCCTCCTGCATGGGAACCTCCCTCCGGGCCCTCGCCACGGCAGCACTCCCATCCCCACCCAAAAAACACTCCAGCAGCCCAGTGGTGACAGCCACCCTCCAATCCTGGAACCAACTGCGGCAGCAACTTGGCCTGACCAAAATGTCGAACAGGGCTCCCATCTGCAACAACCATAGGTTCAAACCAGCACTGACCGACGCCACCTTCAAAAGGTGGAGGCAGGACGGGGGGACACTGACAGTCAGGGACCTATACACGGACGACAGGATCGCAACACTGGACGAACTGACAGAGAAATTTCAGCTAGCTGGGGGGAACGAGCTACGGTACCTGCAGCTCAAAAACTTCCTACGAAAGGAGACAAGGACGTACCCACAACCGCCACGACAGACACTACTGGAAGACCTACTGGACGCAAGTATCCTAGAGAAAGGGAACTGTAGTGACATGTATGACCGACTGGTAGATAGGGACGACACCGTACTGGACGCAACAAGGAGGAAATGGGAGGACGACCTGGGGATGGAGATCGGGTGGGGACTCTGGAGCGAAGCACTGCATAGGGTCAACTCCACCTCCACGTGCGCAAGGCTCAGCCTGACGCAACTAAAAGTGGTACATAGAGCCCACTTAACAAGAACCCGTATGAGTAGGTTCTTCCCGGAGGTGGAAGACAGATGTGAACGGTGCCAAAGAGGCCCGGCCAACCACGCCCACATGTTCTGGTCTTGCCCCAGACTCGTGGAGTACTGGACAGCCTTCTTCGAGGTAATGTCCAAAGTGGTGGGAGTGAGGGTGGAGCCATGCCCGATAGTGGCGGTCTTCGGGGTTTCAGAACAGCCAGATCTATTCCTGGGGAGGAGGGCAGACGCCCTTGCCTTTGCCTCCCTGATCGCCCGCCGTAGAATCCTGTTTGGCTGGCGGTCAGCAGCACCGCCCAGAGCTGCGGACTGGCTGTCCGACCTCTCGGAATCTCTCCAAATGGAGAAAATCAAATTTGCCATCCGAGGGTCGGACGACGGCTTCCACAGAACGTGGGAGCCATTCATGCAACTGTTCCGGGACCTATTTGTGGCCAATGTACAAGAGGAAGAATAGTCGGGGAAGGTAGCGGGAGGGGGGGGGGGGGGGCTACAGGTTCGTTACGGGGGTTCGATGGCTAGCTAAGGCCCAAAACCAAACTAAATAAACATGTTGAGGGGGGGAGGGGGGGGGGGGGGCGCAGTTACTACTACGAAGATGCTTACCTGTAAATATGTATGTTAATTTTTGCGTGTTTGTTTTTTTTCTTTTTTCTTTCTCCTAACAATTTGTAATTTGTTCAATATAAAATATGAAAACTGAATAAAAACATTTATAAAAAAAAAATCATTGGGAACACACAAGAAGCCAGAATTCGGAGAGCGCAGATAAATTGGATAACTGTGGGGCTGGAGGAGCGAACAGAGACTGGGAGGGGCCGAGATTTGAAAACAAGGATGAGAATTTTAAAATAAAAAGACTTGGTTGACTGAGATCAAGCCAATTTATCTTGAATATTTAATCCACTAAAATGTCATTATGGTCGGAATCTGCAGGAAATGACTTTCACCTTTTCACCTGCCATTCCCACTCATTTTGTTCAGCCTCTAGTAATTTAGAATCATAGAAACGTTCCAGCACAGAAGGAGGCAATTTGGCCCATCTCGTCCGTGCCAGTCCGAGGACAACCCTTTCTAATCCCACCTTCCTGCACCCGTCCTGCAGCCCTGTAGTTTACAGCACATAAGGTGCAGATCCAGGTACTTTTTAAAAGAGTTTAGGGTCTCTGCCTCCACCAGCAACTCGGGCAGCGAATTCCAGACTCCCACTGCCCTCTGCGTAAAGAAATTCTTCCTCACGTCGCCTCTGCACCTTTTGCCTCTTGTGAATCCATGTCCCCTGGTTCTGGAATTCTCCACCAAGGGAAACAATTTTATCCTGTCCACCCTATCTCTTCCCCTCACAATTTTGTACGCCTCATTTGAGTCACCCCTCAGCCTTCTTTGCTCCCAAGGAAAATAACTCCAACCTATCCAATCTCTCCTCAAGGCCACACTTTTCTAGCCCTGGTAACATTCCTGTAAACCTTCTCTGTACTCCCCGAAGAGCAATTACGTCCTTCCTGTAACGTGATGACTAGAACTGCACACAATACTCCAGTTGTGGCCTGTCCAGTTTTGTACAATTCCAACATTATATCATCACTTTTATATTCTATACCTCTGCCAATGAACGAGAGCATTCCATATGACTTCTTTCCAACCATGTCTGCTTGAACTGCTGCATTTAGCAATGAGATGTGATGGGAGTAGTGGTGTTGGAGGTAGGAGGGGGACGCAGTGGGGGAGAGAAAAAACAGGAGGCAGGTAGGTGGGAACTGAATAAAGAAAGGTTTAACTATAATCAGACCTGCTTGTCCTGGATCACCCGTTTAATGACTCAGTATAATCTATTCCTTGTCCAAAACAGGGTGTTGTTGAATCCTAATACTAGCCTGTGAACCACTGGGAAAACCCCAAGCGCAATTTTCTGTCCAGTATTGCAAAGAATCTTAAAAAAAAATGCAGAGAGAAAAATCAATTTGGAAATGGGCTTGTAAAATGAAATTGCGGTTAATGCAGAACTTCACTATTCAATAATATAGTCTTGGCACGTTTGGTCCTGCACGAATAATTCACCTGGCACAGGCTTACACAAGCTTCTCAGATTGGCGGTTTCAGTATTGGGAATGTAATATGCTGTGTAAAGTTAAATCTAATTTGCAGTCTTTTGTGTTAGATTGTGACTCCTTTTTGTACTTAGTAGATTGAGTGATCTGAGTATTATTGGGGAGTGAAACATTTCCCATTTTTGTGCCGCAGTACCAGTAACACCATTCATGTGGCAGTTAGATATAGAGGAAAGTTCCCACTGCATATTAACAATGTGCTTCAGGAGACCATCCTTTACTGCATCAATGTGACATTTTTCCAATTTTCTCACCATCTGCACGGTGGCCTCGGTCAGTGAGATTGCCAATTAGCGCCAAATTAGGGATGGTTTTCTGAGCACAGGTATGGCATTGTGGCAAAGGTCTCGTCATCGTCCAAGGTTCCACAGCTGTGGGAAGTACCATGGTTTCATTCCTCTGCATTCGCAACGTGTCACTTACAGCACGCAGGATGTGACTGACGGCACGCAGGGTGTGACTGACGGCACGCAGGGTGTGACTGACGGCACGCAGGGTGTGACTGACGGCACGCAGGGTGTGACTGACGGCACGCAGGTGTGACTGACTCCACGCAGGTTGTGACTGACGGCACGCAGGGTGTGACTGACGGCACGCAGGGTGTGACTGACTCCACGCAGGGTGTGACTGACGGCACGCAGGGTGTGACTGACGGCACGCAGGGTGTGACTGACGGCACGCAGGGTGTGACTGACGGCACGCAGGGTATCACTGATGGCACGCAGGGTGTGACTGACGGCACGCAGGGGTATCACTGACGGCACGCAGGGTATCACTGACGGCACGCAGGGTATCACTGATGGCACGCAGGGTGTGACTGACGGCACGCAGGGTATCACTGACGGCACGCAGGGTGTTGACTGACGGCACGCAGGGTATCACACTGACGGCACGCAGGGTGTGACTGACGGCTCGCAGGTGTGACTGACGGCTCGCAGGGTGTGACTGACGGCACGCAGGGTGTGACTGACGGCACGCAGGGTGTGACTGACGGCACGCAGGGTGTGACTGACGGCACGCAGGGTGTGACTGACTCCATGCAGGGTGTGACTGACGGCACGCAGGGTGTGACTGACTCCATGCAGGGTGTGACTGACGGCACGCAGGGTGTGACTGACGGCACGCAGGGTGTGACTGACGGCACGCAGGGTGTGACTGACTCCACGCAGGGTGTGACTGACGGCAAGCAGGGTGTGACTGACGGCACGCAGGGTGTGACTGACGGCACGCAGGGTGTGACTGACGGCACGCAGGGTGTGACTGACGGCACGCAGGGTGTGACTGACGGCACGCAGGGTGTGACTGACGGCACGCAGGGTGTGACTGACGGCACGCAGGGTGTGACTGCCGGCACGCAGGGTGTGACTGACGGCTCGCAGGGTGTGACTGACGGCACGCAGGGTGTGACTGACGGCACGCAGGGTGTGACTGACGGCACGCAGGGTGTGACTGACGGCACGCAGGGTGTGACTGACGGCACGCAGGGTGTGACGGACGGCACGCAGGGTGTGACTGACGGCACGCAGGGTGTGACTGACGGCACGCAGGGTGTGACTGACGGCACGCAGGGTGTGACTGACGGCACGCAGGGTGTGACTGACTCCACGCAGGGTGTGACTGACTCCACGCAGGGTGTGACTGACGGCACGCAGGGTGTGACTGACTCCACGCAGGGTGTGACTGACTCCACGCAGGGTGTGACTGACTCCACGCAGGGTGTGACTGACTCCACGCAGGGTGTGACTGACGGCACGCAGGGTGTGACTGACGGCACGCAGGGTGTGACTGACGGCACGCAGGGTGTGACTGACGGCACGCAGGGTGTGACTGACTCCACGCAGGGTGTGACTGACGGCACGCAGGGTGTGACTGACTCCACGCAGGGTGTGACTGACGGCACGCAGGGTGTGACTGACGGCACGCAGGGTGTGACTGACGGCACGCAGGGTGTGACTGACGGCACGCAGGGTGCGCCCCAGAGAATCCGGCAGCCGGCAGCGGGGCAGCGATTCAAGCCGTCCCCCTGCAATTCTCCGGCCCGGCGGTGGGACGCAGAATCCTGACCTAAGTCTTTGCCCCGTGGTTATTGATTTCTCCTGCATAGAGAAATATGCCTTCCTATCTATACTATCTAGGACCTCCATAATTTTACATACCTCGATTATAGCTTCAATCACCCTCCTATATTTCAAATAAAATAACCCCAGCCCCTCCAGTCTTTCCATCTTTTAAAACCTGGTATTTGTAAGCACACACTTATGTAAGCCAAATCAAACCCTGAATCATGCAAAGATTTCAGAGCAACAGCCACTTGATGTAGCCACTGTATGTCTAGTGTTCTGGCAGAAGACCAAGATAACTCAGAAACTATGAAAAACGTTCTTCAGAGTTAAAATCCTCCATTCCTGGCAACATCAGAATGGGAGCATTGTGGATAGCACAATCGCTTCACAGCTCCAGGGTCCCAGTTTCGATTCCGGCTTGGGCCACTGTCTGTGTGGAGTCTGCACATCCTCCCCGTGTGTATGTGGGTTTCCTCCGGGTGCTCCGGTTTCCTCCCACAGTCCAAAGATGTGCAGGTTAGGTGGATTGTCCATGATAAATTGCCCTTAGTGTCCAAAATTGCCCTGAGTGTTGGGTGGGGTTACTGGGTTATGGGGATAGGGTGGGTAGGGTGCTCTTTCCAGGAGCTGGTGCAGACTCGATGGGCCGAATGGCCTCCTGCTGCACTGTAAATTCTATGATCCATATAAGTCTCATCTGTACTCTCACTACTGCGCTAACACCCTTCCTGTAATGTGGTGACCTCGGTAGTCGAGCTGTGGCCCAATCCGTGTTTCATACAGGTCGAGCATAACCTCCCTAGCCTCATACTCTGTGCTTCATCCAATAAAAAAACTGTCCTGTGTGTTGCCTTCATCACCTTATCTACCTGTCCTGCAATCTATAGGGATCTCTGGTCCTGCACCCCAAAGCCCCTCTGTCCCTCTGCAGCTCTATTATCCAACCATTTCTTGTGTTTCTCCTCACCTTGTTTTCCCTCCCCATATACACTTCACAGAATTGAAGTCCGTCTGCCACTTCTCTGCCCACCTGACCAGTACATTGATATCTTCCTGCAGTCCACAATTTTCTCCCTCACTGTCAACCACGCGACCAATTTTTCTTTCTACATCTGCAAACTCTTTAACCATGCCCCCTACATTTAAGTTTAAATTATTGATATGTGCTGTGAAAAGCAAGGGACCTATACCAAAATCCCAGAAACAGCTTACCAGTCGCCAAACTACCCGTCAACCCTTTGCTCCCCGCCACTGAACCAATTTTGGATCGGATTTGCCAGTTGCCATTGCATCCCATGGCCTCTTTCTTTTCTAGTCAGTCTGACATGTGCAGGGTTTTGTCAAAAGACTTTCTAAAATCCATGTGGACTACTTCAAATGAGCTACTGTCCTTTTCTTGTTCCCTCCTCAAAATGTTTAATCGGGTGAATCATGGCGTGTTGGGTAAGCTGGGTCTGTGAGGACTGCATTTCCCATAGCAGTGAGAGAGACAGGCTTCCAACACTTGTAGAAATGCAACTCTATTTTATTGAACAATGAACTGTTAAACATGCTTGAACTGTGGGTTGACACTATGCTGAGTTGACTGGAGACCTGAGGCTAACCTGACCAGACTATCTTACTACCACATGGTGTTTGTTCTAGTTGTTGCTCACGGGCTCTGGCTGTCTCAGAGGCTGCATCCCAAGAGAACGGGAAAACTAGTGCCCTCTGGCTTTATAGTGGCCGTGTCCTGTCTGGTGATTGGCTGCTGTGTTTTGTGTGTGAATTGGTCATTCAGTGTGTCAGTCAGTGTCTGTCTGTGCACCATCACATACTTGTGTGTATATTATGACAAATCAGATGTGGCTTTTCCTCAACAAATTCACACTGATACATTCATCACTTCATGCCTTTCCGAATGATGGTTTATCCTTAGTCCCTCAGGATTATTTGCAATAATGCGCCGGCCATTGAAGTGAAGCTGACTGCCCTGTGAGCACTCAGTCTATCCCTTCCTCCCTTTTTAAACAATGACACAATACTAATCGTCTTCCAGCTCTCCAGGCTCCAGCCCTGTGTAGCCAGTGATGATTGGAAAACGATGGTCAGAGCCTCTGCTATTTCTTCCCGGAGAAATCTGGTATACATTTCACTCAGTCCTGTGTTTTATCCATTGAAGATGCTAAATTCCTTATTATTTTCTCTTGTATGATGTCTATATCATCCAATACTTCCTCCTCAACTACAATGTCTGCACGTCGCCATCTTCTGTAAAAGTATTCAAAGTATTTTTCCACGTACACACACAAGTTACTTTTTTGGTCTCTAATCAGCCCAACTCTTTCCTTCATTATATTCTTCCTCTTTATGTATTTATAGAATATCTTTGGCTTATCCTTGATTTTACTTGGCACCATTGTTTTCTTGTCCACTCCTTGCTTTCCTAGTTCCCTTTTTAATTTTGCTTCTGTATCTTCTAAAATCCTCCAGGTTTTGCGCAGTGTAGATTTCTCGGTATCTGACACCAACTTCTGTTTTTTTTTACATTATCCTCCTCTTTATTTTACAGGGTTCAGAATTGGGAGTCATTTCCTGTCCTTGTTGGGACAAAATTTGATCTCCACTGTATTTTACCCTTGAATAGACCCCACTGCTATGACACTGGTACATTTACGTTGCTGTTTCCAGTTCAAGTTTGTCAAATCACATCTTAGCTGGCTATAGTAGGCCTTCCTCCATCTTAAAATGTTTACCCTTGGTCCGTCTGATGCGCAATCAATAACTGCTGAAACGAGGATGTGGTCCGAATTGAAGGCTTTAATCGACAAGATGTTTCCCCAGCAGCTCGAGTACAGAAAAGGATGGCTGCTGGGAAACACGGGCTCTTATACTCCTTACACTGGGCGGAGCTACCTTGCACTCTGACCAATGAAATACAAACCATTGGGCCAATGAGCAGCGAGCCTTCTCCACCAATGGTGGCTCAGCACTCCCAGGTACCGTAGTACCTCTAGTCATACCACCACACCGTCTTTGTGCTTTCCCACCTTCCTCAGTTCTCCGAGCAAAGGCAGGTCTCACCCACAGGGCCATGATCTCCATCTAAGATAGGGCTAGGAGGCTCGTCCCAAATCCACCCCAGAATGGGGCTCGAAGCCTGAACTGTTGGCACCGATCTAATCAGCACCGGCCGTCCAGCTAAACGAACCAGCTTCCTAAAGAGTCGGAGCTGCTATGGCAACAAGCACTTTACATGCATGTTGTAGGCCAGAGCTGTGGATAGTGATGGTGGAAGCACCAGCTTACATTCGATCACATGTATACCAAGAATCTCGCCCACTCTTACCGCCTGTCATTGACGCCTGTTGGAAGGATTTACACGTTGGCCTTCGACCCGTGTGACCGCATGATGGACCCACCTTCCTTGGCCATCAAATCCTGGAGCGGGACTTGAACCTGGAGCTGCTGGTTTAGAAGCAGGGATGAACCCGCTGTACCACATAATAGTCTTCATTTTCAATAACTATAGATCTAAATAGATTATGAGCATTACCACCTAAATGCTCTCCGACTGATACCCCTTCCGCCTGCCCAGCTTCATTTTCTAAAGACCAGACTCAAAATTCCCTCTTAGGCTGGGTGGCTATGCAGGAAAGCAGAGTTCCCATAAAGGCTGCGCACGAGTCAATCCCTTCAAGTTACCATCTGTACTCGCCCGCATAAAAAATTTAAAGGGGTCACAACTTTAATCGCTCGCATGCTCCAAGAAATAAATGAGAGGGGGCATTGTCTAGCACTGATCTTCTCGTGTTTGACTTGCTACAGACTGGCTTAAGACTGGAAAAAGCAGCTTCAGAGTTTTGCACCCTCTATACCTTTACCCTGAATTTAACTGAGTTAATATTAAGGTAGTTGAAATCCACTGTTATATTTCCACTTCTCAGCAAGTTGCCTACGCATTTGCACTTTCATTTCCCTTTGACTGTTCAGGGGTCGATATTATTTTCCCACTGCTGTGAGTGCCCCTTTTCCATTCCTGAGTTCAACCCCTGTGACCTCATTTGCTGACCCTTCTGGAATAATATCCCTCCTTAATCAACACTGCGAACCCCCTCCACCAACCCCCTTTTTTTCAATCTCCCTCCCTATCCTGTCTGAAACCCCTGTTACCCGGAATGTTGAGCTGCGAATCTTGCCTTTTATATTGCACCTCTCATGATCACAGGATTTCCCAGAGCACTTTCCGTCCGTTGAAACACTTCTTGGAATGTAGTCGTCGTTGCAACAGAGCATTAATGCTGGGAGGAGTTACGGCACAGAACATGACTATGGTGCTCTGGGCGCCCACGTTGTTATAGTTTGCTGCATTTGTTTTTCTCTTTGGGCTGCTTGTCAGTTGTGTTGCCATGATCTGGACTCCAGGCTGGATTAGACTGGAGACTGGCTGACTGGTGCTGGGGGTAAACAGATGTAACAGACATTACCTACTTCAAGAGCGACTGGCCAAAATAGGTTTGTTTGTTTTTGGAGGAAATTTGAAGATCGTGGGACAGTGCACTAGCGCACCTGGCTTTATCTGTTAACATGCAAACCCTGACTGTATCAAATAATCATAACTCCCTTTAGCTTTCAGTAAACACCCCTACTAGTGGGAGAACTGCCCAAAAATGTTCATGGCTCAAATGTACTGTCATTTATATAGCCCATGAAAGTGACCAATAACCACTGGGATTAATGTCAATTTGAAATTTGCAGTTATTGGATGGCAAGTTCATTGTCGGCAGAAACATATGTCTGTGCTCACTAGTCCAAACCTCTGAATGTCTTTTTTTAGGGGCAATTTAGCGTGGCCAATCCACCTACCCTGCACATCTTTTGGGTTGTGGGGGTGAAACCCATGCAGACGCGGGGAGAATGTGCAAACTCCACACAGACAGTGACCCGGGGCCGGGATCGAGCCCGGGTCCTCGGCGCCGTGAGGCAGCAGTGCTAACCACTGTACCACCGTGCTGCCCCAGAATCTCTGAACGTTAAAACGAAAGTCAACACACGTATATTGTAGCAATAAAACTGATTAAAAAGTTCTATCAACAAAAAGATCTTCCCCGATGTGTTCAACATCTGTTACCAGCATCAATGCGGTCAGTACAAGCTAATACAAAAGCCATAGATTTCCTGAGTGAGAGGAACTAGGCTTAGCAATAAAAACAAGAATACTGTGTCTGATAGTCTCCAAGAAACGCAAACGAAACGTTTTGTGTGGAAAATTGGGCTAACCCTGACAGTTGGTAGCTTCCTAGCCAGTAAGGTCAGAGAGAGAGAGAGAGAGCAAAGATTGAGAAAAACATCTTGTCAATTGACATCATGCTCTGAAAATCTAATTAAAAGTTGTGCTCAATTGTCATCAAGTCTGTTGAAGATTTCCTGCATCGCAACACTTCAGTGGGGGCTCTGCGATTTTCTTAGCTTGTGAAAGGTGCTAGATAAATGTAAGTCTTTCTATGCACTGGCCACTGTGTACTGTGGGCAAATCATGAGTGGGATTCTCCCGAATCCCCACAATGGACCGACGGCGGAGTAAAATGCAGCGCGAACCACTCCGGCGTCGGGCTGACAGGAAGTTGCGGAACCCTCCGCACGTCCGGGGGCTAGGCCGGTGCCGGAGGGGTTGGCGCCATGCCAACCGGCATGCGCAGACCGGCCAGCGTGTTCTGGCGCTTCCGCAGGGGGGTGTCTTCTCCGCGCCGGCCATGGCGGACCCCTACAGAGGCCGGCGCGGAAGGAAGGAGTGCCCCCACAGCACAGGCCCGCCTGCAGATTGGTGGGCCCCGATGGCGGGCCAGGCCACCGTTGGGGCCCCTCGGAGTCGGATCACCCCCGCGCCCCCCTGAGGACTGCCCCAGCTAACTTACCTGCCCGTTCCCGCCGTGTGGGACCATGTCTAACCCACGCTGGCAGGACTGGCCAAAAACTGATGGCCGCTCGGCCCATCGGGGCACGGAGATTTCTTTTGGGGGGGGGGGGGGGAACCACTGCCAACGGCCCCCGACCGGTGTGGCGTGATCCCTGCCCGAAAACCTGAGCCGGAGAATACGGCAGCCGGCGTCGGAGAGGCGCCCCCTGGGGATTCTCTGACCCGGCCCGGGGGGGGGGTTCGGAGAATCCCGCCCTACATCTGCTATTATTAAAGTGTAACAGACCAATAGGAGAGAATAATAGTTTCAGCAATGTACTGACTGCCACCAGAGCACTGCATAAATGAAACAGCAGCATTTACTCATGGCTTGCATTTATTTAGCGACTTGCAAGTAATAAAATGCCCCAAGGTGCTTCATAGGAGTATAGTCAGACAGAGAAATTCACAGCGAACAAAAGAAGCAATTCCTAGGACTTGCAATCAAAAGCAGGGTCAAGAGTGAATTAACGGAGAAGATCTAGGGAGAAAATTCCAGTAATTAGTCCCGAGGCAGCTGAAGATAGGGAGCCGGTAATGGGGCAAAGAAAGTTGGGAATGTTCAAGAGTCCAGAGTTATGGGAACATAGATTTTTCAGAGAGCTGGAGGGGATTGGAAATAAGGGGCGAAATTCTCCGGGGACCGACGTGACACCCATTTCCGGCGGTAAAAAGCGGTGCGGATGACTCCGGCGTGGGGGCCTTCTTTTAAGCCGGTAATCTCCCTTCCCGAAAGGGCCAGCAGCGGACTGACGCGATATGCGTCAGTTTCACCAGCTGCGGAAGTGGCGAGTCCCGGCGTTTGTGTGGTGGGGAGAGAGAGGAGGAAGAGAGACCCGGCGTTTGGGGGGGGGAGGAGGAAGAGAGACCCGGCGTTTGGGGGGGGGAGGAGGAAGAGAGACGCGGCGTTTGGGGGGAGGAGGAGGAAGAGACCCGGCGTTTGGGGGGGGGAGGAGGAAGAGAGACCCGGCGTTTGGGGGGGGGGGGGGAGGAAGAGAGACGCGGCGTTTGGGGGGGGGGAGGAGGAAGAGAGACCCGGCGTTTGGGGGGGGGGAGAAGAGAGAGACGCGGCGTTTGGGGGGGGGAGGAGGAAGAGAGACCCGGCGTTTGGGGGGGGGGGAGGAAGAGAGACCCGGCGTTTGGGGGGGGGAGGAGGAAGAGAGACCCGGCGTTTGGGGGGGGTAGGAGGAAGAGAGACCCGGCGTTTGGGGGGGGGGGGGGGAGGAAGAGAGACCCGGCGTTGGGGGGGGGGGGGGGGGGGGGAAGAGGAGGAAGAGAGACCCGGCGTTTGGGGGGGGGAGGAGGAAGAGAGACCCGGCGTTTGGGGGGGGGGAGGAGGAAGAGAGACCCGGCGTTTGGGGGGGGGAGGAGGAAGAGAGACCCGGCGTTGGGGGGGGGGAGGAGGAAGAGAGACCCGGCGTTGGGGGGGGGGGGGGGGTTGCGGAGTTGAGAGGGGGAGAGGGAGGGAGAGAGAGGGGGAGAGGGACGGAGGGAGAGGGGTAGAGGGAGGGAGGGAGAGGGAGGGAGGGGGGCGGTTGCGGCGTTGAGAGGAGAGGAGAGGGGAGAGGGGGAGGGGAGAGGGGGAGGGGGAGAGGGAGGGAGGGAGGGGAGAGGGGAGAGGGAGGGAGGGAGAGGGGAGAGGGAGGGAGGGAGAGGGGAGAGGGAGGGAGGGAGGGAGAGGGGAAGGGAGGGAGGGGGAGAGGGGGAGAGGGAGGGAGGGAGAGGGGGAGAGGGAGGGAGAGGGGAGAGGGAGGGAGGGAGAGGGGAGAGGGAGGGAGGGAGGGAGAGGGGGAGGGAGGGAGGGGGGAGAGGGAGGGAGGGAGAGGGAGGGAGGGGGGCGGTTGCGGCGTTGAGAGGAGAGGAGAGGGGAGAGGGGGGGTTACCTGCGTTGAGAGGAGAGGGGGGAGGGGGTTGCGGCGTTGAGTTGAGAGGAGAGGGGGGGGTTACCTGCATTGAGAGGAGAGGGGGGGGAGGGGGTTGCGGCGTTGAGCTGAGAGGAGAGGGGGGGTTACCTGTGTTGAGAGGAGGGGGGGGGGTACCGGCGTTGAGAGAGGGGGGCGGCGTTGGAGGGGGTAGGGGTGGTGAGGGGGGGGGTGGTTGGGGTAGGGGGCAGCGGCGTGCAGAGGGGGGGCGACGGTGCATTGGCCCCGGGCATCCGTCGCCCCCCCCTCTCTGCACGCCGCTGCCCCCAAACCCCCCCCACCACCCCTACCCTCTTCAACGCCCCTACCCCCCTCCCCCACCACCCCTACCCCCCTCCCCACCACCCCTACCCCGCTCCCCACCACCCCTACCCCCCTCCCCACCACCCCTACCCCTCTCAACGCCGCAACCCCCCTCCAACGCCGCAACCCCCCCCCCCAACGCCGCAACACACCCCAACGCCGCAACCCCCCCCCAACGCCGCAACACCCCCCCCCTGCAAACCCCCCCCGCCCGCACTCGCCCTCGGACACTGAACGGCGTCAACCATCATCAATGGTTGATGCCGTTTTAAAGCTACTCTGTTTTTCGCCGACGTGACCCGTGGCCACGTCGGCGGGACTTCGGCCCATCCAGGCCGGAGATTTGTTGAAAGAAAAATATAATGAAATCCCGCCGGCGCCAGCTGTTTTCAGAGGCTGCCGGCAGGATTTGCACAACGCCGGTTTTTGGCCGGTCGGAGAATAAAAAACCCTGCGGGAGCGGGATTAACGCCGCTGCCGGCCGATTCTCCGATCCTGCGTGGGGTCGGAGAATTTCGCCCAAGGAAAGAGATTTGAACACTGGGATGAGAATTTTAAATCTGAGCCCATTAGAGTCTGTGTGTCAGGGAAGCAGAGGGGTGAGGGTGGGGGACCCCCATTCAGAGCAAGTCAGGCTATGGGCAGCAGAGGTTTGGGCCTGCTCATAGTCCAGGTAACAAAATGCAAATACCATACATGACCCCACTGCCGCCCAACGGGGAGGCGGGGGGGGGGAGGGGATGGGGGGAGAGAGAGACGGACACGACCTGCTGCCAAGAAAGACGCCGGGGATGAGGCCGGAGAATCTTGCCCTTTGTTTTAATACCAGTTAGACTTGATTAAAATTCCAAAGACTCAGAGAGGCACAATCAACCTCTTGAGCTCTTACCTCAGCATTTTAATAACTTGTTTCCAGTTTTAATGCAGAATCTCTCATTAACAGCAGAATTTAGCTCTGATGATTAATCACACTCAGTACCGATAATTAATCAGAAAAAGGTTAATGAAATACCCAAAGGTAACGTAATGAAAATCAGTGGAGGTTTTATTCATTAAGATTCCAGGATTTTGGACATCACCTTCGAAAAATAATTTGGGATGCACATGTGTATTTCTAATATACATAAATTCTGAAGGCTTCTCTTGGATGTCAGTAGCTAAATGGACTATGTGACATTGGCCATTGCAGCCAGGGTGGACGGTTTTCCATGTTAAAGGAGCTCATTTCAGCTGCGGTGACAAAGGAACATTATAATCGGCCATAACATCTGGGTCATGGAAGGGAAAAGTCATCAAGGAGTTATACGGCTGATTAAACAGACACTCCAATAGAGATTGTGGGTGCGATTCTCCGCAGCCTGACGCCGAAATCGGGATCGGCGATTGGGCGGAGAATGGCTCCCGACGGCGGAATGGGGCAGGCGCCGGTTTGTCGCTGGATCATGATGCTCCGCCCCCATCCCAATTGGCACAGGACCTGCTGATGCTCCAAGCGTTTTCCGCGCATTCCATGGGTTTTTCACGTGGCGCCGGGCTAGCACCCTACCGGTACCGGAATCGGTGAGGGTTTCGTGCCGATCTTCCCATCGTGAAACATCAGGGATTCTCCGTTGGCGTCAGCACATAGCCTCAGGACCGGAGAGTCCAGCCCTGTGTGTGAGTTTAAGGAAGAGTAGTGAAGAGTTGTCTTTAAATCTGAGAATGCTAGTATGCTGACATTCACGATTTAAGCTCATTGAATAATAGTTATTAGAGGAAAGAAATAAGAAAACCTGCTTTAAAATAAAATCATTAGTTGATTCATAAAGCATCTATTGCTCGAACATAAAACTCCATCGGACTAGTTCCACACAGATACTTCCTAAATACCAAACTTCATTGAGCAAGACTCTTGAGTAGTGATCCATCATTGCACTTCTGCTTTTTAGGCCAGTCCTGCTTCAAATCAGTTCACACCCCCACCCCTCCACCAATCACCACCTGTGTCCTGGAAACCCCATCAATCTCATTCCCTTTTGGAGTACTTTTTCATCTCGTGTATGGTATTTTACCCCCAAAGCTCCCATGTCCTGAACCAGATGTTCACACATAAGCCGGAGGAGATGGAGGTGGAGCCTCTTGTGAATCCTGACCTCCACCTGTATTAGGTTCTGCCCCACGTCACGATCTTGTGGGGTGCGGAGGGGGGGGGGGGGGGGGGGTGGAATGGGCAGTTGCTCCATTGCGGGACGTGAGCACCGCTCAGGCAGCCAGAGAGCGTGTGGACTGGAAAATTGAATTTTTTAATATGCCAGGGCAAAGTATATGCCATGATTTATGGTAAATGTAAGATGGAGGTGCTCATCGTTGGGTAGGGGGAACAGCTCCAAGTGCCTGCGGTTGTGCTGTATACAGCTGTCTCTCATTTTCACTTGAATCTGACACATGCTGGTGCTCTGAACTTGCGCCGTGTGAATACCTCTGAAGCATTGCCCTCCTTCTGGTGCAGGAGGGTCAGTGTGGTGGGGGGATTGGCAGCAGGGTGGTCAGAGGGGGTAATTGGGTTGATGAGGTAGTCAGGTGAGGAGGGGATACTTAGGCCGATGGGGGTGGTCAGTGGTTTAATGGAAGGGTCCACTGGGGCGTTGGGGAGGTCAGTAATATAGTTACCCTGGAATTAGAACAGGTTTTAATCAAAGAACAAAGAACAGTACAGCACAGGAACAGGTCCTTCAGCCCTCCAAGCCTGCGCCGATCATGATGCCTCCGATATTTACAATAAATGTATTGTAAACATTGAGGCCACTCCTGGAATTGCCCGACCTTTGACCTGTTCATTGTTGCTGCCTATGGTGTTGGTGAGGTGCAGTTCTTGCATTGCATGATCAGCTATCTTGTTTCACATTGGATGCTTTTTCTTCCATTCCCATTCCTCATCTAACTTCCCGTATAGTGGTGGGATCTTCAACGAATCAGAGGCCGAGTGTTCAGCATTTTCATAAAACAGTATATTCTGTGAAGAATTTGGATAGCGTGGTGTGTGAAAGTGAGAAGAAAGGGCTGAACATAAACTGTAAATCAAGAACATCTCCCGTCGTGCCCGAAAAGAACGTCTTAGCAGAAAATAAGGTAGGAGTGAAGAAAGAAAAGGTCACAACAGGTGGACAAATTCTAAGAAGTATGCTAACATCAGGCGGGAAGGACGATCAAGAAATAAGGCAAAAAATTGGAATGGCCAAAGATTAATTTCAAAGCATGAAAAGGTTGATGCTTTGAAATTAATCTTTGGCCTTTTCTTTCTTCACTGAGCCCTGAAAACAATGCTGTGAATCCTGGAATGCTCCATCACCCCGATTTTGACAGAAGAAAGTGAGCACTGGGTAATCAGTGAAGCAACGCAGAGTTGAATTGAGGCTGAAGATTTGTGGTACTTCGAGGAGAATTATGAAGATATCTTGGACAAGTCACACGACCAATAAAGAAATGTCCGTAAAATCTGAGAGCAAAAGACGTCTGCTGACCAAGATCAGGACGCGAGAGTTGCAATTTCTTCGGAGTGTAATCAAAAAATCACGATTTAGACAGTCTGACACTGAGGGGAAAGATCGATGGTGAAAGAGATCACGGTAGACAAGGAGTGATCCTTTTAAAGAGCCTCGCTAACCGACTTAAAATATTACCAACTCCTCCAGAGCAAGATTAACATGGAGGTCCATGGTCACCAACGCCCTCTTAGGACATGGTACCTGAAGAAAAAGAGAATGAGGGAGATTCCGCAAAAAGGATTTCCCTCTCAATTGACGGTGACTTGCAGCTTTTAAAACTATTTGCCGTCTAATCCAGTCGAAACGTTATGCAAAAGGTTCTCAGTTCTCTACCGTTACTCATTTCTGCAGGCTGGAGTATTAATTTTCTCTAAAAGCATTCATAGTGCATTCGACATCTGTTCTGGGCTTTTCTGCAAGTACTTAAAGCGAGCATTAATATTTCAATAATTACAGTGCAGAGGTTTCTCTCGTGTCTGGTCCATTGCAACTGCCGACGGCTAATGAAGTTTCCCTTGTAAGGACTGACACGCTGAACATTCGTTATGAATGATTACCAGTGCTCAACAAGTGTGATGATGCAGCCCATGGAGAAAATTCACGCTGATCCGGAGGGTCTTGGCTGGAATCAAATTGAATGCTTTTCTTTGAATTTCAGTGGAATTATCTGGCTCAGCATATGGGGACATAATTAAACTGACTCATGCATGTTGATGGGTTGGAGCTCCAGAGAGCACTAACGTTTCGAGCATGTTTATTCTACTGTGTTAGTTTGTTTACCGAAATAAATCTGCGCTTGATCAGGAGGAGGGACCTTCGTGAGGCCTGGGAATGTGACCTCGGAAAGGATGCAAAGGAGATTTACCAAAAGGGTGCCAGGGAGGTGGGACGACAGTAATGCGAGAGGCTAGAGGCGCTGGATTGTTCTCCTTACAGCAGAAAAGGTTAAGGGGATATTTACTAGACATATCGAACACTAGGAATGGCTTTGCTGAAAGTAGATAGGGTCACAACTGTTTCAACTAACGAGGGATTCAGTGACAAGAGGACACAGATTTTTTTTAAAAGATGTTATGATTTGGAACTTCCAAAAGGGTGGGATATTTTTGAAAAGGAGCAACGTGCAAGGCTGTGGGAAAGGAGCGGAGGTGGGTGCGTTATGGGAGCAATAGGTTAACTCTGAAAATCCAACACAATGAGCCAGAGGGCTCATTGCTGCTTTCTGATTCTTTGACTCTTTGTTAGGTGTGAGCACAGAGGATTTTACTCCACAGCTGGCTTTACATGTACCTGACCCTGGAGTTATGAATGGTGGTATTGCATGGCTGAAATTCAACATTGCCAGGGGACACAAGGCAGCTGAAGTGCCTGTAACACAGGCCGCTAGATTTTGCTTTTCAGTGAAGTCGGTAATTGGGTGGGGTTTGGGAATGGCCGCCAGTTTTTCTTCTGCTTGCCTTGCATCCCTGCCAGTGTTGAATTCCACCACCTGAATGCCCAACATGCAAACATATCCCACTCCCATCCTTGCTTGCCTCATTGGGCACGGACAAGTGAAATATGCCTTGAATTTAGCTGAGAAAGTTTTGGCTCAATAATTTTACAGTTTTACAACTTTGTCTGACATCCAGAACTATCTGCCAGATACTTCTTGAACATCTCGTCATATAATCCATCACTGCGTGCTGATAGTCCAAGCTCCAGAAAGATGTGGACATCAAATGCACTTATTATTCAGCAACGTGTCAGGTTACACGCATGGTTTCCAGACTTGCTCTATTTTGATATTTGTGCAAACACATCAGAAACTGAGGACCATAGAGCAGGAGAGCTGATAAAACGATGGCTGCATTTATACCGCGTTTGATCAGGTCTCCGGAAAAGCTCTCAAAATACCGCGTGGGCAGAATTTTGGGCGTGGTGGGGTTTCCCTCTCTTGACACCCGACTAGTTGGTAATAGAAACGCATCCCCGCTGATGCCCGCTGTCCAGCTCCGATGAGAGTTACTTGGCTGCAGGGTGGATTTCCGCGCCCTCACGAGGGAGAAGATGTCACGCTGGAGAGCCACCAGCCAATCTGATTGGCTGGCAGCCCTGTCAGCTCAGCATCACCACCGGGAGCAATGGCCTCCACTGGGATTGCAAGCAGTCCCTGAGTTTGGATATTCAGGAGCCGAGGATGAAGTGAGGCCGGGGGAGGGGGGGGGGGCGGGATTCAGTTGGCGGCAACTGGAGAGGAGGTTCTGGAGTGGTGGGGAGAGGGGGGCATCATGATGGCAAGGCCAGACATTACGAATACATCTCTCGCCTTCTTTAAAACACTCCGCATAAGCCGGATTTGGCCAACTCCCAGGTGTGGTCTCACGTTTTGCCTGACAATTCTGTGAATAGACTTGGAGGATTTTACTGAAGGAGGACAGTGGGCGAGAAAGAGTGACAAAGAGAGAGGTTTAGGGAGGGAATTGCAAACCTTGGTGCACGGGCAGCTGAAGGTTTGGGTATCAGAGCCCTTGCCTTATTAAGGTGCTGATTTAATGGCCACTTAAGGGCCCTTTCCCTCAATTTTTAGGCTGGTGGCTACCAGTTGGATCAGGGTGCCAAATAGAAAAAGTTAACAATCTCAATCTTGGATGGGGAGGGGAGGGCGGGTGGCCGCCTCAATCTGAAGACCCCTTCAGATTTAGAGTGCCCTCTCCTTAGGGATCTGGGAGCTTTGCTCTCCTCCCTCCACACCCCACCCCAACCCTACCTGCCCCCCCCCCCCCCCAACACTGAAATTGCCCCCCTCCTGACTCCGCCGGGTATCCTCTATCCTGCCGCTCCCGGGATTCCTGGAACCTGGGCTCAGGCATGGCACTGCAGTACTTCTTCTGGCCACAGCAGCGCTGTGCCTGGAGAGAGGGTTGTGTGGGTGGGGGTTGGAGAGCAGCCGGCCGATCAGATTGGCCGACAGCTCTCCCAAGGCAGGACTTCTGTCCAAGGGCGGCTGGAAATCCCGCCTGTTGCCAGTCAATGCTCAATTTCGCATAAAATGGCAGCAGCCGGTCAGAACTGGTGGAGATGGATCCTGAACATTCAGCCCATAGGGTTGGGAGCAGAGATGAGAAGGAGTGAAGATGTGAGAGAATGGAAGGATGCAAATTCTAAAATCGATACTTTGCTGGGCACAGGAAATATTGGATGAACAGAACCACTATGGTCTGGGATGGGGGAGTGGATTAGTGTTGATAGTTTTTCGTAGTAGATCACAGTTTCCCGAGTAAATCCTGTGGTGATATGCATCACAGTAAATACAAAAGGGGTTACTGTAGTTATACTAGGACTGAGTAAACACTAGAGGGAGCACCAGAGACATCATGACACACAGACATTCAACTAATAGGTCAGGAAGATAGGACACGACCAATGGGCAGTCAAGACACCCAGAGGTGACACTACCACAAGGGGGCTACCCATGTACAAGGACAGGGCACACATGCTCTTTCTCTTTCCATAGGCAACACTCAGAGAGACAGGGGCAGATCAGAAAGCATCACACCCACCACGTGGCTTAGAGCAGACTAGTTAGTTAGATTGAGTTACTATGGTAAGATTAGCAGGAGAGTCGAACTCAAGTAGGAGAATTGTTAATAGTTCAATAAATGTGTTAAACCTACTTCCAAGTCTGAACCTTCCTTTGTCAGAGTATACATCAAGGAAGCAACTTATACTACATGAAGAAGTATAACACAACAAATCCTATTTAAAATTTCCAATAGTGGGTCATATGTTCAGATTTAAAATGAATTGCAATTAAAATTGTTGTGTAACGTTTTTTTGATGGATCAGAGGGGAACTGCAGTTTCAGCTGCATTTTAGTGCTACAGATCAGAAGTGTCATAATTTCCAAGTTTATCCAAACTAGTTGGTTTTTATCGATAGTGATGCTAATGATTGGCCTCAGTGCTGTCAGTTTTGGGAAGGAAGAATCTTAATTACCTGAAATTCCCTCAGGGATCGGTGTTGGGACCACAATTATTTACAATTTATATAGACGATTTGGAGTTGGGAACTACGTGTAAGGTATCCAAGTTTGCAGATGACACGAAGGTGTGTGGCAGAGCAAAGTGTACTGAGGACTGTAAAACCTTACAGAGGAACATTGACACATTGAGTGAGTGGGCAAAGGTCTGGCAGATGGAGTATAATGTCAATAAGTGTGAAGTCGCGCATTTTGGTAGTGGTAACAATAGAACGGATTATTACTTAAATGGTAAAAAGCTGCAGCATGCTGCTATGCAGAGGGACATGGGTGTACTTGTACATGAGTCACAGAAGGTTGGTCTGCAGGTGCAACAAATAATTAGGAAGGCAAATGGAATTTTGTCCTTCATTGCGAAGGGGATTGAGTTTAAAAGTAGAGAGGTAATGTTGCAGTTGTACAAGGTGCTGGTGTGAATTGCGCTTTCACGTATCTGATCGTCAGTCCAGAAGTAAAACACTCGAACACGTCAGTAACGAATATTCGTTTATTTACGGCCGGGACAAATCTCTAAGCAGTCGGGTAACCACCTTCGAGAAGTGCCAAAATCCCAGAATAAGGACGGTATCTTTATACATCTTACAGCTTAGGGGTGGTCCCTTTAAATTCCTAGATACACCTATGATTTGGCAAGGATCCAGAACATGTACATATATGGAATTATTCTTCGAGGTCGGGAGGTTATTTTTGACATAATCATTAGCACAAGTCACTATCAATATTAATACAAAGGTTTTTGTATCCCATGGCCATATGGGTCAACTCACTCCAAAGACAGTCCCTCTTACATTTCAATGTTTATTTGTTCCAACTGGTCAAACGAGCTTAATTATGTTATCTCTGCAATAAAGTAACGGTTCCCATTCATTCCATTCTTTGCCTTTTTGACCTCTCTGCTTTTACAGATACGGGTCAGAACATTAATTAGTACCAAAGTCACACTCCCTATATTCCATCCCATAACCTTCTGACATCTTTGCTTTTACAGATACGGTCAGACACACTCCCTTTATTTCATCCCTTGACCTGTTGACATCTCTTTCACAGAGCTTTTCAGAACTGTTATATTAACCCTATCAGTTAAGTTCCAAATGAAATCCACTTCTACACTGGTGAGGCCACACCTGGAGTACTGTGTGCAGTTTTGGTCTCCACACTTGAGAAAGGGTGTGCTAGCACTAGAGGGGGTGCAGAGGAGGTTCACTAGGCTGATTCCGGAGTTGAGGGGGTTATCGTATGAGGAGAGGCTGAGTAGATTGGGATTATATTCACTGGAATTCAGGAGGTTGAGGGGGGATCTAATAGAAACATATAAAATTTTGAAGGGAATGGATAAGATAGAAGTAGAAAGGATGTTTCCACTGGTAGGTGAAAGTAGGACGAGAGGGCATAGCCTCAGGATTAGGGGGAGCAGATTTAGGGCTGAATCAAGGAGGAACTTCTTCACCCAGAGGGTGGTTAAAGTATGGAATTCCCTACCGAAAGGAGTAGTAGACGCTACTTCATTGAATATATTTAAAGATAGGATAGATGTTTTTTTGAAAAATAAAGGAATTACGGGATATGGCGAGAATGCGGGTAAGTGGTTCTGAGACCACGAAAAGATCAGCCATGATCTTATAGAATGGCGGAGCAGGCTCGAAGGGCCGGACGGTCTACTTCTGCTCCTAGTTCTTATGTTCTCAGCTCTTACTAAGGGCGCTCCCCCCTTGTTGGAAGTACCTGTATATAATGTCAGATAAGGGGGCTGGTTAATGTCAGGTGCAGGGGCTGGTTTAGCATGGGGCTAAATCGCTGGCTTTGAAAGCAGACCAAGGCAGGCCAGCAGCACGGTTCAATTCCCGTACCAGCCTCCCCGAACAGGCGCCGGAATGTGGCGACTAGGGGCTTTTCACAGTAACTTCATTTGAAGCCTACTTGTGACAGTAAGCGATTTTCATAAAGAGTGATATTAGACTCTGCCATGCTGCTATTGTGGTTCAATAGTCTTCAGGGCAGAATAATGCAGACAGAATTGCTCCGCGCACAAGGAATTCCTGCTTCTGCCTGCTACATACAGAATCTAAGCAAGGAAATAGTGATGGAATTGTCTAAAACACTGGTTAGGCCACAGCTGGAGTATTGTGTGCCGTACTGGTCACCACATTACAGGAGGGACACAATTGCTCTGGAGAAGAGTGCAGAGGAGATTTACAGGAATGTTACCAAGGCTTGACAATTGCAGCTATGAGGAGAGTTTAGATAGGCTGGGGCTGTTTCCGTCGAACAGAGGCTCAGGGCTGGCCCAACTGAGGTGTACCCTTAGACACGGTAGAGAGAATGTTTTTGCCCCTAGCTGAGGGGTTAATTACCAGAGGTTTTGAAAATGATTGGGAGAGGGAATAGAGGGGTGACGAGGAAAGACCTTTTCACCCAGAAGATGGTGACATCTGTAATTCGCTGCCTAAGTTGCCGGTTGAGGCTGAAAGGTTCAACTCAATTAAAAGATGCCTGGATCTGCATCTGAATTGCTGTATCCTACAAGGCCATGGATCGCGTTTTAATAATAATAATCTTTATTAGTGTCACAAGTTGGCATACACTGCAATGAAGTTGCTGTGAAAATCCCCTAGTTGTACACTCCGGCGCCTGTTCGGGTGCACTGAGGGAGAATTCACACTGTCCAATCCACCTAACAGCACGTCTTTGGGGACTGGCGGGAGGGAACCGGAGCACCCGGAGGAAAGCCACGTAGACACAGGGAGAATGTGCAGATTCTGCACAGACAGTGACCCAAGCCGTGAATCGACCCCAGGGTCCCAGCCGCGGTGAAGCAACAGTGCTAACCACTGTGCTATTTTAGAAAGTGGGATTAAAACGATCAGCTAGTTTCTTTTATCTCTATTTTGGCCCGTGCAGTCAAGATGGGCTGAATGGCCTCCTTGACTTTTCTATTTTTCTATTTCCCTTCTGTCTTTGAGAGAAGAGGAGCAAAGTGTTTGTTTGTGTTCTCCGTCAGAATTTGCGTTACCTGGTTTCTTGAAAATGCCAGCAATCAGTATGCTAGTCATTGTCGTCTGTTAACTGTGCAGCAGTGTGATTGCTGGCAGAGTACTTTGCTGCATTGCACCGTGCCTATCCTGGGAGCCCAGGAGTGGCCAAACCGTTACACTGACTCTACACTGCCAACTATGAAGAGCCATTGAGAACAAAGGGATACGGGACTTAATTTACTTGGAGAGCATAGTCTTCTGCTTTCAGCAAAGGAGGTTAGAGGGGGATTTAATTAAGGGATCCAAGGTTAGGAAGGGTTTTGATAGAGATAATGAGAAACTAGTCCGGAGGTTTGGTAACCAGAGGATAGAGAGTTGAGACAACTGGCAGCAGCACCAGAGGAGAGACGAGAGTTGTTTGTAACACTGAGTTGTTCCAAATCAAGAATAGATTGTCAGACAGGTCGGTGGACACAGATTCAAAAGTAATTTTCAATTACTTCCAAACGGCCTCCTTCTGTGCTGTTAGATCTGTAATAAGCAGTGATGCAAAATCCAGTAAAAGTGGTTCAGTTACTTGTGGTGGAAAAACAAATGAGCCACCATACATCTGGCATTCTGTGACCTTAACTCAGCCATGTAACTCATCGGCACACGTGTGGGGCCGTCCAGAGCAACACATTGCTCCTGGAATCTTCCCTCTAAGGCAGCCGAAATGAGTAGTTTTTCTTTGAGCTGCATTTTCTACCCTTTGTCCTTTGTGCACGGGCACATCTGTCCTTAGTGATGCAGGCATCTGCCTGGATTATGCAAACAGGGTGCCATCCTTTCCCCTGCAAAGACTGTGTCACTCCGATGGGATAGTTGCTGCAACAGGGCACATGGATGAGTTGTCCCTGTTCTGTCACCCAGCATGGTTCAAAAAACCGGGGGCGAGATTCTCCCATCCCACGGCAGAGTGTCCACGCCGTCATAAACGCCGTCGTGTTTTACGGCGGGGTGAACGGGCCGCTGCCAGGACTAATTCTAGCCCCTACAGGGGGCCAGCACGGCGTTGGAGCGGTTCACGCCGCTCCAGCTGCCGTTCCCAGCGCGAACTGGGTGCCGCGGGATCTGCGCATGCGTAGTGGCGACGGCACCAACGCGCTCATGCGTGGCGGCCTCCTTCAACGTGCGGCCCTGACGTAACATGGCGCAGGGCTACAGAGGCCGGCGCATAGGAAAAGAGGCCGGGGGACAGAGAGGCCGGCCCGCCGATCGGTGGGGCCCGATCGCGGGCCAGGCCGCATCGGAGGGCCCCCCTCCAGGGTTGGAGCCCCCCTCACGCCTGCCTGCCTAACCCCCCCCCCCCCCAGGCCACCACCCAACCCATGTTCGCAGAGTTCACGCCGGCTGTGAGCAGGTGTGGACGGCACCGACAGGACTCAGCGTTTTAACTCCGGCCGCTCGGCCCATCCCAGGTTGAGAATTGGCGGACCGGCAGCGTAGAGTGGCCCATGACCGGCGCCGCGCCAACCACGCCGGCGCCAATGGGGCGGTGTGGCCCAGTCGCGGGGATTCTCCGGCCCGGCCCAGGACTGGGAGAATCCCGCCCCATGTATTCCCTGACAGCAAAGAAAACGATGCATATTTAATTCAGTGTTACAGTGCTGACACGAGCAGTTCCCAGAATCCAGCTGCATCAGCACCACATCCTGAATATTTTCTAAAAGTTTTGCAAGTTATGGATGTGAAGGCAGTTTTTTTTCCATGATGCAAGCTATCTCATAGAGCACTGTGGCCAGAAGCACTTTGCGAACATGTTTCCAGGCACATTATGCTGACTTGGCCCATATGTCAATATTTTTCCATTGCAGCCTGGCCAGAATAATGTAATAATCTACCTCAGCAAAGGGTTAATCACTGTTAAATGGCTGTCCTCTCAACACTGTTTATCTTATAAGCATGAGGTAGATAGCCTACCTACTACTAAAGCTTGGTTGTCCAGCATAGTTTTTTGCTGTTGCTGCCCGAGGATTGTTTCGTCCTGCTTATACTGGGGGAATGTTTGAAGATGAATAATTGTTATATCACAAGGTGGGAATCTGGCAAGTATTTGACACAATTGACTGTTTGTGTTTTGGCCACATATTCCTCAGTCTGACGATGTTCTGTCAAATGTCAAACACAAATAGCTCGAGACGGATGATTTTTTTCTAGAAATAACAAAGACCAGGACGGAACTGTATGCTCACCAGAGTTAATTTTATGGTTTACATATTTGCAGGGATTTAGAAATATTGACTGAAAGGAATGGTAAATTGATGGTTGTTCGGGCAGAATAGCTATTTTCTCTTAGGTATTGTGTAAATCAAATATTGCACTGTTCAGTATTTTCAGTGTTCTTCTACATCCGTGTAATTATTGTACTTCCAAATAAATGTGACTATTAGTTTTAACCAGCACGTAACATATTTTCAATGTTGCATTTACTCGGGAAAATTTCTGTTTTCACTGCCGAAGCTATAACGGCTGGGGCAGATTTCATACCCTTTGTAGAACCTGCCTGATTTTCGCTCTTTATATTTGAAATATTCATGTTTGTGTTTTGATAGTACTGTCAGACACATGACTGAGCACCCGATGTCACTGTCCAGCTGTTGCTGAATACATGTGGGAAGTGGTATTCCACAAGGAACAATGGGCGGAATTCACCCGGGGCCGGCGTCAATGCCGCCCCCGCCGTGTACCGAATTCACCACCCCCCGAGACTCGGCGGGGGCTGGAATTGCGCCGCGATTGGCTGAAGTCCCGCCGCTGACAGGCCTTTCCCGCCGGCGGGAATCAAAACACCTCTGGTGCCGGCGGGATTGGCGGCGCGGGCGGGCTCCGGGGTCCTGGGGTGGGGGGGGGGAAGGGCGGGGGCGATCTGACCCCGGGGGGTGCCCCCAAGGTGGCATGGCCCGCGATCGGGGCCCACCGATCAGCGGGTGGGCCTGTGCCGTGGGGGCACTCTTTTTCTTCCACCACGCCGTGGCCTTCACCATGGCGGGGGCGGAAGAGACCCCCTCCCCTGCGCATGCGCCGGTATGACGACAGCAGCCGCTGACGCACCGGTGCATGCGCGGACTTCCGTCGGCCGGTGAAGTCCTTTCCGCCCCGGCTGGTGGGGCGCCAAACGTCGTTCGCGCCGGTCGGCGGAGCGGCAATCACTCGGGCGTGGGCCTAGCCCCTCAATGTGAGGGCTTGGCCATTCTCCGCACCTTTGGGGAGGCGCGACGCCAGAGTGGTTGACGCCACTCCAACACGCCGGGACCCCCCCACCGGGTAGAGGAGAATCCCGGCCATTGTTGCGGGCACCACTGTTTATTTTTGCATTAACAATTCGGACACGGAAAATCATAAGAACAATTTAAAAATTCGTGGATGGCAATTAAAAATGGCCCCCTGATCTCTTGCTGCACTGATGAGCTGAACTCACCAGTGCAGGCAGTAAGGTAAGCGCGGCCTTGGTGGGCCTTCCCGACTGAGGCCAGAAAGAAATGGCGCAGTCCCGTTTGATAGCCGGGTCATTTTTGACTCTGCAGGTGCTGAGAACGACCCTGCTATATGCTCCCAAAACGGGATTCTTGTTTTTTGCGTGTTAAATCGCGCTCAATGTGTTTTTGAAGGAATTACAGTCTGATACGCAACCTGTTTGGCCGCGTTATCAACACATTTTCCTCGGCCATCAAGTAGTGGAATGGGACTTGAACCCACAGCTCCTGGCTGAGAGGTAGGGATGATACTATTGTGCCACAGGACATTTAGACCCACATGGATGAATAATGCATGAAGCCCCATGAACATAGGATGGCCACAAATAAATCCAACAGGGAATCCAGAGAATGGTTAGAATATGGACCTCACGACATAGGAACATAGAGGGACATAGAACATACAGTGCTGAAGGAGGCCATTCTGCCCATCGATTTTGCACCGACCCACTTAAGCCCTCACTTCCATCCTATCCCCCTAACCCCCTAACCCAATAACCCCTCCTACCCATTTTGGACACTAAGGGCAATTTAGCATGGCCAATCCACCTAACCTGCATGTCTTTGGACTGTGGGAGGAAACCGGAGCACCCGGAGGAAACCCAAGCAAACAAGGGTAGAACGTGCAGATTCCACACAGACAGTGACCCAGTGGGGAATTGAATCTAGGACCCTGGTGCTGTGAAGCCACTGTGCTACTGTGCTGCCCTGAGTGCTACCACGAGGGCATGCCATGGTGAATAGTATAGATGCACTGAAGAAGAGGTTGGATTAGCAACTGAGGAAGAAAGGAATAGAAGGGTATGCTGAATGGGTTGAATGAAGTAAGGCAGAAAGAGGACACGAACATTGGACTGGACCTGTTAGGCCATATGCCTGCATCTGTGCTGGAAATACTTTGCAATAAGTGCCAAGTATAGGAAGCTTGAATAATTTTCCTCTATTGAAGGAATGAAGGCTGGAAGCTAGTGTGTGCACTGCAACTCTGTAAACCCACACAAAATCCATGGGGACGACCCAATTGCTATGCTGTACGCCGCATTGCTGCCTTTGCTTTGGACTAGAAAATAAACCTATGTTTGGATCACCTTCTCGAGTCTCCTGAAGATTTTATAATCCCGAAGACATGCAGCAAAGGGCATTCTTCATCTGCGACTATCAGCAAGAGATCATGAGCCACACTTGGTGCACACTTCCTGGCAGTGGTAACTATATAAGGATCGGGAATGGGATTGCTGGCTTATATCTTCTTGAAAACAAACAGATCACTTTATTTCAGCGAAGGGTATTGAAGCTGAATTTGAACTTTATCTGCTCTGAAAAATGAGTTTGACAAATTCAGTCTGCATTAGCCGTTGCCAAAGTTCGGAGACTCGTATCGTATCCAGTGGAGCCTGGATTCAGATCCACATTTCCAATTTGAAAGGCCACTGTTTATTACTTTACAACCCCCTAGGTCAAAGGTTGTTTGACGTTCATGGAAATCAAGCTTCAAAATAAATATATGACAGGTCGCCATTCCAGCAACTTCCATCAGTTTGCAGATGAAGTGAAAGCAGGCAATCGAGGTTAGCTATACTCTTAGTACAGTCAGTTGAACTAGTTGTAAGGACAAGAACAGGAACTGCATTTAGAGAGTACTTGATGTTATAAAATGTCCCACAATCCTTCACAGGAGCGTTATCAGAGACATTTGGCACCGATTCACATGAAGAGGTTCTAGGACACGTGGCCATAAGTTTGATCGAAGATGCAAGTTTCAAGGCCCTTCTTCAAGGAGGAGACAGTGGCAGAGGGGCTTACGGAGGCAATTAGAGTTTAGGGCCATTGCAGCTGAAGACACAGCCACCAGTTATGGAGTGATTAGAATTGGGATGCTCAAGCAGCCAAAATTGGCAGTGTTCAGATATCTCCAAGGGTTGCAGAGCTGGAGGACCTTACAGAGACAGGGAGGCCATGGGGGGACAATTTTGTTTACCCTGCCAGGCAAACCTGAGCATCAAATGTAAATTCCCCATTTAATCTTTGTTTCTCAGAGGAAAATATAGTTATTTTACGAATAAAACTAACATTTATCTTCGGCAGAAAGAATGCGATAATTGTGAGTTCCAGACAATGTTCCTCATTACTTTCCATGGTCATAAAAGGGAAGTTTGTTGAACACTGGGGTTTTTGTTTAGGAATTTGTGAAAACTGTCGGCCTTTTAACATTTTTGTTTCAAAGACCACAGCACACTGACGCTTGGATGACTTCCAGTATTTTAAATGTCCAGTGTATAAATATTTCAGCATATTTTTGTTCATTTATCTGCACTTTAATTCTGCACTGTGGCCCGAGCCTTGTGTTTCGAAGGACAGCCTAATTGAAACTTGATAGCATGGAGTGCTCTGTGGGTTAATGGGCTCAGCAGTTTGATCAGACTTCTGTTAAAGTCTGGGAAAGTTCATTTGGAATCCATCTGTTTTTATTCAGGGCATACTCTATTCCCAGAAGAGCTGTTTAAAGCTAATTGCAAATCCCGTGTAAATAATAGCACACCATTTCCAAAATTCCAGACTTAATGGATCAGCCAAATCCTTACCTGCAGGCCGCAACACAACTCCCATCTTATTTCTCCTCATACCTCTTTCCTCTAATTTTATCTCCTCCCTCTTTCCTCCTGTACCTTCTTTATACGTTTCTCAGTCATATATTTCTTTTTAAAAATAAATTTAGAGTATCCAATTCTTTTTTCCCCATTTAAGGATTGCAAAGATGATTCTGGATAGGAGCGAAAGTAACAGGGTAGTTGTTATGGGGGACTTTAACTTTCTAAATATTGACTGGAAACACTATAGTTCGAGTACTTTAGATGGGTCCGTTTTTGTCCAATGTGTGCAGGAGGGTTTCCTGACACAGTATGTAGATAGGCCAACGAGAGGCGAGACCGTATTGGATTTGATACTGGGTAATGAACCAGGACAGGTGTTAGATTTGGAGGTAGATGAGAACTTTGGTGATAGTGACCACAATTCGATTACATTTACTTTAGTGATGGAAAGGGATAGGTATATACCGCGGGGCAAGAGTTATATCTGGGGGAAAGGCAATTATGATGCGATGAGGCGAGACTTAGGATGCATCGGATGGAGAGGAAAACTGCAGGGGATGGGCACAATGGAAATGTGGAGCATGTTCAAGGAACAGCTACTGCGTGTCCTTGATAAGTATGTACCTGTCAGGCAGGGAGGAAGTGGTCGAGCGAGGGAACCATGGTTTACTAAAGCAGTTGAAACACTTGTCAAGAGGAAGAAGGAGGCTTATGTAAAGATGAGATGGTTCAGTTAGGGCGCTTGAGAGTTACAAGTTAGCTAGGAAGGCTCTAAAGAGAGAGCTAAGAAGAGCCAGGCGAGGACATGAGAAGTCTTTGGCAGGTAGGATCAAGGATAACCCTAAAGCTTTCTATAGATATGTCAGGAATAAAAGAATGACTAAGGTAAGAGTAGGGCCAGTCAAGGACAGTAGTGGGAAGTTGTACGTGGAGTCCGAGGAGGTAGGAGAGGTGCTAAATGAATATTTTTCGTCAGTATTCACACAGGAAAAAGACAATGTTGTCGAGGAGAATACTGCGCTACAAGCTACTAGACTAGAAGGGCTTGAGGTTCATAAGGATGAGGTGTTAGCGATTCTGGAGAGTGTTAAAATAGATAAGTTCCCTGGGCCGGATGGGATTTATCCTAGGATTCTCTGGGAAGCTAGGGAGGAGATTGCTGAGCCTTTGGCTTTGATCTTTAAGTCATCTTTGTCTACAGGAATAGTGCCAGAAGACTGGAGGATAGCAAATGTTGTCCCCCTTGTTCAAGAAGGGGAGTAGAAACAACCCTGGTAACTATATACCAGTGAGCCTTACTTCTGTTGTGGGCAAAGTATTGGAAAGGTTTATAAGAGATAGGATGCATAATCATCTGGAAAGGAATAATTTGATTAGAGATAGTCAACATGGTTTTGTGAAGGGCAGGTCGTGTCTCACAAACCTTATTGAGTTCTTTGAGAAGGTGACCAAACAGGTGGATGAGGGTAAAGCAGTTGATGTGGTGTATATGGATTTCAGTAAAGCGTTTGATAAGGTTCCCCACGGTAGGCTATTGCAGAAAATACGGAAGCATGGGATTCAGGGTGATTTAGCAGTTTGGATCAGAAATTGGCTAGCTGGAAGAAGACAAAGGGTGGTGGTAGATGGGAAATGCTCTGACTGGTGTCCAGTTACTAGTGGTGTACCACAAGGATCTGTTTTGGGGCCACTGCTGTTTGTCATTTTTATAAATGACCTGGAGGAGTGCGTAGAAGGATGGGTGAGTAAATTTGCAGATGACACTAAAGTCGGTGGAGTTGTGGACAGCGCGGAAGGATGTTACAAGTTACAGAGGGACATAGATAAGCTTCAGAGCTGGGCTGAGAGGTGGCAAATGGAGTTTAATGCAGAAAAGTGTGAGGTGATTAATTTTGGAAGGAATAACAGGAAGACAGAGTACTGGGCTAATGGTAAGATTCTTGGTAGTGTGGATGAGCAGAGAGATCTTGGTGACCATGTACATAGATCCCTGAAAGTTGCCACCCAGGTTGAGAGGGTTGTTAAGAAGGCGTACGGTGTGTTAGCTTTTATTGGTAGAGGGATTGAGTTTCGGAGCCATGAGGTCATGTTGCAGTTGTACAAAACTCTGGTGCAGCCGCATTTGGAGTATTGCATGCAGTTCTGGTCGCCACATTATAGGAAGGATGTGGAAGCATTGGAAAGGGTGCAGAGGAGATTTACCAGGATGTTGCCTGGAATGGAGGGAAGATCTTATGAGGAAAGGCTGAAGGACTTCTGTTTTCGTTAGAGAGCAAGAGGTTAAGAGGTGACTTAATTGAGGCATACAGAATGATCAGAGGATTAGATAGGGTGGACAGTGAGAGCTTTTTTCCACGGATGGTGATGTCTAGCACGAGGGGACATAGCTTTAAATTGAGGGGAGATAGATATAGGACAGATGTCAGAGGTAGGTTCTTTACTCAGAGAGTAGTAGGGGCATGGAATGCCCTGCCTGCAACAGTAGTGGATTTGCCAACACTAAGGGCATTCAAATGGTCATTGGATAGACATATGGACGATAAGGGAATAGTGTAGATGGGCTTTAGAGTGGTTTCACAGGTCGGTGCAACATTGAGGGCCGAAGGGCCTGTACTGTGCTGTAATGTTCTATGTTCTATGTTCTATGTTCTATGTTAAGGAGCAAATTAGCATGGCCAATTCACCTACCCTGTGCATCTTTTTGGGTTGTAGGTGTGAGACCCACGCAGACACGGGGAGAATGTGCAAACTCCACACGGACAGTGACCGGCGTGATATTATCATAACTATCAGCATTTCAAGGGTTAATGTAGTACCATGAATAGCCACCAGAGGGAGCTGCAGTGATGCTAGACCTTAGGGGAGGAGTGAAAGCAGGAGCCAGCTAGTGAAGGTCGTCAGAGCAGTTAGTGTGAGAAGGTTAGATTATAGTTATACCAGTTAGCGAGATTAGCAGTGAGTGAGTGTAGTTAGATGTTATTGCTCAATTCTGTATTCTAAAAGGACTAAGTGTCAAAACCCAGTTTGGCAGCGTAAATAAAATCATAGCTTTGTTTAAGTAAAAGCTATACTGTGGTCTTTGTGGAGCACCACGCCAACCATCCTAGATAAGCACCACAACCGGGATCGAACCCGGGTCCTTGGCACCGTGAGCAGTGCTAACCACTGTGCCATGGTGCCACCCTTCAGTTATATATTTCTAGTCATACCAATCAATGAAGGCATTTTGTCTGCGAACATGTCTGTAGTTTTACTGCCCTTATACTAACTAGAAGCTCTGAGTTCCATGGTAGTTTCAGCAGTGATATGGAACAACAGTCCTCCACTCTGAAAATTCATGATCTCGGGGGGGGAGCTGGGGGCAGTAGGGTTGCATGGGGGTGTGTATTCCAACAAAATATAAGGTTGAGCCAAGAGAATCGAATAGCTAGCGAACTCCGTTACCTCTCGGGTTAGTTGAGGAGTGCTTGAGCATTCGTATCACACCAAGGCCGTCCACCCATTCTTTGCCATGCCCTACAGAAACAGCTCAAAAGGTGCTTCCCATACAGCGGATCACCTTGAGGTGTGTGCAGTGATTGTCGTTCGCAAACCAAGCACAGTATTCAGTTGAGACAAAGGAAGATCTTGTGGGCAGGAGAAGGACTGAGATGATTGACTCGGTAATCTGCTTGTTTTGGGCATTGGCTGAGGAAGGAATGTTAACTTGGCCACTGGGGGAGTTTGTTACTCCACTTTGAAAAGCGTACTGGGATACTTAAAAATCCGAACGATCCTGTGGGATGGTTGGGAGCTGGCTGCCTGCCATCCGGTTAGGGAATAGTGCACAATGTGAGTGAGAAAGTTGGATTGCTTTTTTTTTTCAGCAAGGCTATTACAAATGAGAATTTAACATACGTGATTAAAGTCTGAAATTGTGCAGCGTTCGCCTCAGGTTAGCCAATGAGCTGATGGTTTGTTGAGGAATAATATTGTTACTGGGTTTGTGGACTCTACCTCACCTCTTTATTGCAGTGATAAGATGTTTGATAGCTTTGTTACTCGCTTGTGTGTGCATAAGTTCTGTTGGGTAGGAAGATCCTGTTTATGGGCCAATTATGCTTGGTAATATATGACAGATCAGTGTTTATATTTTTTTATTTGGATTTACAAGGGATCAGGCTGGTCACTCTGGAAATGAAATGCAACCTCAATAAACGATATTCTTTGATAGATCAACTTGTGCTGAGAGACCTGCTCCTGAAGCAAACAGCTATATTTACTTCCTTGTCATGTAATCTGTTGAGACGGGGCACGTATATCTTTGTGGCCTGGGTGATGTTTTTCTTTTGGGGGAGGGGCGGGCGCAGAAAGTCAATATGTACGAGAGGCCGCATTGAAATGGATGGTTCGAAAGTTTGACGCTCTTTTATTGTTGTTTGAGTACTACAGTGTCATTATACTAGGAATGTACTGATCCCTACTGCACGGATTGAGTTAGGGAATGGAATAACTCACCAGCTAGGTGTGAAACAAATGTATGTTCATACCTTCTTACAGTGTGTTGCAACTTTCTGGCTGCCAATCAGCTCCCAGAATTGACCTGAGGCAAAAGCCCACGCTTGTAAGGGTGAACTCCCACCCTGGACCCTGGATTGGGTTTTCCGGGTCATGTGACCCTATCGGCCTATTACCCCTGAGAGGGGCCAGACACCACAGAGAATTAAAGCTCCTTGAGGCTCTCATCATAAAACGGGGTCACTATTTGGAACATTGGCTGACTTGTGGATGGATAACGAAAAACAGCAATCCCGTTTGGCCGGCATTGGAAATGCTCTTTTAAAAGAAAATACAGTGGCCTTTTTGTTTAAATATGAAAGTTTGTTTATAAGTAAAAAGGCAAGTTCTGCAGATTTTGGAAATTCTGCAATAAAAACTGGATGGATGTTAACATGTTTGTCCTCTCCTTTAGATGCTGGCTCACCTGCCCTGTTGTTTTCTGCTTGTGGTTCCTCACATTGATAAAATCTGCCTCCAGATGTACATTATTTAATGATTGGTTTAGTTCCGTGCCTTTTGGGCAGGCTGGGGTCTGAAAGGTGTGGGGTCGCAACTGTACTCAGGACTAAAGCAGTCATTAATTTCTTCAATTTATGTCTATGTGCCACTTGCTTTTCAGCATTCCGGTTTAGCTCAGTTGGCTGGACAGCTGGTTCATGATGCAGAGTGTGGCCAGCAGCATGGGTTCAATTCCCCCTACCCACTGAGGTTATTCATGAACCGCCTTCTCAACCTTGTCCCCTCGCCTGAGGTGTGGTGATCCTCAGGTTAAACCACCACCAGTCAGCTCTCCCCCTCAAAGGAGAAAGAAGCCTGTGGTCATCTAGGACTATGGCGACTTTACACTTACACATACTAATAGTCCACTGCAGTGAGTTGTGGCATTCTCAACACTGACTGTCTTGCATGTAGACGTTGGGGGCGATTCTCCGAGCCCCGCGCCGGTCCGGAGAATTGCCGCAACTGCGCCACGACGCCCCGATGCTGGTGCGCGATTCTCTAAGGTGCGGTGGCGTGGTGCTGGAATCGGCGGGGCCACCGATTCTCCGGCCCGGATACGACAGAGTCCCACCGGCGCCATTCACCCCTGGTCGCTGCCGGCGGGAACTCTGTGCGAAGTGTCGGGGCACCGTGGTCTGTGTGGCGGGGAAAAGCGATCCCTTACCGGGGTGGGGGGGCTCCAATGGGGTCTGGCCCGTGATTGAGGCCTACTGATCGGCAGGCCGGCCTCTCCCACCCCCGGGCCTACGTTCCTGCACGGCCGGCCCCTGAACAGCGATGCTATGTTGAGTCGGGGCTGGTGCGCTGAAGAAGTCCCCCGCGCATGCGCAGGTTGGCACGGCGCCCATTTGGTGCTGGGAAGGGAGGCTGGAGCAACGTGAACCGCTCCAGCACCGTTCTGGCCCCCTATGGGGGACAGAATTGGTCGTCCCCGTGTCCGTTTCGCGCCATCGTGAAACACGACGGTGTTCACGATGGCGCAAAAACTTTGTCTCCATTTTGGAGAATCGCCCCTGTTGTATCAATACTGCCACCACTGTGGCCTCAGGCGTGACTCAATGATGGAAATCAGATGGTTGTGAGTTCAAGTCTCGTGTTGGAGATTGATGCACAAAATGCTGGTAATACTTGAGTCGAGTCAGAGGTGCCGTCCTTCAGGTGTGACTTTAAATCGAGGTCTCATCAGCCCTCTCAGGTGGCTGTAAAAGAGTTTGTGGTAATGGAGGTAATGCAGGGGCATATTTTTAGGATCAGATAATGAACAGAAAACAGAGAGTCGGGATAAATGGGTTATTTTTGATTTGGTATGTTGCAACTAATGGAGCAAAGAGCTTCAATCTCGACAATTCATAACCTATTTCAATGATTTAGATATGGGGATGTATTATAATGTTTCCAAGTTTTCTAATGATGCAAAATTAATTAGGTCGGAGAGTAAACAATGAGGAGAATGGAGTGATATAAGTAGGTCACGTAAATGGTCAGGAACATTGCAGATGGAATATAATGGGGGAAATGTGAAGTTATCGACTTTGGAAGAAAATAATGAAGCAGAATATTATTTTAAATGGTGACAGGCTGGAAGTTCTTGATATTCAGAGTGACCAGGGTGTTCTTGATATACTTCAGAAAGCTAGTTGGTGACGGAAAATACAGGGGCAAACCTTGAAATCTGTTTTATTTATTTACTGAGTGAAACATTGCAAGCATATACCTCCTAACTCAACCCTACAGGAAGTGTCTCTTTGTCTGTGCTCAAGTAGAATTCCAATAAATTCCTTCGACCTGTATATAATTAAACACACTTTGTTTACAATGAATACTTGCACATGATTTACGGAAAGTTTTGTTTAATAAATTTAGAGTACCCAATTCATTTTCTCCTTTTAAGGGGCAATTTAGCGTGGTCAATCCATCTACCCCTCACGTCTTTGGGCTGTGGGGGTGAAACCCACGCAAACATGGGGAGAATGTGCAAACTCCACATGGACAGTGACCCACGGCCGGTATTGAACCTGGGACCTTGGCGCCGTGACGCACCAATGCTAACCACTGCGCATGATTCACAGAAAGTTAACGTGCAGGTACAGCAGGATATTTGGAAGACAAATGGTATGTTAGTTTTTATTACAAAGCAATTGGAATATAAGACTAAGGAAACCCAACTACAATTATATACGACCTTGGTCAAACTACAGCTGACATACTGTTTCTAGTTTTAGTCTCCTTACCAATAAAGAGCATACTTTCCCCAGAGGGAGTGAAACAAAAGTTTCCTATACTGATTCCTGGGATGAGTGGATAGGCATATGATGAGAAATTGAGTTGGGTAGGACTGTATTCCCTAGAGTTTAGAAGAATGAGAGGTGATCTCATAGAAATATATAACATTCTTAAGGTACCTGGCAGGGTAGACGCTGGGAGGAGGTTTCACCTGGCTGGGGAGTCTAAAGCGAGGGTTAAAGCATCAGCCATTTAGAACTGAAATGAGCAGAAATTTCTTCACTCAAAGGGTTGTGGATCTTCGTATTTCTCCGCCCCAGGGAGCTGTGCATGCTCAGTCATTGAGTATGTTCCAGACATTGGTCGACACATTTATGGATACTAAGCGGAATCAAGGGATATGGGAATAGTATGAATAGGTGGGGTTGAACATATAACATAGAAAAATACAGCACAGAACAGGCCCTTCGGCCCACGATGTTGTGCCGAACCTTTGTCCTGGATTAATCATAGATTATCACAGAATTTACAGTGCAGAAAGTGGCCATTGGAAAGAGCACCCTACCCAAGGTCAACACCTCCACCCTATCCCTATAACCCAGTAACCCCACCCAACACTAAGGGCAATTTTGGACACTAAGGGCAATTTATTATGGCCAATCCACCTAACCTGCACATCTTTGGGCTGTGGGAGGAAACCGGAGCACCCGGAGGAAACCCACGCACACACGGGGAGGATGTGCAGACTCCACACAGACAGCGACCCAAGCCGAAATTGAACCTGGGACCCTGGAGCTGTGAAGCAATTGTGCTATCCACAATGCTACCGTGTTGCCCTTAAGAACAAATTAATCTACACTCCATTATACTACCGTAATCCATGCACCTATCCAATAGCTGCTTGAAGGTCCCTAATGTTTCCGACTCAACTACTTCCACAGGCAGTGCATTCCATGCCCCCACTATTCTCTGGGTAAAGAACCTACCTCTGACATCCCCCCTATATCTCCCACCATTCACCTAAATTTATGTCCCTTTGTAATGGTTTGTTCCACCTGGGGAAAAAGTCTCTGACTGTCTACTCTATCTATTCCCCTGATCATCTTATAAACCTCTATCAAGTCGCCCCTCATCCTTCTCCATTCTAATGAGAAAAGGCCTAGCACCCTCAACCTTTCCTCGTAAGACCTACTCACCATTCCAGGCAATATCCTGGTAAATTTCCTTTGCACCTTTTCCAAAGCTTCCACATCTTTCCTAAAATGAGGTGACCAGAACTGCACACATACTCCAAATGTGGCCTTACCAAGGTTCATCACCACACGGCTCGTAAATTCAACCCCTCTGCTAATGAACCATAGGCCTTCTTCACAGCTCTATCCACTTGAATGGCAACTTTCAAAGATCTGTGAACATAGACCCCAAGATCTCTCTGCTCCTCCATATTTCCAAGAACCCTACCGTTAACCCTGTATTCCTTGAGATAGAAGGGCAGCCATGATCTTATGGGTGGCATAGTGGCACAGCGGTTAGCACTGCTGCCTTAAAGGGCCAGAGACCCGGGTTCGATTCCGACCTTGGGTGATTGTCTGTGTGAAGTTTGTACTTTCTCCCCGTGTCTGCGTGGGTTTCCTCCAGATGCTCCGGTTTCCTTCCACAGTCCAAAGATGCGCAGGTTAGTTGGATTGGCCAAGCGAAATTGTCCCTTAATGTCTAATGGTTAGGTAGGGTTAGGGGGGATGGGGCGGAGGATTGGGCCTGAGTAGGGTGATCTTTCACAGGGCCGTGCAGACCCGATGAGCCGAATGGAATCCTTCTGTGATTCTATGACTGGGAAAGCAGATCTGGCGGGCCAAATGGCCTACTGTCGCTTCTATTTCTCATTTTCTTATTTCAAAGCAAAGCAGGGAGTCAACCTTGGTGTCCTGGCCAATAACTATCCCTCAGACAGCACTTAAAAACATCACGGTGCTGATGGTAGAACCTTTCTGTGTGCACATTGTCTGCATGTTTCCCACATTCAAACAGAGTCTACCTTTCAAAAGTACTTCACCGCTTGTAAAGAGATCTGGGATATCCTGAGGTTGTGAAAAACATCACAGCTGGAGTTCTCCAGCCCCTGCCGCCAGCGTGACCTTCTGGTCACGCCGAAGTCGATGGACGTTCAAGTGGTGCGCCTCCTCCTCCGTGGGGGATCCCACCGCACGGGACCTGCAAATCCAGGCCGATAAAAATCCAAGCCTATTTTGCCGCGCTCAAATACAAAGGAAGCAATTTATTGCTCCACAGAAAATGGTGCAAGTAAGCAGTGTGTGGCGATTGCATTGAGTTCCTCCTCAGTAAATCATCAGGCAGACATCTCTCTCCTTTCCATGTTCTTTTTCTGCTTTTTCTTGTTGAAATATTCCCAAGGAATAACCTTCTGATCAGCCATGCTTCCGAGTATGGGAGAAGGGGGATGCTCAATCAGGATACTAAGTGCAATCAAGGGATATGGGAATAGTATGAAAAGGTGGGGTTGAGATAGAAGGGCAGCCATGATCTTATGCGTGGCATAGTGACACAGCAGTGTAAATATATGCCCATTCCTGTGCCGTGAACTCGAACCAGGGAACAGTGATGCAACGCCAATGATCCCAGCACTCCACCTTCACAAGCAGTATCATTCTCAGAGATATAGATTAAGAGATTATTTTTGGTTACTAAACAACCTGAGGCCTGGCAGCTGGGCTGAATAATATATTTTCAGTGTGTTTTGTGTTGGCATAACATTTCTCACGAAGCTACATTTAATGTTGGAATTAAAACTGCTATTTATGCCTTTAACGTAAGCTTGATAAAGCTGAGCTAGTATTCGACTGCAGTAGTGCTGTGTTCACTAATGTTGCTCCAATGTTTTTTTGTGAGCTCACGGGAGTCCTTGAATATTTTCTGCAATAAATTATTCCGTTACGAGGCAAAATGCATTCAGTGTCAAGGCAAAAGTAATTTTTTTCCGAAGTTCAGTAAAGCTTTTGTTCATTTTTTAAATATTGAAGGTTTCTCTTTGCCGCCCTCTCTTAAACTATTGCCAGTTTGGGGGAAAATGTTCATCAGAGCTCAGGGTAGTGATAGGTATGTGATGGAGTGTTTGAAATAATAACGTGTCTCTCTCGTTTTAATCACCGCCGTTTCCAAATGCTTCCAGGAAATGCTGGAACTTACCCTATGAGGAACGGTTGAGGACTCTGGGTCCGTACTCGGAATTTAGAAGGATGAGGGGGGATCTTATTGAAATTTACAGGATAGAGTGCATGTGGGGAGGATGTTTCCACTTGTAGGAAAAACTAAAACCAGAGGACACCATATCAGGTTAAAGTGACGATCCTTTAAAACAGAGATAAGGAGGAATTTCTTCAGCCAGAGGGTGGTGAATCTGTGGAACTCTTAACCGCAGAAGGCTGTGAAGGCCAATTCACTGAGTGTCTTTAAGACAGAGTTAGATAGGTTCTTGATTAATAAGGGGATCAGGGGCTGTGGGGAGAAGGCAGGAGAATGGGGATGAGAAAATATCAGCCATGATTGAATGGCAGAGCAGGCTCGGTGGGCCAAGTGGCCTAATTCTGCTCCTATGTCTTATGGTCTTATGGCCCACATCCTGTATATGAATAAAAAATAAATAAAAATACCATTAAGAGTATGAACAGAGGGCAGCACGGTGGCCTAGTGGTGTCCGTGTGGAGTTTGCACGTTCTCCCCGTGTCTGCGTGGGTTTCGCCCCCACAACCCAAAAATGTGCAAAGTAGATGGATTGGCCACGCTAAATTGCCCCTTAATTGGAAAAAAATAATTGGCTAATCTAAATTTATAAAAAAATTTAACAAAAAAAAGAGTATGAACAGAAGCGTGAGTAGGCCAAACTGCCTCACGGGCCTGCTCTATCATTTAGTAAGATCATGACTGATCTTCCACGTCAACTCCCATTTCCCCACACTGTCCCGATATCCTTTGATTCCTCACTGTCCAAAAAAAAAAATCCTTTGTGAGGAATCATTTAGACATTCCTCAGTATCCTGAGGGATCTGCATCTGCAAGCGTCTATTTGAAAACAGATGGAAGGGGGAAGCTTTCTCTCTGATTGGTGTAAGAGTCCAATGGAATAGATTTGGCAAGTCTCAGCGCATTTTCTCATGGCTGTGTGCCACTGTACAAAGTGTCCCAGAACTCGGCCCAAATTGGCACGAAAAGGGCCAGCTCCCCTTCTGATGCTTTAAGGATGGCTGGTGTAAGATGTGAGCCAGAATGCACACATGTTCAGAATAGAGTGTTAGGCTGGGATTGATGTCATCAATTGTGTTATAGAGAGCTTCTCATACTCTTGCACCTGGCCAGTGCTGGTGTAGCAGACCGAAGAAGGGGCCGATGTTGTCCAATAAGTTTAATCATTCCACCATCCATTGCCAATTTTAAAAAGAAAGAATCCAACAAATCTAATTTTGGATGATCAGAAAATAGCAGGACACCGTAGCCTCTTTCTGTTCCTTCTTCGGACGGTGAATGTTAAAAATCATAAAACTAAATACAGTGCTGTCTAAATTACAAAGCTTACATCCTGACTTTCAGTGAAGCCTTGTACAGGAACAGCCTGTTCTATATCCTGCAAAAGGCTTGCCCATACCAGTCAGTAACCAGAGGCCATAAAGCAACAGCTGAACAGGTTTGTCCTTGTTCAAATCTTACGGGTTGGAATGTTGAATCGGAGTTGTTTATAAAGCTGTGCGTGAGCATAAGTTGCTCTTGTGTGTCGGACATAATGGATGGAGATTGGTGCTGGCCCTCAGCCCTTTTTGTTTGGAAATGTGTGTTTGGAAACGTGTGTTTGCAGTATGTTGGCTTGATACATACGGGCCATTCCTGATCAAAAGGAGGAAAGCCAGGCAATGGGAAATATTGCTGCCCCATCCCCCCAATGCAAGGCCTGCATTTTGCACAAACTTCTCAAACACCTTACAGCAGTTTGTTTCCTTTCATCTCAAAGTCATTACCCAATGTTGCATGTTGTGTCTTTTTTTTAGTTATTAGTGTCACAAGTAGGCTTACATTAACACTGCAATGAAGTTACTGTGGAAAGCCCCCTAGTCGCCCCACTCCTGCGCCTGTCCGGGTACACAGAGGGAGAATTCAGAATGTCCAATTCACCTAACCAGCACGTCTTTCGAGCACCCGGAGGAAACCCACGCAGGCACGGGGAGAACGTGCAGACTCCGCACAGACAGTGATCCAAGCGAGAATCGCACCTGGGACCCTGTGAATCACTATGTAATCATAGAACAATAGGATGTTACTGAACAGGGTAAAGGCCACCCAGTCCATCATTTCTATACTGGTCTTTTTCTCCAGGGGAGCCACGTGATCCAGTCCCCTCTTCTGCTTGCTCCTCGTATTCTAATTGTATCTCTTTTCAAGGAGCTGTCTGATCGCTTTCTTATCTTATTCTTCTTAGGCAGCTCCTCAGGGTTTAGGGCTACTTGCTTCCACATTAAAATTGAGTTCTCAGATGACTGAGCGCAAGTTGGACTCTCTGTCACAGGTGGGGCATTTAGCGGTTGCAGTTCCCACTTTTTAATCTATGTCCAAACTCCTCCTCCAAGACCTGAATCTTTTTTTCCCAAGACATTAGTTGCGACTTAATTTGCAACTGGCCTTTCGTTTCCCCTTTCCTTTACTCCGAGAGATAGAAAATCAGGGATTCTAGGAATTGCCTATGAAGGGACAAGTGTGGGGTGAAATCCCTCTTGTCGATAACTAAAGAATTGGTTTGAGTACGAAACAATTCTTGTTTTTATTCACCCTGATTCTGGTTGCTGAATAAAATATTGTGCAAGCAAGATGAAACTGCTGTATACTCACATAAAATTACTCACGAAATTACGTGAGACAAAGTTAGCTGCTGTTATGGAAGAACTGAAGAGAGTCGTAGAAGACAGTGAAATGGCAATGGAAGACGATGTTGTGTGGCCTCCTTCTGACCAAGTAGTGCGACAGGAGCTGGTGATAGAATTCCTACAGTGTGGAAGGAGGCCATTCGGCCCATCAAATCTGCACCAACCCTCTGAAAGAGGGCCCGACCTCGACCCATTCCCCCACCCAATCCTCATAACTCACCTAAGCTGTACCTTTGGACACGAAGGGGCGATTTATCGTGGCCAGTCCACCTAACCTGTTCATCTTTGGACTGTGGGAGGAAACCGGAGGAAACCCACGCAGATCCGGGGAGAAAGTGTAAACTCCACACAGACAGTGACCTGGAGTTGAACCCGGGTCCCTGGTGCTGTGAGGGTGCAGTGCTAACCATTGTGTCACCGTGCCCACCAAAATATTGTAACAGGAGATGAATATATTTCATTTACAGCATCTAAGATTGACTCGAATTGTTGTAAATCAATCCAAGAGTCCAGAGGTTCTGCGATTATTCTACTACCTGGTCCAGAACGTGAAATGTCTACTTTTTAGTCTCATCAGACTGCACTTCAAGATCCGAGTTTCGTGCCAACACGAGGATCATGCTTTTGGGAATGGACTGGAGTGGGAAGAGATGGCAAGGCGTGACTTGATTTGGTTGCTGTATCAACACAGTTGGAACAGACAATCTAATCATCCAACGTAGATTAAAGAAGATTACTTTTAAATTGCTGCAGTTAAAATCCAGCTCCTCTCTCAAGGGATCATTGTATTTTTTGACAGAAGCATGGATTAATAAAGTTCCCATTTGAAGCACTGTTTAGATTTTTTATTATGGAACCTTCTGTTGAAGAATTGATATGTGGTTCTGCTAATTTTTTTCCATTTAGAAAGCCTTTTATAATGATTATGGCAAGGTGTCAGATCATAATAAAGCTCCTTAACCCCACAGAGTGCTATATCCTGATGTGGCATCTTCCCTTGTTAGTGTGCAGTATCTTGGCAATGAGCTACAGCACAGTGCTACTTGGTGGCAAATTGTGTTCAGATTAGTGCCATGCCGTCTGTTAGTTCAATTTGCTGAAAGTGTCCCAGCATTGTTTGTTGTGTTGCATTTTCATGACAGCAATTGGGATCACAGGAATAAGAGATTCTTTGGCATTGCGCTGAACCGCTCACTTTATCGGTCATATTAGAATTGGTGAAATAGTGAATTTCTGAAACTTGCTGCATGACTAAATTGACAGTGCAAAAGCACGCTCCACCAGCAGGTGAGATGTTCAAAATTAGTATCCTGCTGAAATTGGGAAATTTAAAAACTAGGGTAGGTCTGTTCGAGAATATAGCCCGTTGGAAGCTGCAGTTTATATCCCGGATTGGTTCCTAGGTGCCAGGTTTTGCACGTTGACAGAAGCCCGTGGGCTCAAGTCTCCCTTCAGGGACATATGCGGACACAGCAGCACGGTATTGAGAGAATGCTGCACTGTCGGAGGTGCTGTGTTCCAGTTGAGGGGTCAAACTAAGTGCATTATTTGCCTTCTGAGATGGATGTCAAAAAATTAGTTCAAAGAAGCGGCATGGCAGCACAGTGGTTAGCACCGTTGCTTCAGAGCGCCAGGGTCCCAGGTTCGATTCCCGGCTTGGGTCACTGTCTGTGTGGAGTCTGCATGTTCTCCCAGTGTCTGCGAGGGTTTCCTCCGCTTGCTCCGGTTTCCTCCCACAAGTCCCGAAACGAGCGCTGTTAGGTGAATTGGACATTCCGAATTCTCCCTCCGTGTACCCGAACAGGCGCCGGAATGTGGCGACTAGGGGCTTTTCACAGTAACTTCATTGCAGCGTTAATGTAAGCCTACTTGTGACAATAATAAAGATTATTATTAAGAGCAGTGTACCTATATCTCACAACCAACATTGATAAAACAAGCTGATTATTTTCACATTGCTGGTATAAATTGGCCATTCTGTTTCCTACATTGCAGTGGGGACTGCATTTATAAAGCACAAAAGTGGCTGTGAAGCACTTTGGAACATCAGAAGGTTGTGAAAGGTGCTATATATGTTCTTTATTCTTGTAGCAGCACTTTGGGCACACGCTGCTGATGCTCTTCCCATAATTAATTAAACATTTGGAAATTCGTAGGCTGCTCTGTATTGATATTCCAATGTGCGCTGTGCAATAATGACGCTTCCATGAGGGCATGAGGGGTCAAACACTTTAAATTTGTTCCACTGACTTTCTTCCAAGGCAAAAGCACTAAAAATATAATTTTTTAGAATAAAAGTTACGATCAATTCATCGTGTGGCTTGACAAGTAAAGATTATAATACAAAGATCAGCTCTTTGATGGTGCTGCAGCTGTAAAACCAAGCATGGGAAGGCCCCCTGATCATCAGGAGAAAACTACCTCCCTCAGCAGACTGGTGCTGTTCTAATCTCTCTACAGTTACGGCCCGAACCCGAACGATAGGTTGGGCCACACTCGATTTTCAGTTGAGATCCTTCTTAAACTGTGACACAATCGTCTTGAAGCTGGAAGGCCTTGAGGAAGTTCAGTGAAACCCCGTTCTGCCCGATGGCCCCTGAATGAAGGCCATTCACTGAACGTTCATCAGTTCAATCTCTTCATTTTCCCCGTCTTTGCTAACCCTGGAGGTTTTGCGTCTCAGTTACTTTTGCTAATATACTGGCACTGTGCCTTGATGTTACCACAGTTACAAACAGTGATAAATGTGAAGAGATAGAACATTACAGCGCAGTACAGGCCCTTCAGCTGACTGAAAACAGTGCGATGTCAAATCGCTTATCTTTGTCCTGATAAAGCTAACGCTGCCTGGTTCAATGTTGGCTGCCTGTCCTGTCACATTAACCCATGAAGCGCAGAACGTTGCTTGTTGCTTTTCGCATGCACGTTTAGGTCTGTTGCTTCTTCTCAGAGAATTTACAGGGCGGAAAGAGACCATTCAGACCATAGAGTCTGCACCGGCTCTTGGAAAGAGCACCCGACTTTAGCCCACGCCTCCACCCTATCCCAGTAACTCCACCTAACCCTTTGGACGCTAAGGGGCAATTTAGCATGGCCAATCCACCTAACCTGCACTCATTTTTGGACTGTGGGAGGAAACCCACGCAGACAAGGGGAGGAAGTGCAAACGCCACACAGTTACCTGAGGCCGGAATTGAACCCGGGTCCCTGGAGCTGTGAGGCAGCAGTGCTAACCACTGCGCCATTTTGACTGTTCAAAACCTTATACCTTTTGGGGACGAGCTCCTGAAAACGAGCACAGGGACCGCAGTACATAAATGCCCCGCACATGGTTGATGCAATACAAGTATCACGACATCCTTGTGCTGCTTGCTTATTGGTATGATTTCTAGGTGCAGTAAGCACTAACTACGCTGTTGATTGCTTGCATGGGTCAGCCAGGGATGAAAAAATAACTCACTCACTACTTTTTTAAATATAAATGTAGAGTACCCAATTAATTTTTTCCAATTAAGGGGCAATTTAGCACGGCCAATCCACCTAACCTGCACATCTTTGGGTTGTGGGGTCGAAACCCACGCAAACACGGGGAGAATGTGCAAACTCCACATGGACAGTGACCCAGAGCCGGGATCGAACCCGGGACCGTGGCCCCCTGAGGCAGCAACACTAACCACTGCACCACCGTGCTGCCCACACTACTTAAACATACATACATGTAGACGAATTAGGAAGAGGGGTCGGCCATTCAGCCCTTCGATTCTTCTCCACTATTTGATACGATCATGGCTGATCTGATTGTGGCCTTAACTTCGCTTCCGGGTCTACCCCTTATACCCTTAGATGGAGAATCTATCAAATTCAGTCTTATAAATAATCAATCACGCTGCCTCCACTGCTCCCTGGGAAGAGAATATTACAGACTAATGGTGCATGAGAGAAAAACAATTCTCCTCATCTCCATCTTAAATGGGAGACCCTTTATTTTGAAATAGTGCTCCCTAGTTCTAGTCTCTCCCATCAGGGGAAACATCCTCTAAGCATCCACTCTGACAAGTCTCCTCAGGATCGGATATCTGAATATTGTCACCTCTCATTCATCCAAACTCCAATGGATACAGGCACAAAATGACCAACCTCGCCTCAAAAGATTACCCCTTCATCGGGGGTCAGTTGGGAATCTTCTGCCCTGCTTTTAATGCAATTATGGGCAGGATTCTCCGACCCCATGCCGGGTAGGAGAATCACCAGGGGGAGCGCGATTCACGGTCCGCCGATTCTCCGATCCCGGAGAATCGGCGCCATTGGTGCCGGGATGGCCGGCACGGCGCCGGTCAGGGGCCTCTCTGTGGCACCCCCGGCGATTCTTCGCGCGCGATGGGCCGAATGCTCGTCAAGATAGGCCGAGTCCCGCCGGCACCGTTCACGTGTGGTCCTATCCAGCGGGACCTCGGCGCTCATGTGGGGGGAGGTGGGATCCGACCCCGGCGGCCGGGGGCCTCTACAGTGGCCTGGCCCGCGATCAGGGCCTACCTATCGGTGGGCGGGCTTATGTTCCTCCGCGCCGGGCCCCTGTCGCTCTCCGTTTTGTTGAGGCCGGCGCGGAGAAGGCAACCCATGCGCGAACCCGTGGTGCCTGTTCTGATGCCCGTATAGGCAGCTGGAGCAGCGTGAGGCTCTCCAATGCCGTGCTGGCCCCCTGTGCAGCGCAGGTTCGCTGCTCCTAGGGGCCAGTTGATGCCGGCGTAAAACACTCAGGCGTTTCCGACGGCGTCAACACTTAGTCCCAGGATCAGAGAATCCCGCCCTATATCTCTGTTATCAGCGTTGTGGGTCTTAGATTGGGTTGTTTATCATGGATTTACAGATACTGCTGGACGAAAGGCTGTTGGTAAACTACTTTGTCTTGAAAAGTATACTAATTATGTGCAGCTTAAGTGGATTGTTGATGCTAAATTGTCCCTTAATTGGAAAAATTATAATTGGGTACTCTAAATTTGTTTTATAAAGTGTCTGCCAATGCATAGCCCAGTTCACCTTTCCTCTGTGTCTATATCCTTTTTTAAAGTTTAAAACACCCATCTTCGACCTCCTGTTCTCTCCCTCGAACTGAATGCGAAATTCAATCAAGTTATGATCACTGCTCCTTCGAGGCTCCTTTACTGTGTGGGCATTAATTAATCTTGTCTCAATGCATGTAACCAAGTCTAGAATAGCCTGCACTCTGATTGGCTAGAGAATATGCTGCTGCAAGAAACTGTCCGATAAACACTCTTATAATCTGATCTTCCAGGCTATCTTTGCCAATCTGATTTGTCCAATCAGTGTGTAGATTTAAAACACCCATGATTATTATCACCACCTTATTTTTTTACAAGTCCCCATTATTTCTTCCGATATACCCTGCCCTGCAATGTCTTTACTATAAGTTGTTCCCACAAGTGACGCTTCTGCATTGCTATTTCCTATCTCTACCCAAACAAATTTGACAACTTGATATTTAGAACTAAAGTTTTCCAACTGTTGCACTACTGGTATCCTTAATTAATGGACCAACTCTAAGCCCTCGCTTCCTGTTCTTCTGAAATGTCAAGTACCATTGAATATCGAATAGTCAAAGCCTAGGTCACTTTGCAACCATATCTGTGCAATGACTCTCAGGTCATAGATGTGTATTTACGTTTGTGCTGATAATTTGTCCAATTTGTTATGAATACTGCCTTCATTCACATACAGACCCTGAGTTCTTTTTTTCTGCTTCTTTTGTGAAGTTTGGACTTATCTGCAGACACACTCTGTCCCTTCCCAGCTCACTGGGATTATCATTCGGTGGATTGGCCATGATAAATTGCCCTTAGTGTCCAAAATTGCCCTTAGTGTTGGGCGGGGTTACTGGGTTATGGGGATAGGGTGGAGGTGTTGGCCTTGGGTGGGGTGCTCTTTCCAGGAGCTGGTGCAGGCTCGATGGGCCGAATGGCCGCCTTCTGCGCTGTAAATTCTATGATAATCTATGATTACCCTTATTGCTACCTTATTTTATTGCCATGTCCTGCCATTTACCACATCTTCCTTCTTGTGACCCCTTACCCCCACTATTTACTTTAAAGTCCTCTCTACCACCCTAGTTACATGAATCATAGAATTAATAGTGCAGAAGGAGGCCATTCGGCCCATCGAGTCTGCACCGGCCCTTGGAAAGAGCACTCAGCATTTATGCTCCCAACATTTGCCATTCCATCAGTGACCCCTGCTGTTGTCCGTTTGCTCACCAACAGAGCTACCCATGCCATGATGGGAGAGATTGAAGTTGGGATTTCTGGACTAGTGCCACCTGAAGCCATCGTGCAAGGCCATCTGCTATCTTCCCCTTGCTCTCCCTCCTCCTTGGCTTCTCATCTCTGAGGTTATGCAGACTACAACGAAAGCGGAGACCCACTCAGCCTAGTACTGCAGGGCTGCAATCAGATCAATCCAGATGATGGAATCATTATTCAACTATCCAGTGGTCTGCTGCATTGTACTTTTTGTGTGACAGCATGGTTCACATCAGTCTGCCTGCTGTGCATGTGTGCACTGGCTGTGAACGAGAATCATGAGCTGTGCTGCTACTAGCTGGCTTCTCGACCAAGGGTGGTACGGTAGCACAGTGGTTAGCTCAGTTGCTTCACAGCTCCAGGGTCCCAAGTTCGATTCACAGCTTGCGTCACTGCCTGTGCGGAGTCTGCACATTCTCCCGTGTCTGCGTGGATTTCCTCCGGGTGCTCCGATTTCCTCCCACTGTCCAAAGATGTACAGATTAGGTGGATTGGCCATACTAAATTGCCCTTTGTGTCCAAAAAGGATACGTTGGGTTACAGGGTTAGGGTGGAGGTATGGGCCTGGGTAGGGAGCTCTTTCCAAGGGCCGGTGCAAACTTGTTGGGCCAAATGGCCTCCTTCTGCACTGTAATTTCTATGACCAGTAACCACCCTCGTTTTGCTGTGGTGACATAAATGGAACTTGTAGTGTTCAACTGTTCTAGGTTTGATTATATGAGTCTGGTAACTGATCTATGCTTACGGTACTTGATTATTTGAGTCTGGGTGTGGACTCAGAGCCGAGTGAACAGACCCCACAGAAGCCACTGAAATCTGAGTTGTCGGCAAGACTGCGGTCTGCCAATGTCTCCATTTTCAAATTCTCACCCGTGTTTTCAAATCCCTCCGTGGACTTGCTCCTCCGTATCTCTGTAACCTCCTCCAGCCGAGCGACCCTTCGGAATCTCAGCGCTAAACCAATGCTGGCTTCATGCCCATCATTGACCGCACTGCCGTTGGCGGCTGTGCACTCTGCTGCCTAGGCCCGAAGCTGTGAAATCCTCTCCCTAAAGCTCTCCACCTCAATCTTTCTCTCTAACCAAGCTTGTGCTAAGTGCCCTGAAGCCTCCTCACATGCCTTGATGTAAAAGGTTACTTGATAATGCTCCAGTGAAGTGTCTAATTGGAATGTTCAACCATGTTTAAAGTGCTTTCGAACTGCAGGTTGTTGTTGTCGGTCATTAAGTTGGCTTGTAGAACTCAAATGGGAGCAATGTTATGCAACTCCACCTCAATCAGCCTATTTCCAGGTGGGGGAGTGTAAAATAAAATGGGTGGCTAGCCCACTAACTCCTTGCCAGCCCCCCGAGCTGTCCCCAATATTAAGGGGTGAGGCGTCAGTCAGCCTTGGGCCTATTGAAATCCTGATAGCCAGTTAAGGGCCTCAATCCACCTCTACTGCAAGAGGTTGTGTGGCTGTGGAAGGCGGAACAAAGGAAGCCAGCTCATTACTTCTGCGATTGAGCTAAAAGACGGTGATGAAGAGGGGTACTATAATAAGGACGGGAGGGGTCCACACCGAGTAAAGTAAGAAGAAAGTTTTATTTACAAGAAAGAGGGGCGGCACGGTGCCGCAGTGGTTAGCACTATGGTGCTGAGGATGGTGCTTGTACTACGCAAGCAGCACCGGGCAGACAAGCATTCCAACCCCATAGGTCCCGTGCGGAATATTATAGGTGTCTCCATCAGGACACGCTCACTCACCCCTTCCTCCTGCTTCAGTACCCTTATTTTGAACCTCATTCCACAGCATCTGAAACCCAACACCACACTCTCTTAATATCCCCCCCATCCACCACGGTCCCTTATCCCACCCTGACCAAAGCCCCGGACATACCCAAGTCCAGTAGGAATGTTGTCCTCTTCTTGGGACTGTGAGGGAAAACTGCATTCTGGCACTGCTGGGAAGACTCCACGGCTGGCTAATCTGGCTAATATTGTCCTCCTCAGCTTCTTAAGGCCTGCCCCAGTTTTATCACTGCGGGGCAGCCATTTTTAAAGTTGGTGGGATGCTTGATGGAACCATCAATTCACTAGACACGTGCTTTAAGATATGAACAGTGGTTTTAATCTACCTACAACAGAGCCAGCCTGTTCCACGTTGAACTCTCGATGAACTGAACGACTGGCTCTGAGCATTAGTATTTATACAGTAGTCTGGGGGAGGAGTCATGGGCGGAGCCAAGGGTGGAGCCCTGTACAAACTCCTAAGCATTCCCAGCGCTACTCCCCATAGTGGTCGGGCAACGCAACTGCGCTTATCAATGCATGGTCTCATGTACATACAATACAGTGTGAATTACGGAGTTACATTCACCACAATGCTGAATTACTTTTCTCCTGGCAGATCAAGCAATGAAACCAACACCCCCCCCCCCCCACCCCCGCTGGATCCCCCACCCCCTCTCCACACCTTTGTAACGTCCAGCCCAGAGAGTTTTGTGAGCTATCCAGCAACCAAACAAATCCTAGGGGCATAAGGAAAAGCTGTGAGACCGTTTCAATTTATTGGAACACGTTTGCTTATTAATTATAAACCTTTTGAAATGGGAGAAAAGGCTGTTTGGCCACATGATAGAAGCTAGAGGTATATGTCCAACCAGAGGTGGTGACTCTTAATAGTAGTTGAAGACATATGGTGACTGATTTATGAAAGATAATTCTATTCATGGGACAGTGGCCAAGTAAATTTGACACCATGGGGATGCCTTACATAGATCTGCGCCTGTGACATTGCTGCTCACTGTGAGCTTTATCATACAATATTTTATCATATGTTTATGTGAGCAAGAGTCCAAGCATTTTACTAGGTCAAGTGAAGAAGAATTGGAGGTCTGGCCCCATCTAAGTGAATTGCTATTTCAGGGCAGGGTTGACATGAAGCCTGAGAAATAGATGATGGAGAAACAACAGTTTTTTTGTGTTAAAAATGGAGATTGGAAGGAGAAAATCCTACTCCATAAATGGGTTAAAATAAGGCAACAGGTTGCACACCAACATGACACAAATGCAGTATGCAAGTTTACTAAAATGAATTGGTTTTAATTCAGTGATGGCAGGAGAGCTCAGAGCGGTGGTGTGCTCCTCCTACTCTATGTGGGAAACTGGGAACATTTCCAGTGCCTGGGGCCAGCATGTATGCAGGAAGTGCCTCCAGCTGCAGCTCCTGGAAGCCCCAGTTTTGGAGTTGGAGCGGAAGCTGGGGACACTATGGAGCATCCACGAGATGGTATCGTGGACAGCACGTTTAGAGAGACGATTGAAGACTAAGGGCTGAGCTTTCCGCTCCGACAAAATTCCCACCCAAAGTCCACAGACTTTCCCCTGAATCATCAAAGTTTTCATCTGCCCGCGATGATTCCTGCACTGGGCGGGACTGCAAATCGAGGGCGACATGGTGGCAAAGTGGTTAGCACTTCTGCCTCACAGCGTCAGAGGCCCGGGTTCAATTCCGACCTTGGGTGACTGTTTGCGTGGAGTTTGCACTTTCTCCCTATGTCTATGTGGGTTTCCTTCGGCTGCTCCAGTTTCCTCCCACAGTCCAAAGATGGCAAAAGAGGTTAGGTGGATTGGCCATGCTAAATTGCTCCTTAGTGTCCAAAAGATTATGTAGGGTTACTGGGTTACGGGAAATGGGTGGGAACATGGGTCAAGATAGGGTGCTCTTTCCAAGGGTCGGGTTGACTCGATGGGCCGTATGGCCTCCATCGGCACGGTAAGGATTCCATAACGGTTACTAATATTTTCTTCAGTTTGACAGCTGATTTGCGCATTCTTTTTCCAATGACCTCTCCAGGTCCCTTCAATGGCAGGGGACAGATAAATGGCTTTTTCCAGAGTCACATCTTTCATCCAGGATGTTTGTTTCAGTTAGACCTTGGGAGGGAAGCCCAGCGTTTGAGCAACGCCTTCTAAACCTTTGTATTGACAGATTAATCGTGCCTCTCCCGGGATTCCCGATGGTTCTCGCGCCTCGCGAGATCGAACCAGATCTTGCAAGACGCTGTGACCTGGATTCCGCCCACGATGGGTGGGACCTGGACTTGCATGGTAAAAAAGCTCAAAAGCTCTTTTACCTACACTCGCACCAGATGGAACAGCCGACATCTATTGGCCTCGCTGAAGAGACCCCAGGAAATTATGCAGTGCAGCCTCGGAGTGGGGGGGGGGTCCCCGCCGGGCACGAAATGGCAACAAGTTGCCGTTAGATAGTAGCTCCAGGAACTACCTCGCTAATCCCGCCCATAACACACTCTGATTATTTTGGTTAGACCGCATCCATTACGTTTATTTACCAGCAAGTATTTACACATTTGGATCTCGACACATGGTTTCAGCTCCTCCTCCTTCCAGGTCACTCTTATTTCTCAGTCATGTGATGTGACACCATTATTACTTCAGCATTGTAGATACATCTAATGTTACCCCTTTACTCATAGAATCATAGAATTTACAGTGCAGAAGGAGGCCATTCAGCCAATCGAGCCTACACCGGAGCCCAGAAAGAGCACCCTATTTAAGCCAACGCCGTATCCCAGTAACCCCACCTAATCTTTGGACACCACGGGGCAATTCATCGTGGCCAATTCACCTAACCTGCACATCTTTGGACTGTGGGAGGAAACCGGAGCACCCGGAGGAATCCCACGCAGACACGGGGAGAACGTGCAGACTTCGCATGACCCAAGCCGGGATTCGAAACCGGGTCCCTGGGGCTGTGAAGCAACGGTGCTAACCACTGTGCTACCGTGCCGCCACTCTACACCTCTTCCCGAGTCCTATAGGGATAAGGATGTTCACATCCTCCCGTGGAATTCTGGAGCCATGCTTTACAATAGGAATTGGCAATATGGAGAGGAAGTATTGGTGTGAGGCACTCTTCTTGGTGGGCCACTCTTCATCTCTGAGGTCTGCCAGACAACGTAAGTTAGGGGCCTTCTCCCCCACCCCCGCCATGCCCCTCCCCACTCACTTTGGATTGATTGATCGATTTTGGCAATCGGCACTCACTTGAATAAAACCAGTCATCCAGCCATCGTTGAACAAATAGTCACGGAGCAACTCTTTGATCAGGAAAATCTGGTGGCTGCTTCATGGAGCTATGCTGACCATAAGGGAATGGGAGGGAGAGGTTGTGGATACATGGAGTGTATGGTCAAGGGGCAAAACCATTGCATGGGGCCAGGAGCCTGCTGCTCCTGACCTCAACACAAACTGGTTTGAAAATAAACACTTCTTGTCATGTTTGCTCCCAGTGGACCCTTGTTTGTCCAATCCAGATTAAGTCCCACAAATATGGGACTGGTACACTTTGCACTCCGGCCAATGGAAGCCCAATATCGCACCAGAGCCCGAAGTGCGTAATAGGAACCTTAGCGATATATATATGTGTGTGTGGGTGCCATCTGTTTCTGACGGAAGTGTTGGATGTCTAAATTGATCACTTCAGAGTTGGAATGGGCAACCCTGGAGTGGAAACTTGGCATAGGTTTATAGTTTTATCCCTCTCCTGTTGCGTGGAAAAAGGGGTCGGCAGTGAGACGCAAATCACTTCACTCGTCTTTCGACTTCCTTCATCGACAGAAAATTCTGCCTTGTACTTTGGAAAGTTTGTTTTAACACAGGCATCTTGTCAGTCCTTAATTCCCAAATAGGGGGTGCTCTGTTTGCCTTGCCCCTGCTTCTCTGCCTGGCTGTGCACTCCCAGGCCAATGGGAGTGAAAGGAATTGAAGGATGATTTCCGTCCCCTGAGTCAGGGCTGCAGCCAAGGTATGATGTGGTCTGGGAGACAACAGCGCCCCCTGGACGATCAGCAGATTAATTGCAGGAGACACACAAATACACACACACACACACCAGGTGATGTGGCCCTGCTATTTGAAATGCAAATGCACGCCAGTGTGCATATGAAGGATGGGTGGAGTTTGTGTTGCTGTTTATTAATGCAGTACAGTCCACTATACTATTGACAGGAAGTGTTTATTATTAAACCACTGTGTGTTGGGGCCAGGAGGAGCAGAACCCTGGCCCATACATTGTTTCGCTTGCTGACCATCCACTAACCCTCCCTCCCATCCCCTTTATGGTCAGTACGGCTCCACGAAACAGCCGCCAGATTGCCCTGATCAAAGAGTTGCTCTCTGATAGTACAGCACATTAAATGCTGGTTGAAAGCAGAGCACAGTTTAATTCGCAGCGGTTCTGCTTTGTGAAATTTCATAGCTTTTGAGAGACCTGCGGTGTTATTCTACACTGTCATAGGGCAGTGCAAAGGCCTCTTTACTTTAAGAGAGTGCTATTGATGGCAGACGTCCCACTGCTGCGAGCAGACGTAAATGATTTGACTTCCAATGTTCTAACTGCGTTTGCAAACTCAGATTTTCATGCCTTTTGCGATGTGCTGTCAGATTGTTACCTCCTGGTCTGACGCACTGAAAACACAAAACGATTCCTGCAACGACGAGCTTGCTCGCAAATGTGAAAACCCTGACGAGGACCACAGAGGTTCGCGTTTGACCTCCCCGTGGGCTCCGTAGGAGACGGGTTCCTGTGGTATGTGGGCAGAGGCTTGCCCAGCTGGGACTGGTTAGCAGGACTTGGAATGTAGCTCCCAGACCTGGATAGGCAGTCCCTGATTGTCCTGGGCTGGGACGTTTCTTTTGTGAGCTACGGTAGCCCGGCTTTATTTGAGTTCAAAATGAACCAGTTTGGCCTTTCACCCCCCCCCCCCCCCCTCCGCCCCTCCGGAATTAATACAGCAACAAAGTTCAATGAATATGTCAAAAAAGGGCTTGTGTGCAGCGTTCGATGGTTTAATTAATTTGTGTTTGATTATGTGAGTCTGGTGACTGACCTCTGCTCACTGTGCTTGACTGTGTGGAGTTTGCATGTTCTCCCCGTATCTGGGTGGGTCTTTTCCAGGTGCTCTGGGCTGGTAAAGATGTGCAGATTAGATGGGTTGGCCATGATAAATTGCCCCTTAGTGTCCAAAAATAAAGATGTGTAGGTTAGCTTAAGGGGCAATTGCAATAGGGCAGGGTGGAGTGCTCTTTCAGAGGGTCGATGCAGACTCGATGGGCCCAATGGCCTCCTTCTGCACTGTCGAGATTCTGTGATATTTTAAAACTATTGTAAAATAACTTGTCGCACACATAGAAACTAGTATCATCTCTGCTTTGCTCTGAGATATATAAAATATTTCCTTCTTTGGCAGTCCCTCAGGGTCGAGGATGACTTGCTTCTACTCCGGGGGGGTGAGGTTCTGCTCTGGCTGAATAGACCAGCCCTGGAGCCATGGACTCTGCTACAGGTGGGGCAGGTGGTGTTTGATCAGGTGGGTGAGTGGGACATTCTGGATTCCGCGCGCTCTTTCTGCTGCTTAATCTTGGCCTCCACGTGCTTCACTTGGTGATGCTCAATGTGATTGGCGCCTTCGTAGATGCTTTTCTTCCAGTTTGTGCATTGTAAGGCAAGCGATCCCCACGTGTCGATGGGGATGTTGTATTTATTTAGGGAGGCTTTTAGAATGTCCTTGTAGCGTTTCCTCTGCCCTCCTAGTGATCGCTTGCCATTGAGGAGCTCGGAGTAGTGCACTTGTTTAGAAAGCCTTGTGTCGGGCATGCTGGCAATGTGTCCCGCCCATCACAGCTGGCCGAGCGTGACCAATGCCTCGATACTGGGAATATTGGCCTGGGAAAGGTCGCTCATGTTGGTACGCCTATCCTGCCAGTGGATTTGTAGGATTTTGCAGAGGCAGCATTGGTGATATCTCTCCAGAGACTTGACGTGTCTGCTGTATGTTGTCCATGTTGCTGATGCTTCCAGGAGGGTGGGGACCATAGTTTTTATGTAGACCATGGGCTTGGTGCTGGATTTGAGGTCTCGGTCTTGAAGCTCTTTGTTCCTCAGGTGTCCGAAGACTTTACTGGAAAGCAGCAGTGCAATGCTCCTGAACTGTGACGAAGTGCTCCCGCCAAACAAAAAACCAGAGTGATTCCGGCTGGTGCTCAGAGCGACACCAAGGTGCCATTCCATTTGACTTGGAATTTCCTTTTGCAGAACCTCCTTTTCCCTACCATTCTATGGCACACCAGGGTCAATGCTGCAACTGAGAGGGGCAGGACCTAATCTCTCCCCCCCTCTTCAGTCCCTCTAGGTCCACCCACTCCCCCTTCCCATTCAGCTCCCCTTCAGTGCGCCACTCCCCATTCCCCCACATTTCCCCCCTTCAGGCTGGACCAGAGGAAACCTGGCACCTTGCAGTCCGAGAGATGGCAAGCTGGAAAGTCCCCTTCCTATAATTGCCACCAGGGTGCTGAGGGGAGTCCTTCATTGGAGTTGGGTGTCAGGTGGGGCTTGTGCTGGGCTGGAGGGGCTCAGGTGGGGAGCCTTCACCGGGATGGGGCTTGTTCGGTTGCTCTCCCCATCTACAGCCTTTAAATTCATTAAACAGTCAGTCAGTATGTAAAAATTAAACTTTATTCATAATGAAGTGAAGGTATCCTTATCTGTAGCCTAGACCATTTAAATAGTCCCCAAGTATCTCAGAAATACACAACTCTCATAATAAAGTGGAAATGTGTTCATCTGTACCCCAAAACTCTTTAAAACGTCTGTCAGTATGCCATGTTTAAAGGCCTATGGGATGAAGGTGAAAGTCATCCCTTTAAAGTGGTGGGAACCTTTTAAGTGATTTTCACACAGTCAATGTCATTGCCCTTTGAAGTTGGAAGTCTGTGTGAGGCTAGAAGGAGGAAAGTCTTGAACTGGATTGTTTACATTCACACTCCATTGCCTGCTGAAAGGTTTTGATTGACAGGTCGAGGCAGTTTCTAAGGGAAGAATCAGATTGTTCATTTTTATAGCTCTATAGAGATCCACAAACCCAGGGTAGCAGGTGTTCCTCCAACCACAACTTTTTTTTTTGTGAGTCTTCCTTTTTATTCTCAAGCGTTTTCCAGAAAGTGCAGGGGCTGCACCAACTCATGCCGGCGGGACTCTTAGCTGGCGGGGGTCAGAGCTTCCCACCTGGCATGTGAATGGTGCGTCCTGCCTGTCAATGACATTTAAGAGGGTTCGAACGAGCTACTTCCATGGTTCCGCTGAGTCGGGGTGGGAAGTCCGACTGGGACATCAAGAAACCCGCAGTGGCCGCCGTGGTGGGCACAGTGACTTGCGATGGGCCTGCGCCTGGAGTGAATCACAATTTTGGCTTGATGCGTTGTTGTTTCAGATTCCAGCATCCGTAGTAATTTGCTGCCCACGAGGATGAATCTTGCCTGTCAATCCCCATCTCCGATAAGGGGCTGGTTTAGCACACTGGGCTAAATCGCTGGCTTTTAAAGCAGACCAAGGCAGGCCAGCAGCATGGTTCAATTCCCGTACCAGCCTCCCCGAACAGGCGCCGGAATGTGGCGACTAGTGGCTTTTCACAGTAACTTCATTGAAGCCTACTTGTGACAATAAGCAATTTTTCATTTTTTATTCAAGATTTTTAGCAACAAAAGTAGGACACGGTAGCACAGTGGTTAGCACGGTTGCTTCACAGCTCCAGGGTCCCAGGTTCAATTCCCGGCTTGGGTCACTGTCTGTGCGGAGTCTGCACGTTCTCCCCGTGTCTGCGTGGGTTTCCCCCGGGTGCTCCGGTTTCCTCCCACAATCCAAACATATGCAGATTAGGTGGATTGGTCACGCTAAATTGCCAAAAAGGTTGTGTGTGGTTACTGGGTTACGGGTATAGGATGGAGGTGTGGGCTTGGATGGGGTGCTCTTTCCAGGGGCCGGCGCAGACTCGACGGGCTGAATGGCCTCCTTCTGCACTGTAGATTCTATGAAAAGTGGAAAACAATCGAAAAAAACAAAAAATGAATTATTCAGAGAAAATGGGGGAATAGCACCTTTCTCTCTTTCCCTCTTATTTTTCTGCGAGTTTGTTAGACTGAATGCTAATTCCTGGAGGCCTTCAGACAATTGTCAGTGATTGTTACCAGTTAAATTTCAGTGACGCTGTTCTAAATGGAAAACTGACTTGATTTGGTGTCAGCTTAGCTCCCTGGAACAGTGTGCCCTGTTGCCATGGTGCTTTTCAGAACCCACTAAAGACCATTCCCCCACCCTCCAAAATGCCTTGTTCCTTCAATTAAGATGCAAAACTATTTTGAGAGCACCTGCTGAACATTCTCGATCATTATGCATGAGATGGGTTTGAGTTTCATATCTCTTGCAAAAATGCTTCAAACTGAAACAATTTGTAAAGTTTCTTTCATATCAGTGCAGAATATAATCCACCTCTCTGTAGCTACAGGCAGGATCTCATTTCTTCGCATTGAATTTTAATATCTGTTTAGGATGGAAATTGTAGTTATACAGGGGAGCATGGCAACCATCAGTTGGGTATTTACAATCTGCAGCTCTTTGACTTCAGAAAATATATAAATTAGAAATAACTCCTTTACGATTCTTATCTGACTGACCAAGAATGAGGACTGAAGATAGGTTTGCCATTATCTGTCCAATTATGACTCTCACAAACTTCGACGCTCATAAACTTCTACAAATGTGCCATAGAGAGCATCCTATCCGGCTGCATCACAGCCTGGTATGGCAGCTGCTCAGTCCAAGATCGCAAGAAACTGCAGAGTATGGTGAGCTCAGCCCAACGCACAAGCTTGCCATCCTCCCATTGATTCTGTACACAACTCCCCGCTGCCTCAGAAAGGCAGACAGCATTGTCAGAGACCCCTCACACCAGACTTTGCCCTCTTCCAAACCCTTCCATCAGGCAGAAGATACAGAAGTCTGAAGACCCGCACATCCAGATATAGGAACAGCTTCTTCCCCACAGCTACACGACTCCTCAACGACTCTCCCTTGGACTGATCTGCTCCCTGTAAGAACACTATTCACAATGCCCTATGCTGCTCTTGTTGGCCCTTGTTTCGCACTGTAACCAATCACTGTTTGTTGATGTACTATTTGTCAATGTTCCCTGTTGATGATTCTTTTGTCTACTGTGTACATTCTGTGTACGTTCCCTTGGCCGCAGAAAAATACTTTTCACTGTACTTCGGTACATGTGACAATAAATATTAATCAGTCAATCAATTGATCATCCCCAATCTTAATCCACTCCTCCATATGAAATGAAATGAAAATGAAATGAAAAAATGAAAATGAAAATCGCTTATTGTCACGAGTAGGCTTCAATGAAGTTACTGTGAAAAGCCCCTAGTCGTCACATTCCGGCGCCTGTCCGGGGAGGCTGGTACGGGAATCGAACCGTGCTGCTGGCCTGCTTGGTCTGCTTTAAAAGCCAGCGATTTAGCCTGGTGAGCTAAACCAGCATTTGCAGCTATGTTGTCAGTAGATAAGGCCCCTGGTTCTGGAATTCTCTGCCTGAATCGCTCCACCACTCTCTCTCCTCATTTAAGATATTCTTCAAAACCTACCACTTTGAGCAAAATTCTCGGCATCCACCTAACATCTCCTTGCGTGCTTCTGTGTTAAATTTTGTTTGATGATGCTCCTGTAAAACTCCTTGTGGCGTTTTGCTGTGTTGAAGGGACTATTTAAGTGAAAGATGTTGTTGTAAAATATCTAAAGCTAGACAGCTATGGACAGCTTACCTGTTGTTTGCTTATCTGTTGAGTAAAGTTCACTGAGTTACAACTTCCATATTATAATACAGCTAGATGTAGTAATTCACATAGAATTTACACTCTTTAAACAAGCCATTCAGCCTAATTTACTTGTGTCGGTGTTTGCGCTCCACCCGGGCCTCCTTCCATCTTATATCATCTAATCCCGTTAACACATCCCTCTATCATTTTCTCCCTCGTGTATTTCTCTGTGGGATCTGTGTATTACCAACTCATTTCAGATAACCAGTCTAGTTTATAATGTGGCTCATTTATGCTTGCTTATACATACATACAACTGCACACAAAAGGAATATGTTCAAGGCCTGTACCTTTTTTGAAATACCCTGGAGCTTAGGAAGCCTTCTCTGTTGCTCTCTCCATGGCAATGCTTTGGCAAATCAGCGTTGACTTGTCAACCATTCAGCACCCTTTTATAAATTGTTGTGATGGTTTGAAATTTGGCATTCTTGCATTTGGCCTGATGCGTGTAAGGTGAAAAGCTTCAGCCGTATGCCTGTTTGCAGAAAGAACATTAATGAGGAAAGTGGTTTGTGCCTTCACAGGCAGTTTGCCCACTTGAACGGAATGACTATTTGAGCACTTTCCCTGCTGGCAGTGGTCCAAAGATAGGTTCCTGGGGTGGTGAGGGAGCTGTCTGGATGCCGTAGAGCTGCAGGAGCAAGGAAGCGTATGCTTCTCATGGCCGTACAGCAATGTATCTTCAAATATTTCCAGGGGGTCTTTAAATAAGTGATAGGCTCCTCACTACCATATGCAAGAGTTTTACTGCCTGTGTTAAGCAGCTGTCCAGCATGCCTAAACCATGGGCCCCGATGGTAAGTTCCAATAAATGGAATTTCCAGTAATATGATTGGGGTCGCAGCATTGCCAGTGGAATTGACCCAAGTTGCACAAATTGGAGCAGCAGCAAGTTGTTCCAAGTCATTAATTCAGATTCTCAGCATCCACTGCCTTGTTATTATGGTTGTGGGTATCATTGGCAAGTCCGGTCTTTGTGTCTCATCCCTTGCAATGAACACTAGGCCTTTTCACAGTACAGTTAAGAATTGCCCCCATTGCTGGGGCCTGGAACCACGTGTTGGCTGGAAAGCTGGGCGAGGGCAGCAAATTTTCCTTTCTCAAGGGGCATTAGTGAATTAGAAATGTTTTGAGTGGGGCACCATGACTGAGAGTCGCTTTCGGTACCAGATTTGTATCAATTATCATGGTGGGATGTGAACCCATTTCCACAGAGAAATGGCCTCTGGATTACTCGCCCTGTGACATTACCGCGAGGCCATTGTCTCCCCCTTGCAACATGTAGGAGTTGGTCAAACGTAGAGAGGCAGGCCGATTTGATGGTGATTGATTAAGACTGAAGGTGAGGGATAATTATACTCGGGTTTTCAATGGAAACCAGTGGCTTGGGAATGTATCTCGAGATCTGGAAATTATGAAATGTGCACAAATGCTCAAGATCCAAGAGCAAGAAAGGATTAAAATTGTAAATCTGATGAGAAGATCCATTATCGCTGCTGTACCGTCAAGCGGAGCAAGGATCAAAACAATACCTACGTTCTCTTCCCTAATATGGCTACACTTTTAAATTAACATTATCCGTCAACATCTATTTCAGTGTCGTCCAATCTTGTCTCTTGCTTATGTTTGTTGACTATTTCCTAAAGTATGGTATTTTGTACAGTCATTTTTATTTTTGAATGAAATGTTTATGCACAGCCCCGGCAAAGTTTACTTTTCTGCTTACAAAGACGCGAAAGCTGCTCACAGAACTTCCTTTGGGAAATTATGGCAAAATATGGTGTTAAGGAACCTCTTAAAGGAGCAGGGGGAGGTTGTGAGGGGGACTTCCATAACTTGGGGCTTTGACAACTGAAGGCATAACTGCCATTGGTGGGGCAAAGGAAATTGGGGATGTGCAAGAGATCAGAGCCGGAGGAATGCAGAGGCTGCGGAGGGTTGCAAGGCCGGAAGAGGTGACAGATAGGGAGGGGCGAGACCATGGAGGAATTTGAACACAAAGGGAGATTTCTTTCTGCACACACTGGTGCGCATGAAGAACGAGATCTGATTCAGTTGCCCGATGATTGCGCACAGAAATCATGTTGCAGAACTTGAAGGAGAGATGGCGAACTCAGGAATGGCAGGATGGGAAAAGTTTTGCAATCCCTAAACTGGGGACAATAATAAAGACAGTGGCATGTGTGAATAGCCAATGTTAAATCTCTTCCAGCTTCCTAACAACGCTCAGAGAAATCAGCTGTGATGATTTCTCCAACATCCACTAAAGTATTAATGAGAGTAAATCAAAATCGTTCATATTCTATAAACTGAGGAGGGACATTAACTTTTCGAGAACGTAAATATGATGCTGCGTGCTGCACCTGGTGCTGTTGAAATAATTTGCAGGACCGGAAATAACTGACAAAGAATAAATTGGAGGAGATTCTGATTCACGGTTTGCAATAGGATGTTTCAGCTGATGTGCACAATGAAAGAAAGGGAATCACCATCTTTTACTTGCTGGAGGATAATCCAATATCCACTCGTTAAATAACTCAGTCCTCAATTTTACAGAGCAACTTGATTATATAATCTAGATGTGGCTGGATGTCAACTACTCCGCCAAGCGCCTCGGTGTGGCTGGGTGACTTGATAGAGTTCTTGCACCTCGAGAAGGTCAAGTTTACCCTGAGAGGGTCAGTGGAAAGGTTTTACTGTAGATGGCTGTTTATATTGTACTTTAAAGTATTGTTCACAGGATGGGGTGTGCATTGTGGTGAGGTTATATTGTTGCAAGGGAAAGTGGAGGGGGTAGAGGGGGTTTCTTACTGTTTAGCTGTTATTGTGTGTTATTGTATGCTTTGTATAAAAATTATTTTAACTGGCAGCATGGTGGCGCAGTGGTTAACACTGTGGCCTCATGGTGTCGAGGACCCGGGTACAATCCAGGCCCCGGGTCACTGTCCGTGTGGAGTTTGCGCATTCTCCCCGTGTCTGTATGGATCTCACCCTCAACAACCAAAAGGATGTTCATAGTAGGTGGATTGGTCATGTAAATTGCCCCTTTATTGTAATAATTAAAATAAAATGATTTAAAATATATTTCCGAATCAAAAAATCTAGATGTGGTGTATAGTCTGCTGATCTGCATTGACAATGAGTTGAGGTTTGAAAAGCAATAGATATGAGATAGGGAAAATAACTATAAGGTATACTGTGTCATTCAGACCCCAGGACATTTCAACAGCAAATTAAGTACTTTCCGAGTGCAGTCGCTGTTATATTGTAAGGCATGCAGCAGCCATTTTGTGCACAGCAAGCTCCCACAAACTGCAATGTAACATAAAATAGATTTTGGCCAGGGCACCAGGAAGAGATTCGCTGCTTCTTTTTTTTAAATAGTCGTGAGATCTTTTATGTCCTCTCTTGAAAGGGCAGATCGGGCTGCGGCTTAATGTCCCACTTGAAAGATAGGGGGCAGGATTCTCCGCCCCACCAGACCCGTTTTCTAGCGCCCCCCCCCCCCCCCCCCCCCCCCCCACCCTGCTGGCAGCAGGATCACCCGGCACTGCAGCCGGCCAATGGGGTTTCCACGCCCTCGGGAAATCCGCGGGCGTGAGTGCGCTGCCAGCGAAGCGGAGGATCCCGCCGATAGAAACCCGCCCAGGACCTTGGGTGGTGCCACACGTCTTCGGTACTGCACTCAAAAAGCGGCCTGGATTGTTGTGCTCAAGTCTCTGGAGTGAGACTTGTATCCACAATCATCTGGTTCAGAGACACGAGCGCCCAACCAACTGAACCATTGTTGACACTCAGTCAGCGCTTTCTGTTAAAAGCATGTTTATACAATTGGCATTACCCCTGGGTAGCTAGCGAAGTGAGTTTTCATGCAGTCTTTCGATTAAAAACACCGACCTAATGCCTGAAAATTGAGACTTCCTGACTGGGCGTCTGCCCGACAGAAGTCAAATCAATTTGCGGATTTGAGCCAACCTGTTGGCACTGAAAAAGTGCCTCTGGCAGTCCGTTTGACGTCTGAAAGACACTCTTCCTTCCTGCGCATGGGTTGTGTGCATGGACCAGAGTGAGGAGATTAGAATCTTTGTTTGTAAACTGTTTGCCAAAATGAAAAGAATAATCTTGGTGCCCCCAAAAAATGTGCTAACGCAACCGGCAGGCAAAGCCAAGCACAATTGGTATATTGTGAAAGCGCAGTTTGTTTGCTGGCTGAAGTATTTGGGAATATGGAGCAACAATTAAATCATAAACCTTTAGGTAGTAAATTCTTTAATGTTTCACTTCCCTGCAGTGCTAATCTTATTGACTGATAGAGCAGGCTCGAGGCGCCGAGTGGCCTACTCCGAAGTCACATGTTCTTATGTAATGTGTATGTTCCTGAATACGTTGTCATGCATATGGCTTGATATTGTAACAGGGACAGAAGCAGTCGATTGTATTGCCCCTCAAGTCATTCCTTTCAGTCTCACTTTAGTGTATGTATTGGGAAGCTTAGCTATGAGCGGATTTCAAAGAGGCAGGGGTGGCAGGTACTGAACATGTCATTTACCCCAATGCTGCCACAATGATACCTGAAGCCAGAACATTTGAGGCTTCATTTTGCCACCAAATAGAGCCCGATTTTTCAAGCAGGGGCAGGAAATTGTTGGGAGACATACATAGATACATACATAGAAGATAGGAGCAGGAGGAGGCCTTTTGGCCCTTCGAGCCTGCTCTGTCATTCATCACGATCATGGCTGATCATCCAACTCAATAGCCTAATCCTGCCTTTGATCCCATGCTCCCCAAGTGCTATATCCAGCCATCTCTTGAATATATTCAAAGTTTTAGCATCAACTACTTCCTGTGGTAATGAATTCCACAGGCTCACCACTCTTTGTGTGAAGAAGTGTCTCCTTATCTCTGTCCAAAATGGTTTAACCTGAATCCTCAGGCTGTGACCCCTGGTTCTGGACACACCTTTCATTGGTAACATCTTCCCTGCATCTAGACTATCTAGTCCTGTTAGAATTTTATAAGTCTCTATGAGATCCCCCCTCATTCTTCTGAACTCCAGCGAGAACAATCCCAACCTAGTCAATCTCTCCTCATATGACAGTCCTGCCATCCCTGGAATCAGTCTGGTATACCTTTGTTGCACTCCCTCGAGATCAAGAACATCCTTCCTCAAAGAAGGAGACCAAAACTGTTCACAATACTCCAAGCGTGGCCTCACCAAGGCACTGTACAATTGCAGCAACACATCCCTGCTTCTGTACTCGAAACCTCTTGCAATGAAGGCCAACATACCATTAGCCTTCTTTACTGCCTGCTGCACCTGCATGCTTACCTTCAGCGAATGGTGCACAAGGACACCCAGGTCCCACTCCACACTCCCCCCTCCCAATTTACAACCATTCAGGTAGTAATCTGCCTTCCTGTTTTTGCTTCCAAAATGAATAACCTCACACTTATCCAAATTATACTGCATCTGCCATTGGTTTGCTCACTCGCCCAACCTGTCCAGATCTTGCTGTAGGATCCCTGCATCCTCGTCACAATTCACCCTCCCACCTAATTTGGTATCATCTGCAAACTTTGAGATGTTACATTTTGTTCCCTCATCCAAATCATTAATATACATTGTGAATAGCTGGGGTCCCAGCACCGATCCCTATGGACCCCACTGGTTACTACCTGCCAATTTGAAAATGACCCATTAATCCCTACTCTTTGTTTCCTCTCTGCCAACCAGTTTTCTATCTACCTCAATACATTTCCCCCAATTCCATGCGTTTTAATTTTGCACAATAATCTCTTATGCGGGACTTTGTCAAACGCCTTCTGAAAGTCCAAATATACCACATCGACTGGCTCCCCCTTGTCGACTGTGCTGGTTACCTCTTCAAAGAATTCCAACAGATTTGTCAAGTATGATTTTCCCTTCATAAATCCATGCTGACTCTGACTGATCCTGCCACTGCTCTCTAAATGTTCCGCTGTAAAGTCCTTGATAATGGATTCAAGCATTTTCCCCACTGCCGATGTTAGGCTTACTGGTCTATAATTCGCTGCTTTCTCTCTACCTCCCTTTTTGAATATCAGAGTGATGTGAGCTACCCTCCAATCTGCAGGGACAGTTCCAGAGTCTATAGAATCCCAGAAGATGACCACCAATGCATCCACTATTTCCAGAGCCACTTCCTTAAGCACTCTGGGATGCAGATTCTCAGGCCCTGGGGATTTATCTGCCTTCAGATTTTCCCAGCACCATTTCTCTACTAAAGTTGACTAAATATTGAATCGCCTATTGCCTAATTTTACTTTCAGTCGCAGTCTTATTTTATGGGTCGCTGGTAAACGAGGCAGTGGTGACAACAGCCTAGATTTTTGTGGCAGTAATGATGTCAAAACTGTCAGCATTGATGGTCATTATGCATCCGAAACCGACAGCAACATCAGGAGTCCACATGTGCACATTTAAACGTGGGATAATAGCAGTCCTCAGGAGGGTATGGACAGCATTGTGAGAAGGGCAGACACATGGTTAAAGCCATTTAATATGGATAAGTGTGAAGTTATGCACTTTGACAGGAACAGCATATAGAGGCGGCACAACTTGTGAAGGGTGTACAAGAGAATGTTGCTTCTTGTCCCACACCTATTGGTGCACGAGGTAAAATTTCATGTGACGCCACAGCGGGTTTTACCTGGATCAGGTCACTAGCCGGTCGGCAGGGGCTTAAAGTTTGAGGGGTGCTACTCCACATCAAGCGTGTCTGACCAGGAGTCTTTCCCGTACCAGCCTCCCCGAACAGGCGCCAGAATGTGGCGACTAGGGGCTTTTCACAGTAACTTCATTGAAGCCTACTTGTGACAATAAGCGATTTTCACTTTTTTCACTTTCACTTTCCCAATCTTACCGCCTGCCATTGGTATGTTGGAAGGATTTTGCTCAACCTGTTTGGCCGCGTTACTAATGTACCCTCCTTGGCCATCAGGCCCTGGAATGGGCATCGAACCTGGTGCCTATGATTCAGAGGTAGGGAACCTACCTACTGCATCACTAGACCTGGACATGAGGGCACATAATCTTTGAAGGTAATGGGACAAGTTGATCAAGTTCACAAGAAAATGTATAGGATACTTGGCTTTGTTACTAGAAGCATTGAATACAAAATCACGGCAGTCGTGGGAAAGCTTTACAAATCACTAGCCGTAGGCCTCAGCTAGAGTATCGTATTTCTGGGCACTGCAATTTAGGAAAGGTGTCATGTCCCTTTGCGAGGGTACAGAGGAGATTTACCAGGGTAGGGATGAGGGATATGAGTAATTTGATGGAGTGCAGATGCTGGGATTATCTTCTTCAGAGCAGAGAAGGTTAAGGAGAGGCCTAATAGAGAGATTCAAAACTCTTGAGGGGCTTGATAGAGCAAGTCGGCAGATGTGTTGGAAAGGAGAGGTCGCAAGATCTAAAAGAATTGGCAAAAGAAGCTGAGGAGAAATGTTTTCACGCAGTGGATTGTTGAGATCAAGAATACTCTATCCGAACTCGGATTCCAGCCAAGAAGCACTTACATTCATATGGCATCATGAACATTGTAACATGCCCCCAAAGCGCTTCATAGCAGTAATATAAAACAAACTATGACATTGAAACACATAAGGAGATACCACACCAGGTGATCAAAACCTACGCAAAAGAGGTGGGTTTAAAGGAGTGCCTTAAAGGACAAAAGCATGGTGAAGAGGGAGAGATGGAGAGGTGCAAGGCATTGGGCCTGAGCAACTGGAGTGTGGCAACTTGCGGACTATAATTGGTAGATGCACAAAAGGCCAGATACCTCGGAGCCTGGTGCAGCTGGAGGAGATTACAGGGGGGTAGTGTGAACGCAGGGATTTGGAAACAAGGATGAGAATTTTAAAAACAAGGCATTGCTTGGTTGGGAACCATTGTAGGCCAGTGGGCAGAGGGGTGGTAGCAGAAATGAAATGAAAAATGAAAATGAAAATGGCTTATTGTCACAAGTAGGCTTCAAATGCAGTTACTGTGAAAAGCCCCTAGTCGCCACATTCCGGCACCTGTTCGGGGAGGCTGGTACGGGAATTGAACCGTGCTGCTGGCCTGCCTTGGTCTGCTTTCAAAGCCAGCGATTTAGCCCTGTGCTAAACCAGCCCCAGTCATGGGACTTACTGCGAGTTAACACATGGACAGCAGAGCTTTGGACAACCTCTGCTTCATGGAGGGTAGGGTGAGGGAGACTAGTCACTGGAGTGCCTCGGAGTAGCCAATTTTAAAGGTATTAAAGGCATGGATGAGCGTGTCAGCAGCAGTTGAGCTGAGGCAGGGGCGAAGGTGAGCGATATTACGGAGGGAGAATTAGGCAGTCTTGGTTTCGACAGGAATATGAGATCAGAAGCTCATCTCAGGAGCAAATGTGACACCAAGAAACCTAAAGGCACTAGGAATGTGCGTGGATAGGATTCCTTTGCAGGATTATGGGGAGAAAGCTGGGCTGCGGGCACCTTTTCCAAGAGCGGGCGTAAGCACGGCAGAACGATCAGTCTGCTTTTGTGCTGTAAGCTTCTATAGGCAGCGCGGTGGCACAGTGGTTAGTACTGCTGCCCCAAACTCCAGGGACCCAGGTTCAATTCCAGCCTCGGGTAACTGTCTGTGTGGAGTTTGCACATCCTCCCCGTGTCTGCGTGGGTTTCCTCTGGGTGCTCCGGTTTCCTCCCACAGTCCAATGATGTGCAGGTTAGGTGGATTGGCCATGCTAAATGGCCCCATGGTGCCCAGTCCAGAAGGTTAGGTGGGGTTATGGGGAATAGGGTGGGGGTATGGCCTTAAGTAGGGTGCTCTTCCCAAGGGCAGGTGCAGATGGGCTGAATGGCCTCCTTCTGCACTGTAAATTCTATTAAGCTCTCGATATCTTCTCCAGTGATATGAATGATCCTGTGGTGCTAATTGACTTGGCCAACCAATTAGATAGATTGTGGGATCTTCCTGTGTGAAAGTTGACTGCTGCACCCTCAGCCACATAGATGCTTACTTCATTGGTTGTGAGGAGGTTGAGATCGTCCTGTGGCTCGGATAATAATTACTTTACAAATGCAAGTTTACTGCGAACCCCCGGTAGATTCTTTCATTAAACGAAGCCAAAGATTTGAGTACTTTTGCGAGATCTCAGCCAGACATAATTTTGTTCTAAACAGGCAGGGAGCCAGAAATGTGGGCTGGCCCTCTCGAACAGGAAAGCAGCAGAACAATTAAATCGGTCTTCACTTTTGCAGAGTTGGGTTATTCAGCGTCACGGTTTGGAAGTCCAGCTGAATGACATCATAATTAAGCAGATAGCATCTGGAGGACTTTTCATCCCCCCCCCCCCCCCACACTTTTCTTTTCAAATTTGCAACTGTCACATCCCTCCCACAACTGCATTTCAAACCTGGGGACGGCAGAAGGCAGATCAGTTCAGTTCAGACCACAGTGTTTTAACACTGAGAGATTCCTCTGCCTGGTGGTTCAGAAGGGATTTGCCTCTCGGAGTCGGTGATGGCTCCGCTCTCAACCTGGATTAAAAAGGTACCGCCTAATTTGATAAGTGCGGCTTGCTCAATAACCGTGCAAAGACTGTACGCTTTTCAGCACATTTTTCCTTCGCTGTTAAAGTTTTATTTTAAACCGTGTGCGAGTTATATTTATCGAGGTTATGACTGGAAGTGGTTTAAAATTTTTCCCTTTTCACAAATTCTCCACTCGTCTTTTGTTCAAGGCTGTGCGTGCGTAAGGAAGAAAAGGAAGGTTGGTATTTATGAAGTGCCCTTGATGATCACTGGGTGTCTCGAAGCGCTTTCAGCCAATTACGGACTTTTTTTTGGAGTGTGGCCACTGTTTTAATTTAGGAAACGTGGCAGGCAACCTGTACACAGCAAGCTCCCACAGACAGCGATATGGTGATGATAAGACAACCTGTTCTTGTGATGTTGATTGAGGGATGGATATTGTTCAGGGCACTAGGGCTAACTGCCTCCTGCTCTGTTAAATAAAATAATCTATATTGTCACAAGTAGGCTTGCCTTAATACTGCAATGACGTTACAGTGAAAATTCGCCTAGTCGCCACACTCTGGCGCCTGTTCGAGTACACAGAGGGAGAATTCAGATTGTCCAATTCACCGAACAAACACGTCTTTCGGGACTTGTGGGAGGAAAAGGGAGCACCCGGAGGAAACCCACGGAGGCACGGGGAAAACGTGATGACTCCACACAGACAGTGAGCCAAGCCGGGAATCGACCCGAGTCCCTGGCACTGTGAAGCAACAGTGATAACCACTGTGCTACCGTGCCGCCGTTTAAAATAGTGCCGTGGCCTCTTTGATGCCAAATTGCAAGGGAGGATAGGATCCTCAGTTTAACTGTCAAAATCATCGCGTAAACTTTGCCTGAAGGCAAGTCCTTGGCTCATCATCTTTCCCTGTCTTTCCAACCTGTGCCAATCTCTTCAATTGACAATAATCTCTTTCAGTTTTCAAGCCTTCCAACATTGATGTTTCTCTTCTTTCGTTTTCCTTATTATCTCTTACAGGCCCATTTATTCTTAAGACGAGACCTGCCCAGCCTCTCTCTCTTCCTCATTACGTCAAACAATTTATCTCCATTCACTCTCTGCAGCACTTCTTCATTTGTCATTTTTTTCCACCCAACTGATCCTTTCCATTCTCCTCCCCACTCACATTTCAAAGCAAGTTGGCCTCTTCCTTTCGTGAGGTCCACACAACACTCCAAATCTTTATAAGCCCCTTTCTGCCTTGTTTATTCACCTTTCGAGTTGGTGACCATGTTTCCTCACCAAGTAATAACTCAAGCACGACACGGTGGCACAGTGGTTAGCACTGTTGCCTCACAGCTCCAGGGACCCGGGTTCAATTCCCGTCTCGGGTGACTGTCTGTGTGAAGTTTGCACATTCTCCCTGCGTCCACGTGGGTTTCTTCCGGATGCTCCAGTTTCCTCCCGCAGCCCAAAGTTTAGGTGGATTGGGCATGCTAAATTGTCCCTTGGTGTCCAAACGGTTGGGTGGGGCTATGGGCGGCACAGTAGCACAGTGGTTAGCACTACTGCTTCACAATGCTAGGGACCTAGGTTCGATTCCCGGCTTGGGTGACTGTGCGGAGTCCACATGTTCTCCCCCTGCCTGTGTGAGTTTCCTACGGGTGCTCCGGATTCCTCCCACAAGTCCCAAAAGACATTCTGAATTCTCCCTCCGTGTACCCGAACAGGTTCTGGAATGTGACGACCAGGGGATTTTAACAGTAACTTCATTGCAGTGTAAGCCTGCTTGTCACAATAATAAATATTATTCTGGGTTAGGGAGATGGGTGGAGATGTGGGGTTAAGGGCTGGTGCAGACTCGATGGTCCGAATGTAAATTCTCCACTGTAAATTCTATGACACAGCATCTTTGACAGTGCAGCAGTCTCTCAAGTGCTACCCTGGAAACATCAGCCTTTGATTTTGTGATCAAATTTCTGTAGTGGGTCTTGAGCTCACAACCATCTGATTCAGATGAGTGTTACCACTGAGCCATGGTGCACAGGGTTGTTAGTAAGTAGTATCTCTGTATCTCAAGGTCTGAAGTGTTAGTAACGTGTTGGGTCGGCTGGACAGCCATGTTTTCAGTGTGCCTGTATGGGTTTGAGCATCTTGTCTAGCTATCCCAAGAAAGCGGTCTTTTTCCTTCTTAGATTTTAGATGTTTTCAAAGGGAGATCTTTGGTCTCTCACGCTTTTCTTCTTGTTCTTTCAGGTTCCTGATGTTATCAGCAGTATTCGGCAGGTGTCCAAGGCTACCTTAAAGGGTGATACAAAATCCCGGCAAGTCAGTGAGGATGCCTTTTACAACTCTCAGAAATACGAGGTGCTGTATTGTGGTAAAGTGATGGTGACGCACAAGAAGGCTCCGTCCACCCTTATTGACGACTGCATAGAGAAGTTCACCCAGCACCAGCTGGAAAAGGAGAGGCTGCGGCTGCTGAACGAGAAGGCCCCGGCTGACGACACTGCTGGCCAGGAGGTTGAAGATGGCGAGGGTGATTCGGCGCCCCGCCGTGAGGTGGCCGACGAGGCCACAGTGAGCACCAACCTGCCTTCGGCCAGCGGCAGTCAGAGCGACCTGCCGGGCTTGAGCTTGCGTTCAGCTCTGACCGAGCCCGCTCTGGGGGACACGCCGCTTGAAGAGGAGCATGCCGAGTTCCGCTCCCGGTGCAACAGCGTCGCCAGTATTCGGCCCAGGCAGGTGCCTGACCTGGGCACCAAATTGCCAGCCCGGAGGCGTCATGCCAGCGCTCCAAGTCACGTCCAACCCTCCGACACAGACAAAAATAGGACAATGTTATTCCAGGTACGCAGGTTTGTTCATTTTCGTGAAGAAATAGCGGGGCAGCAGGGTAGCATGGTGGTTAGCATAAATGCTTTACAGCTCCAGGGTCCCAGGTTCGATTCCCGGCTGGGTCACTGTCTGTGTGGAGTCTGCACGTCCTCCCCCTGTGTGCGTGGGTTTCCTCCGGGTGCTCCGGTTTCCTCCCACAGTCCAAAGATGTGCGGGTTAGGTGGATTGGCCATGATAAATTGCCCGTAGTGTCCTAAAAAAAGTAAGGTTAAGGGGGGGGTTGTTGGGTTACGGGTATAGGGTGGATATGTGGGTTTGAGTAGGGTGATCATGGCTCGGCACAACATTGAGGGCCGAAGGGCCTGTTCTGTGCTGTACTGTTCTATCTATGTAAATATGTGCCACTGAGATAAAACAGGACAAACACTCAAGTCAATAAATTCTGTGAGCTCTATAACCGCAGGCGAAGAGGCATCAGAGTCTCCACGAGTATAGGGACTGGGGATTCAGAGATTGATGTATAGAAGTAATAAAGATGGGGATCATTATGTATTGACATAGCTACACGTGTGCAGAAAGACCGTGCTATTTTAAACGGCTGATTTGTGTTTATTAGACTTCACAGTGAACTTTGGAGGATTCGGAACATAATTCAAATTGATTTTGGCATTATTAGGCAAGCTGGAGTTTAATGCGTTTTTGACACTAATTCGACAATCATTTGATAACAATGTGCTCAAATCACTGAGCAGAAAGAGGTTACTTTCACAGTGTTGCGATTTTATTCATGTGATGTGTGCACTGGGGAAGTGAAGAGATTTTATTTCGGACACAAGTTGCTTTGATTTGGAACGAACTGCCTGCAAGATTGGTAGAAGCAGATCCCGCAGCAACTTTCGAAAGGGTATTGGATAAACACTCGCAGGTGAAAACATTTTAAAAATATATTTTTATTAAGTTTTTGTCATTTTATACCAAAAAATACAAAAAGGCAAACTACAACAATAAATTAAATAAAACCATAAACAATATTCTCGGAATCCAACCACCCCCCCCCCCCCCCCCCCCCCCCTCCCATTTCTAACAGCTAATGGTGGCCAATTCCTTGAAATACAATCTAAACGGTTGCCATGTCCGTTAGAACCCTTCAATTGAGCCCCTCACCATGTATTTGACCTCATCGAGGCGTAAAAACTCCACGAGCAACCAACGAGGCGAAGGCCAGGAGTTCTGACCCCGCACCTGTCTGCAGCTCCGGCAAGTGTGATACCCCAAATATAGTCACTGAAGGACAGGGCTCCAGCTCAATGTTCAGGATCTCCGATATGGTGCTGAAAAAGAGACCAAAAAAACTCACAAGCTTGGGACAGGACCAGAACGTGTGCCTATGATTCGCAGGCCCTCTCAAACAGTGCTCGCACCTATCTTCAATCTCTGCAAAGAAATAACTCTGGCTTTCGTGAGGTACGCCCTAAACAGTACCTTGAGCTGGATCAGGTTAAGCCTCGCACAAGATGATGTGGCATTCACCCTGCGAAGGGCCTCACTCCACACCTCTCCCTCCAATACAGGCCCCAACTCCTCCTCCCATTTGCCCTTCACCCATTCCACCGTGACTAGATCCTCCCATAAAATCCAACCAAATATGCCGGATGTACTACCCTCTTCTGACCCAGCACAGGATAGAATCTTCTCCAATGGTTTGATGACGGCGCCACCGGGAATGTGAGGAACATCCGGCGAACAAAATTTCATAACTGGAATCACTTAAACGCATCGAAGCCCAAGAGCCAGGCTTTCTCTTTCCAACTCCTCCAGGCTGGCAAACTACCCCTTCAGGAATAGATCAATTGTTCTCTCCAGCCCCTTCCCCTTCCACGGGAGTGCCCTATGAGCTCTATCCAACACCAGAGTGGCTAATCCTTCATCCCCCCACCCACCCCTCAGCGGCCGAGAGAACATCTCAGACAAGTACTCGGTTGGCCTCCACAGTGCTATCCACTGCGCCACCGCGCTGCCCCCCCCCCCCCCGGCTGAAAAGTTGAGGGTGTAGAGATCGGAGCAGCCGGTCAGTAGGGTGCCCCGAACCTGTGGGGAGCCCGTTGGTTCGCCAGTGAAGGAAAGAGCCTCAGTATGGCTTCGATGAGGAGAAACTCCCCAAGGCCCAAAAATCTGGCAAAGTGGCGGTGAATAGCGGGGTGAATCTCGGCACTGCAGCTCCCGAGAAACACCCTGCCAAGCACGCCTGAAAGCGTACTTAGATTTATTTCTGCTGAATCGCACCGTCTGAGTGAGCACCATCACTAACGACCACTTCAGGATTCTTGGATGTTCGATGACGTGTGAAGCAGATGATTACTTATTCATCCAGTTGCCATGGCTTCACCCTTGTGAACAGAGACCAGTTGCTGCCATTGTACAAAATCTGACTTTGCAACTAACTATGGCAGCACAAATCAACAGATCCTATTAGGACCCTGCGTTTTCTTTTTGGGCTTCCCACAGGATGACTGAGGCACTACACTACTTGATAAAGTGATTTGTACATTAATGGGGTGGCAGTTTATAGCTGACTCAGGCATATAGTTGCTGTGGCAACAGGCAGTTTTACATGCATGTTGTAGCCTTGGGCTATGGATAGTGAAGGAAGAGGCTCCAAAAATGTCTTTCCATCACATGGCTGACCAGGGATCTCTCCTGCTCTTACCATCTGCCATTGGCGTGGAAGGATTCTCAGGTTGACAGTCAACTTGGTTTGGTCACGTTAAGAATGCAACTTCCTTGGCCACCAGGTCCTGGTGTGGGACCCCAAACCTAAAGCTTCTGATCCAGAGGCACTACTCATTTATCTATATTTAGCCCATTCTCTAGTAACCCAGTCTTCCTTGCCTCTGGGCCTGAAGCTTTGGGTTCAGTTCCAACATTTATCTTTATGGCATTGATAATAATCTTTCTAATAGGACTAACTGATTCCAGGTTTATAGCTATGCAGCTCAGTCATGCATGCCATGCATGACACATTGCTGTGTCAATACATTAATACAAAATTAATTCATTAGTCATGCAGGTAAACAGATCCATTCACTGTTTAACTTAGTGAAGCTCAGGCAGCTTAACTTCCTGATTTAAATGCCTTGCATCAGTACTCATAAAGTATTTTCAGAGAACTGTTTTCTTGGTCATGGATCCAGTGTAGTTATTCCAATCAGAAAGAAAAAAACAATTGCTTTCCACACCGAAGTGCAAGAGTACATGGTTATTATAAATATTCCTCGTGTTATGATCCTTGGCCAGACTCCAAGGTTTTTGGTAAGATATGGTTAGGGACCAATATTGTTTTGTTTAAAGTTTGAGATTCAAGATACTTGCTTCGTGAATAAAGCCACAAGATTCCACAAATTATGAACAAACAAAAATTAACTTCACTGTACAAGATCAAAGAGATCAAACCATCTACAATATCTATTTTATATTATTTATCATTCTGGATGAACATATAGTACGTGTGAATTAACCAGCAAACAGTGATCAAACTGACTGCACTGCACACTAAATGGCACGTGACCAAGACAGATGCCACGGGTTTCTCAACAACCCACCCAGACTTCACTGTGAGTCAACCAATCTCACTGAAACTTTGTCTTGCTCACAAGGGATTTTAGTCTTCCCCTTTGAAGATCTAACCCGGGAATTAGCTCCAAAAGCTGCTCTAACTCAATTGACCTCAATGACAATCCACCTCACAAGTTTCATTCTCCTCACCCAAGTTTCTATTGCCCTGGATTTCTAAGTATGCACTCAGTGCACACACACAAATTCAGCTCTTTGGCAATTCCAAGTAGAACACCACTACTCCCAAAGAGATACCTTTCCCCACCGGTCCACAGCACAAAGCCACCAACCATCTGATTCCTTCTTAAAATTCCAGGTCGTCTCTTGAGCTCTTGGCACTTGCAGTCTGTGAACTGCAGCCCTCTCCTTGTTTGGAGCCTCATTCTTTGATCCTCTCTTCTTTTCCTTAACGTTTAACTGGGACAGTCTCTGTCTCCTGTAACTTACCTAGAACACTTCTTTTGGGATGTCTCTCTGTCCCCTTCCACTTTGGCACCTCTCTCTGTACCCTTCCTTGGAATCTTACCTTCAGTGACACTCCATGCCATATGACATGGGTCTTCACGCCATTTTCTCCTTCTGCACGGTTGCGCTGTGCCTCTCCTTGACCCAAAGAACATATAACGCTGAATTGCGTATGAAAGGAGACTCCGAGGCCCGTTGGGCTTTGCACTCGACAAGTTGGCGCTCGTGACACCCTCTGCTGCATCTAACACTGGGGTAATTTAAGTTGTCCTGTCCTCGCGCTGCGATCATCAACACAAATAGTTGTTTTCATTTGGGATTCTCGTATCCCTTTGAGCAGATGGAGGTTTCAGAGTAGTTTGTCATAGATTATGTGCAACGCAAGGAGAAAAGGATCATGAAGAAGAGGAACAGCAAATCAAATGGAAATAAAATTTGGATTGACAATTCTCTGGTAATTATGCACATTTTGTTCTAGTCCCTTTAACTGAAGGAGGGCTGAAAGCCAGCTACAAGTTGCCTCTCTGTATGTTTATGTCACAAAGAAGTCTTAATTCTTTCATCCAGCACGTGGTGGCCACGGAACAGAGCTGTAAATCTACATATCACAAGGCAGTGCCATATGCTCACAACACAAAGAGGATCTTCAGAACATTCAGTCTGTGGTTCCACGCATGGCTTTACTGAGTGGAACACAGGCCTATTTGTTATAGTTTCCAAAGGAATCATTTCTGCCTTCTTTTTCCCTTTGTAGGTTGGTCGGTTTGAAGTTAACCTCATCAGCCCTGATACCAAAACAGTCGTACTTGAAAAGAATTTCAAAAATATTTCCTCCTGCTCTCAGGTTTGTGCCGACTTGGCTTTTTGGGTCACTTTTTAATTTTGTTCGGGTGATTGGTGGAAGTGAACACCGTCCGCAATTTGGAGGAGTTGATGAAGTAATGCAAAAGCAAATTACTGCGGCTGCTGGAATCTGAAACAAAAACAGAAAATACTGGACAATCTCAGCAGGTCTGACAGCATCTGTGGAGAGAGAAGGGAGCTAATGTTTTGATTCTGGATGACTCTTTGTCAAAGGTTTGAAACCACTGTGCCACCATGCCGCCCGATCAGACGAACGTGCAAGGCTAAATTTACCATTTTTACCTACCCCCTCTCTTGCCGTCTTTTGTTTCTTTCTGGGTGGCTTGGTGGCTCAGTGGTTAGCACGGCTGCCTCACAGCTGCAAGCAACCAAGGTTCAATTCGGTCTTGGGTGACCGAGTGGAGTTTGTACTTTCTCCTCATGTCTGCCTGGGTTTCCTCCGGGTGCTCCAGTTTCCTCCCACAGTCCAAAGGTGTACAGGCTGGGTGGGTTGGCCATGCTAAATTGCCCCTTATTGGCCAGTGTTGTGCAAGTTAGGTTATGGGGTTACAGGGAGAGGGTGGGGTGGATGGGAGAGTGTAAATGGGTAGCTCATTCAAAGGATCGGTGCAGACTCGATGGGCCGAATGCCCTCCTTCTGCACTGTAGGGATTCTATGGATTCTTTTTTCTTTATAAATGTTTTAAATTGGTTTTTGAATATAGTATATTTACAGGTGTACACAAACGGAAAAGAAAAAAGATAAAGAACAAAAATACAGAGGGCAGCACGGTGGCGCAGTGGTTAGCACAGCTGCCTCACAGCACTGAGGTCCCAGGTTCAATCCCGGCTCTGGGTCATTGTGCGTGTGGAGTTTGCACATTCTCCCCGTGTCTGCGTGGGTTTCGCCCCCACAACCCAAAAATGTGCAGAGTAGGTGGATTGGCCACAATAAATTGCCCCTTAATTGGAAAAAATAATTGGGTAAACTAAATTTATAATAAAAAATTACAAGAGAAAAAAAAGCTGAGAAGATAGTACATATAAGATAAAACTAACAACGCTATATGGTTAGCAAAATCACATAACTAGTGGGTAAAGAAAAATCAAGGTGTTTGGTGGGGGGAGAATACTGAGGGAGTGTATATACATCGAGGGACTGGAGGGAAATTTACAGTATACATTTATACACGTCTTGTGTGTTCTTCCACTTTTACTTATATCTTTTTTTCTCCCCCAACACGAAGAGAGTACATACAACACCAGTAATATGAAAATGGATCTGGGTGACCAGGCGCCCCTGATGATGTTGCTTGATTCTGCCGGTCGGTTTTCATTGTTGTAATTGTTGTGCGTTTGCCTCTGCTTTGGTCGTTCGTCGTTTCTTCCTTCTGTACTTTCTTACTTTCTGCTGCTGTGTTTGTCATGGTCGCTGTTGTTTCCTGTGCTCTCCTTCCAGTTTGTGTACCCTCATCTCTCCCCCCGCCCCCAAACTCTGGTTCCCCGCTATTGTTCTTTACCTCCTGTCTTTCCTTCTTTCCCCTCCCCCCTCCCTGCTCTCCTCCCCCCCTCCTCCCGCTCTCTCTCTGCAGATCACCTTTCTTTGCTATTGAGTTTAGCTACCCCGCTGCACTGCGCGCCCCCCCCCCCCCCCCCCCCCCCCCCGGGTCTTTCCCTCCTTTTCTATGTATTCATTAATTTATAGCTTCAATTTTAGCCTTCCACCATCGTTCCTTTTGAAATTTAACTTTTACAGTTAAGGAGCACCTTCCATCCTATCACAGACCTTCCCTTTTTTTCTCCCCACTCTTGCTTTTCCAGTCTCTGTACTTGCTTAAAACCTGCTATATAGGGTGGCACGGTGACTAAGTGGTTAGCACTGCTGCCTCATGGTGCCGAGGACCCGGGTTTGATCCCGGCTCACTGTTCGTGTGGAGTTTGCACATTCTGCCCATGTCTGCGTGGGACTCACCCCCACATCCCAAAGATTGCAGTGTAGGTGGATTGGCCATGTTAAAATTGGCCCTTAATTGGAAAGAACTTGAAAAATGTTTTTTTTTTTTAAAAACCTACTACTTGGTAGCTTTTCCCTTTTCCAATGAAAGGGTATTCTTCTGGAACGTTCTCTCTGTTTCTTTCTCTACAGATGCTGCCTGGCCTGCCGAGTAATTCCTGCGTTTGGTGTTTATTTTGAGTTTTCCCACATCTGCAGTAGTTTACTTTTCCAAAATCAGCAGGGTAGCTTGGTAGCTTATAAAGAATGGCAATCCTTGGTGAACTGGCCGAAGGATGGGGCTTAACTGGAGAGACAAGTGTACGATGCAAACTTGCCATTTTGCCAGGTTAAGCTTGCCGATCACTGGAAGATGTTGTGAAGATGCTTAATTCTGCTTTTTTCACCCCCTTGTTCCTAATTGGCATCTTTGAACTGTATCATTTCAGGGTATTAAACACGTGGACCATTTTGGGTTCATTTGTCGAGAAAGTGTTGAGCAAGGTCTAAATCACTATGTGTGCTACGTGTTTCAGTGTGCCAATGAATCGCTGGTAAGTCCCTTTCTGTATTGTGGCAGTTGCCTATCTAATCTTCCAGAGTAAAGCTTTATCAGATGTTGGGCCACAGTATTAAAAAATAGTGTACGGTTAAGCATAAAAAGTGACTCTGGGTCTCTTGCCAATAAAGCAAAAGGTGCCAGGACTATTATGACCATGTTCTCTTTGAGGTAAAATAAACTTGGCATGAATATATTAAGAGTTTTCAAACTGTTGTATGGAATGTACTTAATGGCCCATTTTTGTCTTTCCTCTGGTTGTTTAGGGAAACCTGTTTAAATTTTGGCAAAATAGCTAATTGAGAAAGCTATATTGTGTAACCTGGAAGCATCATGCATCCACAACGGGAGCTGTTCTCAGTCGACTCTTTGAGGAGTTATCCCGCTAGCCATTCAGTCTCTTCCTGTCGTAAGGAAACTCATAGTTCTGCAGGGTGACCATGGAAAGAGCATAGGGACATGGTTCATAGGACCATGGCCACTTGGGAAGATGTCCTCTCTGCATTGTCCGTGTCAAATAATAATCAAAAAATGGTTCAATATGTTTATTTATACCCAGCGCATAATAGAAAGCTTTCTCTCCTCGCTGGGGTGGTGAGCAATTATTAGCAGAAGTAAACAAACTTGGAAAATAGAAGCGAAGGACAAAAAACACACTCTTCAAGGAAATATAGGCAAAAACTTCAGAATGAATCCCACCCCCCCATCTCACATAATAGTGGAATTGCATTAATTTAGCCAATATTAACTAGCAAATTTAATTATAAACAGGTGCAGTGGTTCAAAATTTCATGTAATAAAAATAAAATTTGACTTCAACAAGAGAATTGGCCTTTGACCTACATTTCGAGAGCCAAGAGGCCAATGAGGTCAGCTGATGGGACAGACTGTGAGAAGCGTTACATTGTTCTGATGAGAAATGTCTTTTATTTTGGATGTAGGACTGGATAGACTGGATAAACGCTGAACATAAAGTGCATGAAGTTTCTCATTGACAAATACGGTCCTATATTAGTTATTTTATTTGTCATTGATATTGGTATATTAGTTGACCATTGAAGCCTTTAAAAAAATTCCCTCCAAAAGTTGAGGTTAGCTTATGTGGCAAGTATAAAAGTGAAGCACCTGCGTAGGTATGGGTGGTCACAATTTTGAGATATCATTGGTATCTGACGGAAAGAGTCGGCATGACTTCAACTCCCACAGCTTAACACCAGGAGCTCGTACCTCTGCCAGACTAGCAGGGGAACCTCCAGGGTGCCCCAGGTGGCGTTGCCAAGGGTCTGTTCCTGAGGGAGGGCCATGCCCATGAAAGGGGGGGGGGGTGGAAGAGGGGCTGGAATGAAGTGTGGGGGGATTAAAGGGCAGCATGAAAGGGCCTAAATAAATGTTGGCAGAGTGAAAGGAGGCTGTCCTGAAAGTGGAGTTCCAAAAGGGGCGGGGGGGGAGTCCTGAAAAGGGAGGGGACCCTCGGCGATCCCATTGCAGGGTGTGGGATAATGCACACGTCTGTGCTGGGGTGGGGGGGGGGGCAGCATTGCCTGTGTGGGGACCCCCAAGCTCACTGAGAGATCAGGGTGCCCTTTCAAAACGGCCCCGATGTCTGAGGAGCCAGTCTCCCAGGCGAGTTAAGCACCCCAGTGTTGAAAAAATTTCTAACTGTGGGCTTGAACGCGGAGAAACACATCAATGCCCAAAAACGTGACTAAGCGTGGTTGAATAGCAGTATAGATTTTACCTAGAAGGCTGCCATGGAACACCCCACCAAACTCGCTCAAAATGACATTAGGGAGGCAATTCAACTAAATGGGAGTATGTTTAATCACGTGTTTCCCGGCACTCGCATCAGCAAGAAACATATTTTATATGGCTATAAAATACCCTTGTATTAAATAAGGGGCCTCAGAGGGGAACGCACGGCTGAGGCGGCACATAGCCCCATTTTCTACACTGAGGAGCTCCGCTCGCCAGAACCCCTCAGGATAGAGAGAGAACGGGATGCCATTTTAAAATGACGTTCCAATCTCCGAGGCCCCTGACACGACCCCCGATCTCCCCCCAAGCCCCAACACACTACGAGAGGGTCCCCAGCCCCCGCATCCCCGGCTCAATTCCCAGCACACAAAGAATGCCAGCTTGGCACCTTGGCAGTGCCACGCTGGCACCAAAGTGACACTGTCGGGGTGCACCAGCAATGCCATGATACCACCCTGCCTAAAGGGCATGCACCTGCCGGCCTCCGATCACCTGGGAGACTCCCATTATCTATCTGGTCCCCCTTTGTAGAGACCAGTACTCAACTGTGCTCGCCTGAGGTCTCCGAGGCAAAGGGAATGGATCCCAATGCCTCGGGTTTCACGGGAAACTGCATTATAATGTGAGACTAGCAGTCCCGCTCCAATACGCAGGTCTAGTACAATAAAAAATGATCCCGCCTACAATGAGCGGTCTTCACATCACAATGTCTCGCGAGATATTGTTAGATTTTACGAGACGTTGCGAGCTGGGTAAATCCTGGGAGCGGGGTCGCCTGGCTTCTATCAGCCACGCTGTGCCGTGGCGAGCTGATTTGTCGGGTGCAGCGTGGCCGTTGGATCACGCCCTTCCAAACGTTTTTGAATTGCGCCCTTTTTTTGGGGGACCTGAGAGGTGGAATCTCCTTATATGTTAGGTTGACTTATACATTGCGATTTACAGTAGTTACTACTTTGCTTTGCTACAAAACAGACCAGAAGCGCATATTTAATAGAATCTGCTCTGTGACTGCATACTGCTTCTTTAAGAAGCTGATTATGACTCTTATGGGAAAACAATTGTGCTAGAGATTAATTATATTGTAAAGTGATGCACTAACAACGTATGCAGAAAAGTTACATATGTTTCCAGTATTAGTGTGATGCTAATGTGATGCAGTATTAAAAAAGTGATTTTAAAATCTTTTCATTAAATATGGGGGAACAAAGGTGTCAGTATTTCCACCTCACAATAACATTGTGGTGAAATATTGCCAGTGCGTTGCTCGGTCCAGTGACAATTTTGTAAAAATAGGAATGATTGAAGATCTTTTCCAATGCTCGAGATGTTTTAGGAACATCAAATTCAATGTTAGAAACCCCATGGGACTAAAAACAACTCTCAGCTCACAGGAGTCGACTTCATCCTTTGTTCATTCCACCACTAAGGGGACATGGACGTTGCAGTAATGTAGACTGAGTCTCCCGTTTATTCCTGATCATTGGTAGATTGCACTGGGGTTTTTCCTGATGTTTGCAGAGGGATTGGAATGTGAGAGATTGGGCAGTCTCAAAACCAATTCATGCTGGGAGGCAGAAATGGCGGGTCACAAGTGCTTTTGAGTTTGATTCTTGTTGCATGGGTTGGGCAATCTCAATCAGAGAAGCAAAAGAGCATTGGGCACTAGGGTGCACTGTCCTGAGGCAAACAATTTGGCTCCTACATTTAATATGACCACCATGGGGCTGGTTTAGCTCACTGGGCTAAATCGCTGGCTTTTAAAGCAGACCAAGCAGGCCAGCAGCACGGTTCGATTCCCGTACCAGCCTCCCCGGACAGGCGCCGGAATGTGGCGACTAGGGGCTTTTCACAGTAACTTCATTGAAGCCTACTCGTGACAATAAGCGATTTTCATTTCATGTCAGTTAGATAGATAGAATTAGTTTAATGAGAAAAACATCATGGTGGCAGTGCTGAATTCACGTCATCATTGAATCATAGAATGGGCCATTCAGCCCATCAAGTCTACACTGACATGCTGAAAGAGTATCCTACTTCCCCGTCCTATTCCTGTAACCCATAACCACACTTAACCTTTGGAAACTAAGGGACATTTTCACATGGCCAATCCACCTAACCTGCACATCTTTGGACTGTGGGAGGAAACCCACGCAGACCCGGGGAGAATGTGCAAACTCCACACAGGCAGTCAGCCGAGGCCGGAATTGAACCCGGGTCGCTGATACTGTGAGACAGCGGTGCTAACCACTGTGTCGCCCCCTATTGTGAAGATGAAACAAATAAAACAAGTAATTATAATGCATAACATAGTCGTAGGCAATAACTAAAATAAAAAACAATAAAAGCATTGCACAATTATGAATATTTCAGTATACAAATAATTATTTTATATTGCAAAATGCTTAAGTTACAGATTACAAATGAAAGGTCTGTTGTACATTGTATGTTCAGTGGGTCTCGCAAAGAGGTTCTGAGTCTTGCATGGTTTAATATTAAGTGTTGGCTCGGCCGTGACATCTGCATTTGAGTCACCAAAAACATACAGTAACAGCACGGAGAAAAATCTGCCAAAGAGAGTTGGTGCCAGGACTTAGCCCTGCTTTATCCCACTGCTGATCTTGAAAGCCTCCAGTGATGCTCCATTGTAACTGTGAAACTTGTGACATTACGAGAAATGTACAGAACTGTAAGAGTTAATGTTATGTCTGAATCAACCACTAGAGGGAGCTAGATGCAGAACTATATAAAGTTTTGATGCTCTGCCTTCTGGGAGAGTGTTGAGGAGAAGGCTTGGAGAAAGACTGTAGGCAAGCTAGTGTGAGTGAGAGCAGATCATAGTTACTGTATTAGTGTAGAGATTAGTGGTAAATGAATGTAGATTGGATGTTTATTGTCTATTGTTCATTATATAGAAGTATGAGGTCGAATTCAATTAATTAGTGTAAATAAATCTTTCGCTTTGCTTAATGCAAAAGCTAGCTGTGGTCTTTGTGAACACTACGCAAACCACTCTAGGATCTGAACCACAAAGAACACCGCAAAACTATGCATGTTCGAGTGGAAAGAAGAAATGGTGCCTGGGAGCCCAGGTGGGCAGCCTGTTCTCTGCAGAGGTTCATGGAGTTCCAGCTCTGTTGATAAGGTTGAAGGCCTTGGTGATGTCTATGAAAACCAAGCAGGGTGGTCTATACTGTTTGTGATGCTTCTCTTGCAATTGCTGAAGTGGGAAAACCATGTCAACTGTCCACCTGCCAGCTTTGAAGCCACACCGAGACTCAATAAAGATGTGTGATGCCATGGCCTGAAAACTGGTCAAATATGGGATTCAATAAATGGTCTCCAATCAAAACGTCAACTCTAAACCAACAAAAACTGCAAGAGATGAGCGTGTAACCAGCAGAGAATTGCAAAATTATCACCTCCCCTCCCTTTATTTTTTCAAAGCTATGTTCATGAGCTAGCCTTGAGAAAACTGGCTGATCAAATGATTCATTTACACTGTTGCAAACAACCTCCTACTGACAGACTGAATACCTGAAGCAAAAGGTTTTTAACATTATATTCACGCAAACTTAACAAAATAAAGAATACGTAAATAAAAACAATGGAGTTAATGCTAGAAATCCTTGGACTTATCATGGGATGGTGCAATAATGGTGTACAGAAAGAAGCCATTTAATCCATCCTCTCTGTACTGAAGTGTTGTCCATGTAGCCTTACAATTGGATGCCATTACATTTGGGCAATGGTCCGAGGGTGTTAATTTCTTGTCAGCCTGCATCTTTTAATATGGCAGGAGTGATAGAGGCTCCACGAAACTAAAACACCCATGTAATGCTGGCAGAAGATAACCGTTAAAATCTGCTGATTGGGCCATTTGTACAAGGTCCAAAGCCTGTGCTCGTTTTCGAGGTTGTTTAAAGTACAGTAACGGACCAATTGAGCAATGAAATGCGACTTATTTGCTGGTACTTCTTGTGCCTGAGCCATTAGAAATACAGGATTGTTCAGTCGGAATGCTACAGTCTGCCATTGCAGTGTTTATCATCATTTGGAGTGGATCGTGTTGCCTATGATAAATGGACAACTGTTCGTCTTGAGGCAAACTGTCCTCCACAACATTAACACAAGGCGCGAAATTTCAGATTGAGTCAAGTTCTACTTCTGGAAATGGCCTTTCTGTTGTGAAAAACAGATTGCTGGGGTCGAGGGTGGAAATCGTGAATTGTAACAAGCATTTATAGACCGGGGAACAGAAAGAAAAGTTTATTGGATTATATTTAATTGGATTGGTTTATTGTCACGTGTACCGAGGTACGGTGAAAAGTATTGTTTTACGTGCAGCTCAAACAAATCATTCCGTACATGAAAAGAAGATGCATAATATGGCAAACATAAAATTCACAATGTAAATACATAGACACAGGCATCGGGTGATGCATACAAGAGTGTAGTACTACCCAGTAGAGAAAATGTGTGAAGAGATCAGATCAATCCATAAGTCCATCAGTCCACAAGAGGGTCGATTGGGAGTCTGGTAACAGCGGGGAAGAAGCTGTTTTTGAATCTGTTCTCAGACTTTTGTAAGAATAAACAAATGAAATACATGCTGTCATAATATACACATCAGTATATAATGGTGCAGACACACACTGACTGACACACTGCAAGACCAATCAACACACACAACACAGCAGCCAATCACCAGTTACAGCACGCTCACTATAAAGCCAGAGGGCACTAGTTTTCCCGCTCATTCGGGATGCAGCCTCTGAGAAGGACAGAGCTCACAGCTTGTAGCACAGATCTTCACCATGTGCTAACAGTCTAGACTGGTCAGGATAGGCATAGGTCTTCAGTTTAATCTAACATAGTGTCAACCCACAGTGCAAGTATGTTCAACAGTTCCTAGCTTAATAAAATAGTGTTGTACTATTTCAAGTGTTGGTAGCCTGTATATGTTACTGCTAAGGTAAACGCAGTCTTCACAGATCCAGAGTACCCAACACATCACATGCATCTTAAGCAAACTGGCGAGTGCATTGACAGGAGGAAAGTATAATGATCCAGATTAAACACGTTTTGTGAAATGGTTAGTAAATAATAGAACAAACATTACAGCTTAGGTTTGCCTCTGTGCATATCAGTAGGGAGGGTCATGTTTTACTTAGTCACCTGATTTAAATAGTTTTGATAAGCTTGCTGCAGCACAATGATAGCTGACCCGCACTTGTGTTTAAACTGCACTGTGACTGCAGTCAACATCAAAACCACACTTCAGATCCCAGCTATGAGCAATGCCACAGGAGGTCCACTTGTATTCAGAATGCAATTAGCGGTGATGTGTTTATTAGTTCTTTACCTAATGTGTGGCACAGAATTTACAGGCCAGCAGGTCTACGTTGGGTTGCTGCTGCACACGAACCTCCTCCCAATCTACCTCATCTAAACCTGAGCTGGACTCTCTGTCCAATCACGGCAGAGGGATTCTTCACTCCCGCTGCAGTGAATGGCACCAAATTCTCCGTCCTCGCTAGCAGCAGTCACGGGGCGGACTCACAACGGGGCATCCCGGTCCCTGTCTTCATATCCTTTGATTCTCTTCTCCCACGGCACACGGCTAAATCGCTGGCTTTGAAATCAGACCAAGGCAGGCCAGCAGCACGGTTCAATTCCCGTACCAGCCTCCCTGAACAGATGCCAGAATGTGGCGACTAGGGGCTTTTCACAGTAACTTCATTTGAAGCCTACTTGTGACAATAAGCCATTTTCATTTTCATTTCATAACAATCCAGTTTCCTTAAAATCCACCTACTCCACTCTCCTACTCACTAACTCCCTTTGGTATTGTGCTCTGTATTGTAATCACTTTCCCCCGCATTATTCATTGGATTTCTTGCTGATTATCTTATTTTTATCCAGAAAGGATTATTTCATAGATGGCCCATTCTGTTTGATAATTAAATCAAAGTTCCTTCCAAGTTTGGCATTTTCCCACATTTTGTTAATTCAACTTAAGGAAAGCAAAATATGTTTAAAAAAACATATCAGCAATAAAGCAATGACAGGACCTTGTGAGACAGTAGCCTTACCAAGTAGCCTATAGAATGAACATCCCTTTTAGGCATAAGGTCGTATGAGTGTTTAACCCTCATCTTTAACCCGGCACTCCCGACTTGGTCAGCACCATTGTGGGGATAGGCAAGTCCTAGTCCTCCACGTTTGTCATGGAGCTGGGCCAGACATTCAGGGCATCGTTGTTCATGGCACACTCAGGTGTTGTGAAACACAGTCTGCATAAGAGGACTTTTTGATAGGTAAGTTAAAAAGGTCCTCCTCTTCCAACAATGCCAACGTATGGCCCCCACCCGCCCACCAAGGACTCCGTCCCCTTGCCCTCCTTGCCAAGCTGTGGCACTTCCATGAACATTGGCCCACTATACACTGTATAGAACCAATGAACTATAGTGACAATAGGATACATAAAAAAACTTTTAAAAAGTAATTGATTAATAACTTTTCACGATGTCAGACAAAAGTCCTCTTGCTACAGGGAAACAAACATGTCAATCATCCAGATCCTTCAAAGCTTCAAGACCTGAAACTGGCCTTCTGACGTTCAGCACAATCTTTCTCACGGTTCACACAATACTTTCAAATTTCCCGGCATGCACACATTTTGAAACTGTGTCCTATACACCAAGGTGTAGGTCAAGCTGTAGGTGTAGGAAGAGCAAAGGTCCTGACACCAATCCCCACAAATCAGTTCTCCAGCTCCAACTTTGGCCCTGTTGTGCAGCACTTGATCAAATGCCTTTTGGAAGCCAACCCTGAGCCAAATATTGTCTGGTTAATGCTCCTGTGAAACACATCAGGACATTTTGCCATGTTCAAGGTGCTATATAAATGTACGTTCTTGCTAAATTAGAAACATTCTTTTAACCGTTGTATTTTTTTTCTTTTTCAAGCAGCAGATATTTGGCCTTGTGCAGCGACTCATTTTGGACTGTGCCTTTTTTGACAGGTGGATGAAGTCATGCTGACCTTGAAGCAAGCCTTTAGCACCGCTGCCGCCCTACAGAACGCTAAGACTCAGATCAAACTGTGTGAGGCGTGTCCCATGCATTACCTGCACAAACTCTGTGAAAGGATCGAAGGTAAATAAATAGAAGGCATCAGCCAACTGCAGCCGTAGCATTCTGAACACAGCAAAAGACATTGTAGAATATTCTCTCTGCTTCTCAGTCATTCTGAATGAGGTTCTCTGCGCTTTACCCGCCCATTTTCAGTCGGTTCCTAAATGGAGGAGTGAAATTTGCTCGGGAGCCATTCTCCCATCTCCCCATTGGTCGCTGCCACATTAGGGTTTCCTTTTAGAAACAATAGTGGACACTACATACTGGGTGGGTGAATCTCGCTAGTTGAGGCAAATAGGGATATCTGTTTATTTTCCATTGTTGGTATTCTGCCATTGTCAGGAAGCCCCTAATATGTTCTGGCATACAGGGTTGCTGAGGAGGTGGGGTTTAAATTTTAACTGATTCCCCTCCCTCCATCGCTCACGTGCAGCGAATCATGAGGGATCAATCACACTGGCCCAGCAGAATCTTTCTTAATCTGTTGAAAAATATGTGAACACTTGCCCCAGCTGCCCTGGAAGCAGCCCATACTCCACTACTGCAATTGGTGAGGCTCACAGCGGCAGTGTTCCACTCCCTTCCCCCACCCTGTGATCCAGTTTTGCTGATAACCCCACCCAGATCCTACCAATTGAGTGAATCCTGGATTTCCGTCTGGGTTAGTGTCACAGAACATGAGTGACACAAAATCTGCCTTGCGGCATTTCCACCGAAGAAGAACATCTGGGCCAATTTGCAATGAATGCTGCCGGCATGGCGATGTAGTGGCCAACCGGTGGCCTGAGGGAATGCTGCATTGTCTCCGGTGCCATCATTCCAATGGGATGTAACACCAAAGCTCAGGTGCTCTGCTTCACTGGACATAGTTGATCCCAGGTCACTGTTCGAAGAAGAGCAATGGAGCTGACTGGTGTCCTGACCTGCATTCTTCCCTCAGCCGATGCCATATTTAATGATTTCATGTTATTTGTTCAGACTTGCTGGACACAAAATGGCTGCCTATATAATAACAATTCAAGTGTAAATTTGAGTTACTTGAAGCTCTTTGAATGTCTTAAGAATGTGAAAGGCTCCATATCAACACCAATTCATCCTTACTTGGAAATATATCACCGTTCCGTCACTGTTGTTGGGTCAAAATCCTGGATCTCCCTCCCTGCCAGCTCTGTGGGAGTACCTACACATGCACTGCAATGGTTCAAAAAGGTGGCACACCACCAGCTTCTCGAGGGTATTTAAAAATGGGCAGTAAGTGCTGGCCGTACCGATGGTACCCACACCCCGTGAACAAGTTTAAAAAAAGATTGATGCCCTGCTAAAGACTCTTTGAGTAAAGGCACCATACATGAATTTAGGCCGTACAGATTCAGAAGATCATGTTGCTAATTCTTGAACTTTACATGTTTGGTGATCTGTACTGAGACGTTGGTGATGTCTCCATGAGGCTAGGAATGCTTGAATGTCACCCAGGATTTCTGCTTCTGCTCACCACTGTTGACAACAGGACAAAGGTTAACAGTGATGGCCACTTTTCACTCTTTAGTGCCTTTGAGCAGAGCATGCCAACACTTAATGTTTGGCTTCATACATAAAGAATAGCCATTGGGACAGCGCGCACACCACCTCATGGTTACATAACTGGAAATGATTTGTGGGTGGCCTTAAATTAGCTGGCACTGTTAATAAAATAAACGGGAGTAAAAAGTTGCAAAGGGATGCGTGGCCCCCTCCAGACTAGCCAGAGTCGCCCCAACCCCCAGCTCCTTTGAAGGATCACCCCCCCCCCCCCACCGCACCTGGCCAGCGACTGTGCACTTGCGCCCCCTGGAGGTAAGTGTGGAGGAATTCTCACCTCCTTCATCCCCTTCAGAGTCCGAGGCGCCTGGTCCCTGCTTTTAAAGACTTTTAAGTAGTGATTCGCATCTGGGTAACTTCCCGCTGGGGTGGGGGGCTGGGGGTGGTGCGGGAATGCTACTGCACTTGACTTTAATCTCACTAGTGAAATTAAAGAATGCAAACGAGCTCTAATCAGGTTCTCGCCCTTGGGTGAGACCTTGATCAAGACGGCTGGAGCGGGCTGGGAGCATTGAAAACTGTTTGGTACCTGGATCAAATCCCGTTTTGGGCCTCTCCCGGAATTCTCCTGACATAGCGGGATTTGCACCGGACACAACAAGGCCGGGGAATTGCCCCATTGTCCAGGTTTCAGAGGCATTCCAGAAAATGGATTAAATGTAGCAACTTAGAGTTTTTACTTGTTAGAAGTTTGAGTTCACTTGTTGTTAACACATCCTTCACCTTCACAAAATTAATTCTGGCCAACTCTATTCTAATTTCTGCATCACATCTTCCAGGGCTGGCATGGTGGCACAATGGTTAGCACTGCTGCCCCATAGCGCCAGGGTCGCAGGTTCGATTCCGACCTTAGGTGACTGTGTGGAGTTTGCATGTTCTCCCTGTGTCTGCATGGGTTTTCTCCGGGTGCTTCAGTTTCTTACCACAATCCAAAGATGTGCAGGTCAGGTGGATTAGCTATGATAAATCATCACTTTGTGTCTAAAAGGTTAGGTGGGCTTAAGGGATTGGGGTGGGGCTGTGGGCCTAGGTAGGGTGGCCTTCCAAACGTTCGGTGTAGACTTGATGGGCCGAATGGCCTCCTTCTGCACTTTAGTGATTCTCTGATTCTATCTTCTGTTTTCATTTGTCCTAAATCGATAAACTTATCTACTTGCTCCAGTGTGACACCATCCACTTCAATCTTCACTTTCATTTCTTCCAATGTATTCATTCTCACGACTATTGTTTTTGTCTTTTTGATGTTCGTACTCAATCCATTTTTGAAACTTCTCGATTTTCCTTAGTCTGCTATCTTTGGTCGGACCTTTCCTGATTCTGCAAGTAGCACTGTGTCATCATTGTGCAGAAAATTTGTTACATTCATGACTAATTTGTACCCCTGGAGGTTCAGCTGATTCTTTGAATATTTATTTTGTGTACAGATTAAATAACTTTGGTGACAGTCCACAGCTTTGTCATACTCCTCTTGTCATTATAAACATGTATAATTGTCCCTCTCGAGCCTGATGCTCCCTGTTTGGCCCAATATCAGCTCTTAATAAATCTCACGGCTGGGATTCTCCGACCATGCGCCAGGTACGAGAATCCCTGGGGAGAGGCGCGAATTCCGCCCCACTGCTCCGACGCCGGCTTCCCTATTCTCTGGCGCCGTTTTCCATGCCGGTCGGGGGCCGTTGAGAGCGGCCCCTCCGGCGATTCTCCGGGCCCCGATGGGCCGAGTGACTGTCAAGTTTTGCCCAGTCCCGCCGGCGTGAATTGCTCATCTCACACACGGCGGGACCTGAAGGTATGTGTGCAGGGGCGGTCCTGGAGGGGGAGGGAATGGAGGGGGATCTGACCCCATGGAGGGCCCCCACAGTGGCCTGGCCCGCGATCGGGGCCTACGGATCTGTGGGCGGGCTGGTTCCATGGGGGGCTTTTTTTCTCCGAGCCGGGGCCCTGTAGGGCTCCGCCATATTGCCCGGGGACGGCGTGGAGGTGGGAACCCCCGCGCATGTGCGGAAATACGCCGGCCGGTCCGCGCATGCGTGAGATCACACCGGCCGTTCCGCACATGCGTGAACTCATGCCGGACCTTCGGTGCCGGCTGGAGCTGCGGGGACCTCTCCGGCGGCAACCTGGCCCTGAGAATTCCTCACTTTCGGGGGCCGTTGACGCCGGAGTCATTGGCGCCGGGTTTCCCGCTGGCATCGGGACATAGCGCCATTTTTAGAGATCCTGCCCCACATCTTTATTGTCAATGTCATATTTAAGCAAAAGTAATTAAAAAATATACTGAAATATTAGCATTTATTGCAAGCAGGCTGGAATACAAAGCAGTTGAATTTATATTACAGTTTTATAAAGTTATGGTTAAACATATCGAGATAGATCATTGTTATGTAAGTGCATTACCAGACTGGTTTATTACCAGTCTGGAAATAGTCTGGTAAAGTGTATTAACTGAAGGTTTACGACACCGATTCCTGGGGTGGCGGGATTGACGTATGAGGGCAGATTGAGTCAGTTAGGGTTATATTCGGTGGACTTCAGAAGAATGAGGGGGTTCTCATAGAAATCGATAAAATTCTAACATGACTAGACAGGGAAGATGCAAGAAGGATGTTCCCAATAGCGGGTGAGTCCGCAATAAGGGGTCACTGCCTGAGGATCTGGTAGCCATGATGTGGAGATGCCGGCATTAGACTGGGGTGGGACAGGCAGCATGGTGGCGCAGTGGGTTAGCACTGCGGCCTCACGGCGCTGAGGTCCCAGGTTCGATCCCGGCTCTGGGTCACTGTCCGTGTGGAGTTTGCACATTCTCCCTGTGTTTGCGTGGGTTTCGCCCCCACAACCCAAAAACGTGCCAGCTAGGTGGATTGGCCACTCTAAATTGCCCCTTAATTGGAAAAATGATTGGGTACACTAAATTTATAAAAAAAAAAAAGAAAAAGACTGGGGTGGGACAGTAAGAAGTCTTACAAAAATCAGGTTAGTCCAACAGGTTTGTTTGGAGTTACTAGCTATCGGTGAGCCGCTCCTTCATCTCTTGACTCCAAACAAACCTGTTGGACTTTAACCTGGTGTTGTAAGAATTCTTACTGAGAATATGGGGCAGAACATTTAGGATTAATGTAGTTGAGTCCAAAATATTGACCGGAATTCCCTGGCCGTTCAGGATTCTCTGGTTCTGCTGACAGCGTATCCCCGCCCGCGGGTTTATCCGCAGCGTGGGGTGGCTTTAATGGGAATCGCCATTGACTTCGAAGGGAACAGAGAATCCCGCTGCAGGCAAATGCGAGGTGATTCATTTTGGAAGATTTAATTCAAGAGCAGACTATATGGTCAATGGAAGAGTCCTGGGGAAAATTGATGTCCAGAGAGATCTGGAAGTTCAGGTCCATTGTACCCTGAAGGTGGCAACGTAGGTCGATAGAGTGGTCAAGAAGGCATACAGCATGCTGGCCTTCATCGGACGGGGTATTGAGTACAAGAGTCGGCAGGTCATGTTACAGTTGTATCGGACTTTGGTTGGGCCACATTTGGAATACTGCGTGCAGTTCTGGTCGCCACGTTACCAGAAGGATGTGGATGCTTTAGAGAGGGTGCAAAGGAGGTTCACCAGGATGTTGCCGGGTATGGAGGGTGCTAGCTATGAAGAAAGGTTGAGTAGATTAGGATTGTTTTCGTTGGAAAGTCGAGGTTGAGGGGGGACCTGATTGATGTCTACAAAATTATGAGAGGTATGGACAGGGTGGATAGCAACAAGCTTTTTCCAAGAGTGGGGGTGTCAATTACAAGGGGTCACGATTTCAAGGTGAGAGGGGGAAAGTTTAAGGGAGATGTGCGTGGAATGTTTTTTACGCAGAGGGTGGTGGGTGCCTGGAACGCTTTGCCAGCGGAGGTGGTAGAGGCGGTCACGATAGCACCATTTAAGATGCATCTAGACAGATATATGAATGGGCGGGAAGTAGATCCTTGGAAAATAGGCAACAGGTTTAGATAAAGGATCTGGATCGGCGCAGGCTGGGAGGGCCGAAGGGCCTGTTCCTGTGCTGTAATTTTCTTTGTTCTTCTTCAAGTTAACCTTTTTAAAACATACAGTGAACATCTTAGCAACCATTCATTCAAATACAACCCCCAAAGCATACAACACTAAGTAATCCTTAATAACGTCCCAAACAACATCCAGAAGACTTAAGAAACACCTTTTAACAGAAAGATATCAGGCTTACATTCACTACTGAAAACATTTATAATTTTGAATTCGCCAAATGACCAAGAGATAGTCTTTTCATGTCAGAGAGATCAACAGTACACCTGCTTTCTCTGGCTTCAGCTCCAACTCTGAATAACGAAAATAAAACACACCCTGCAGCAAAATTAAAAAGCTGACAGACAGTCCAGCTCCACCCACACTCTGACATCACAGATAAACAGCCATTTCTTAAAGGTACTCTCACATGACAATGTGTAGTTCTGGCTGGTCTGACACCCTGAAGAATGCCACTCCCGGGCACGGCTCCACCCTCACCCCCACAACCTTTGACATAATCTCGAAGAATGCTGTCCACCACCTGGGAAGTCTGGGCAGGCCCAGAACATGTAGGAATGGTTGGCAGGGCCTCCCTGGCACCATTCAGACTTGTCTTCCATTTTCTATGTTTTTATGTATTGAGCGACATAGATCAAGGCGAGGTTACTGGCATTGGGGTACAGGTTAACCATTATCCAATAGAATGATGGTACAGGCTTGAGGGACCAAAATTGCCTACTCCCGATCCTCGCAGCCAGTTTAAAATGAGCCTTCTGAAGAAGAGGGAGGAAAATTGGGGTGGAAAGTGGAAAGGAAGCTTGTGTGATGCATATTAAAACGAGATTGCTAAAGACGAGTGCAGAGTATTGAAAATAAATTATTCCAGTGTTCCACCAATGCTTCATTTTCTGAGTGTCTGAAGTGTGAAAATAGTATGAAACCTGGATTTCAGAATCCACTTTTGTTCTGACGAGGTAACATTTCAAGGTTCAAGGACCCTGTTCGTTGCAGACAGAAAGGACATGCAGACACATTGCTTCTGTTTCAGCTAAAGAAAATAAGTGGCAGCCATTTGCTAACTCATTCCTCCGGGCAATACAGTGACCAATCAGGATCAAACTGCCTGGTTTAAGTCTCAAACAATGCTTCACAGTTAACTGTCAGATACTTGGTTCATTCCCCTTACATCGGTATTATCATGAAGAGTCCCGGTGAGTACAAGATGAAATGTAATGACATGTCTCTTCTTTCAGCAATATTCAAGTCCTGTACTCACAAAATAACTATTTCAAGGTTCGCACTACTTATAAGCACTGAGAAGATGTCTCAGTTATTTCAAAAAATGTATACATTTTTGGGATACAGGCATTGCCGACAAAGGCAGCATTTATTGCCCATCGCTAGTTGCCCTTAAGTAGGTGGTGGTGAGCCACCTTCCTGACCCATGGCAGCCCATGTGGCGAAGGTGCTCCCACACTGCTGTCAGGTGTGGTTTTCCAGGTTTTTGGCCCAGTGATGGTGATATATATCCGCGTCAGGATTTCAGGTGACTTAAGGGAAACCTGGAGACAGTGGTGTTTCCATGTAACTGCTGCTTTTGTCCTTCAAGGTCGTGGGTCTGGAACGTGTTATCAAAGAAGCCTTGAAAAGCTGTTGTGGCGTATCTTGTCTGTGGTACACACCCCAGCCTAATACTTGTTACATCTCGAAGCCTCCGAAACAGGGACAGACGTTGCACGATAGCTTTGATAACGCAGCATAAAGCAGGCGCACGAATGTTGAAGTGTTTTAGTCTGAAACAGCAGAAAGAATTGTTGGATGTTAAGCGGATAGAGCAATGAAGTGACGCATTGATCAGCACTCCTCTGACTTTCCAGGTCTCTACCCACCAAGAGCCAAGCTTGCCATCCAGAGACATGTTTCTCTTTTGAGTGACAATGAGCAAGCTGATATTTTTGAACGTGTTCAGGTAACAAAACAGAGGCTGTTTGAAAAGTGTTCACTAAAATTACATATTCATTATGGGAAGCTGTGACGGTAAATATGGATTACAGATTATTTATATGTGATGACAATTACTTTAATTCTTAACATCAAACTGAAATTTCCAGTGTGATCATTAATTTGTGATGCTAACCTATGTTAATTATGACAATATCTGTTGCAATTATGCCTCAGTTGAAAAAGTTCCTGGCTTGCCTGTAAATATCCATTGAGGAATTTGACGTAATTTCTATAAAACTATACATCCCCATTACAGGTGCCTTTTCCCCTTCACTGGATCCATTCCAGCTCTACCCTGCTCCAGTACCATTATTATTGGAGGTTGTATTGTGTGCACACAGCCAGATAAAACACTACTGTCATCAGTGCTTCAAGTTTATTTTTTGAACTTTAGTAGGATGTGGACGTCGCTGGCAAGGCCAGCATTTGTTGGCCATCCCAGAATTTACCTTTAGCTGAGTGGCCATTTCAGAGGACAATTAAGACCCCATTGCTGTGGGTCTGGAGTCACGTGTAGGCCAGACCAGGGAAGGAGGACAGATTTCGTAAAGGACATTAGTGGACCAGATGGGTTTTTACAACAAGAGATGATAGTTGCCATGGTCACCATTACCGAGACCAGCTTCATATTCCAGATTTATTAACTTATTTATTAATTTAAAAAATAAGAATTTACATTCAATCAGCTGTTGTGGTGGGATTTGAAACTATGACACCAGAGCATTAGATTGGGCCGCTGAATTGCTAGAGCTGTGACATTACTTCTAAGTGAGATGGTGAAGACTCCAAAGAAACAATGGGCGAAATTCTCCGTTTGGGAGACTGAGGGCTGGATTCTCCGATCCTGTGGCTATGTCCGCAGGATCCGTCTGGTCTTACGACCAGAAAGTCGGCGCCGCCCCCGCACCGATCCTCCGTCCGGTGAGGGGGGCTAGCAACCACGCAGCGTAATCTGTGGATACGGCTGGAGAACAGGCGGGTCCGTGGCCACGCATGCAACATGGCGCTGGCCGCGTGTAGATCCATCCTGCCAAAAACTGCCCCTCTGTAACCAACCTCGCCACCACCAGGCCACCCCCCCACCCACCAATCTCCCCAGACCTCGCCGAAGCCCCCACTGCCAGCGGAACGGCTCCCCCCCTGACTGTGGCGGCGCTGGACACAGACCGCAGCCGCCACGCGAGGTGCCCGAATGGTGTGAGCGCACGCCATCAGGGCGGAGCGTCAGGGAAGGGTCTCAGGTGATTTCCTGAGGCCGTCCATATGGCATGTGGAGTACTCACAGAGTACGCAATTTTTGTAGGGGTGGCGCATTGAAAAAATGGCGCCGCCCCAATTCCGGCGGAAATGGGGATTCTCCGGCCGATCGTCGAATGCGATTTCGGTGTCGGCGATTGGAGAATCCAAACATAAGTGTTGATGCCAGGTCTGGATTGCCTGTGGTTCGCATTGCCGTGGGGGACGCTATTTCCTGAGCAATTCAGGACATGCTAATGGGCCAGTGGAGTGCTTGGGACAGCACGGTAGCATTGTGGTTAGCGCAATTGCTTGACAGCTCCAGGGTCCCAGGTTCGATTCCCGGCTTGGGTCAGTGTCTGTGCGGAGTCTGCACATCCTCCCCGTGTGTGCGTGGGTTTCCTCCGGATACTCCGGTTTCCTCCCACAGTCCAAAGATGTGCAGTTTCGGTGGATTGGCCATGCTAAATTGCCCTTAGTGTCCAAAATTGCCCTTAGTGTTGGGTGGGGTTACTGGATTATGGGGATAAGGTGGAGGTGTGGACCTTGGGTGGGGTGCTCTTTCCAAGAGCCGGTGCAGACTCGATGGGCCAAATGGCCTCCTTCTGCACTGTAAAATTCTATGCTTCTAAGCAGCTCCAGCTTGCCAAGCTCCCCAGCGCCAATTCTGAGCATGTGAATCTGGATCAATTCTCATTCCCACTGGGGTCAGATTCACTGGGGTCAGAATTGGCCCTTGGGACCTTGACAAGCTGGAGCTGCTTATAAGCACTCCACTCCCCACACACTCTTATTCCAGACAAGAAGATGACTCCACCTCATGGACCGGAGCTGGAGAAAATGTTGGGTGCGATGGAGGAGAGGTGGGGCACCCTCTTCCCCAAGGTGGGCAGGAGGCTACCGCCCACAGTCGCTAACCGGGCCTGGACAGAGTTGGCCGAGATGCTCGGTGTGGTGAGCCTCACCAGACGGACTGGCACGCATGCTGCAAGAAGATGAACGACCTCCTTAGGGCATCTAGGGTGAGTCACCACCTCTGTTGCCCAGGCATCACTCCTATCCCTCACTCCTCTCCTCACAATCCCACTCTCATAGAGGCCAATAAATGCCCACCTGCCCGCAACCCCCTCACATCCCATCCTTCACCAAACCCCAACACCTGTATTGTCCTCTTTGGCAAGGTGCCTTGCACACACATGCCACCAGCTACAGACCCCCCGTGTAACTCACCTCCATGTGTCTCACCATGTCCTTTGTGTGTCCCCCAGGAAAAGACGGCCCATAACAGAAGGGAACGAGAACACCAGAGAGGGAGTCCCGGACGTCTGGGCTCTAACCGCCACCCAGTAGAGGGCAATGGTGTTATCTGGAGCGGTGCTGGAGAGCACTCTGTCCGAGGTGGAGGGTGGCGTGCAACAACCAATTGAGCCCCTAATGTAAAATGATGTCCCTAGTGATTCACCTCTCTCCCTCAGACCACTGTATCCCAAGATCTCACCATGTGTATTGTCTTTTTGTCTTGCAGGATCATCATCAGAACTGGCCAGCCCATCTGGCGTACCTCAGCCCAAGCCACAACCCCAGCTCACCTCGAAGGACCAGTCTGGGGACAGCACCGACTTCTTGACACTCCATTCACCTGCACCCTCCACCAACACAGCGACTATCACCTCGGTGGGGCATTTTAGTGAAGAGGCTCATGGGTCACCACCTGGTACGCAGGTCACACATGCTGCAGCACATCTGGTGGAGGTAGGGAAACCCAAGGGAGTGGACAGTCGGAGAGGTGCCAGATCCCAGATACAAGCTGTACTCCGGACAGATGTCACGCTTCTGGAAAGCACAATCCCGTCACTGGTGGAGATGCAGATGCAGAGCCAGGATCTAAAGGAGACACAGTTGGAGGAGTCCAACCGTCTTCTGGTACAGAAGACAACGGCGACAATGCATGATACCCAGGTCAACCCTGAACGGGTGGCATCCACAGTGGAAGCCTTGGATCAAAAAGTCACAGCCATGGGTCAAGTGGCCTAAGGCTTGGGGCACACTGTGCGGTGGATGGCTGAGGCTCAGGACAGCATTGTACCGGGCCCACGTGAACATTGCTGCAGTGCTCCAAAACTTGGCTCAGTCACAAAGCTCATGGCTGAGGGCATTGAGAGGATTGGCTGGGTGCTGACTGACCTGGGCCAGAGAGAGATGACCGAGGCGCAGAGGGACATTACTCCCTCGCAGAGGACGTGGCCCAATTTCTTTGCTCCATTGTTGATGGCAGCAAAAACCCTGCTTGAGGCAAGAGCAGGCCTCCAGGACTGGCAGCGCCATGTTACACTGGAGCCTCTGGATCTCACACAGGCCTTACCTCCGTCCCAGGCAGTAGCCCAGGGGCCACCGGGCACCCCAAAGGAGGAGGAAGTGACGGTGCACATGCTGGCCTCCCGCTTGCGCAGGTGCTGGAACAGGCAGCGCTTCTGAATCACCCCTACCTGACACTGGTGCATCTAATGGACAGAGGGCAGAACAAGGTGGCACCTTGCCACCTGTGAGACCTGAAAGTCAGCCAGGCTCATCCAGGCCCAGGCCTTCTAGAGGACGGCCGCCAAAGGCATCTCAGGTCAGAGGGCGAGATACGCAGCAGGCCCCCTCCATGTCTGGTGTGCTGTCTGGGGTCACACCTAGAAGGAGCAGTAAGCCACATAAAATAAGGAAGTTAGACACCAATTAAGTTGGCATGGGGCAGCACATAGGATAGAGGGAGAGGTCAGAGCAAAATAATGTTGAAAGTGACAATTAAAGACCTTTTCACCAACATTCCAACCTGCCTCAATCCTCTGTCGGAAGAGTGTGAGGGCTGGACTGGGTGTAGAGGGTGTGCCGGGTAAGGGGGTTGTGGGAGATTGGTGGTGTGGGTGTTGGAGGATAGAACGGGGCAGTGTCTCCAAGATTATTGAACGATCCATCTGGGGTCACCCTCAGAGGTGGCATGGAATGGGGTCAGAAGTGTGAGACCGCCTTGTAGGACAGCTTACCCATTGAGTGACCCATCACCACTCACCATCTCCATAACCGCAATCCCTCCAATCAGCCGAAAGGAATATGAGCCCGTGAGATGGAATGGCCAGCACACATGCAGTGGCTCATCCGGGCAGACAGCGGAAGTGATTCTGAAGGCAGGATTCAGCCTGATTAGAGAGAACCGGAGCTCATCTCACAGTGAGAACGAGTCTTCATCATCCTCCATACCGTAGACAAGACCGGTTGATACAGTGCCCTGTCGTGGTGTTCGTCAGACAATTGGAGGGGGGGGGAGGGATGGAATGAAGGGAAGAGGGACAGGGGAGGATGTGAGCAGCTATGGGGAGCGGGACACCACTTGGGATGGAGGGGTTGGGTGGGGGAGAGTATAGAGACATGTGACATGGCAGCTGAACTCCCAGTGGTCAGGCCTCTTAGTTGGCAAATGTGGAGGTGATGAGGTTGCCCTGTGTGCGGCGGCCCTGGAGCACATATTCGGTGGTCTGCCATGCCAGTCCGGGCTCCCTTCCCGTTTCTTCCTGGGCATCCTGCACATTTATGGACAGCACGGTAGCACAAGTGGCTAGCACTGTGGCTTCACAGCGCCAGGGTTCCAGGTTCGAATCCCCGCTGGGTCACTGTCTGTGCGGAGTATGCATGTTCTCCCTGAGTCTGCGTGGATTTCCTCTGGGTGCTCCGGTTTCCTCCCATAGTCCAAAGATGTGCAGGTTAGGTGGATTGGCCATGCTAAATTGTCCTTAGTGTTCAAAAAGGTGAGGAGGGGTTTTTGAGTTACGGGGATTGGGTGGAAGTGAGTGCTTAAGTGGGTCGGTGCAGACTCGATGGGCCGAATGGCCTCCTTCAGCAGTGTATGTTCTATGTTCTGTGTCAGATGAGACCTGGCATTCTTCCTCCTCTTCCAGCATGTTCCCCACTCTGCTGTGTGGCGTTATGCAGGATGCAGCAGGCCAGCACAATACTCGAGGAGCTATGTTGGAGCACTGCACCGGAGCTGCCTGGGCATCGAAAGCACATCTTTAGGATGTCGATGCACTGCTCAGTGACATTCCTTGTTTTTGTTTGGGCGTCCTTATAGCCATTCTCCGCATCACGAGGAGACAGGACAGGTGTCACGATCCAAAACCTCAGAGGGTAATCCTTGTCACCCAAGAGCCAACCCCTGCGCATTCAGGGTGTGGACGCCCTTCCAATTGATGAAGGGCACCTTCTGATGAGCCGGTGCCCGTAGGGGGAAATGTGTTCCATCGATCACCCCCTGGTCCTGGGGCATGCCAGCGATGGCGGCAAATCCTGTTGCCCGGGAATCCTGGTGGGCTTGGTCCAGATTGAAGTTTATATAGTCTGCAGCCTGGGTGCATAGGTCATTCATCACAACGCGAGATCACAGACTCAGCCATGGGAAGACACAGAGGCATAATGGTTCCGGGCATCCATCAGCTTGACGGCCTCTGGGAGTGGGTGTCGGCTTCAATACCCATGCGGTACCAGGTGACCAACATCTGTCACAGTTAGTGCACAGTCTCCCTGGTCAGCCAAAGCCTTTGGCGGCACAGGCGGTCCGGCATCTCCTCAAAGGACAGGCACTGACATTGAACATGTGGCCCGATGCGGCACCTCCTTCACATCTCCTCCTCGGCCTGTTGGACGACCAGTATTGGAGCCTCACCCGCTGGCTCCTGCCCTTCTGCGGCAGACTCCTCTGGTGCAGAGTCCTTCCCGAGCAGGCCCTGTGCCTCCAGCCCCCGTGCGTCTGCAACGTCAGCCATGGCCAAATAAATAGCAAGCGTTCCTGGCTGTACGCTGAAATTGATTTTCTGCAGAGGGGGGAAAGAGAATACATGTTAGCAAGAAGGGTATTCCCTTGTCCATCCAGCTACAACAGGTAACATGGTGATCCTGAGTTGCACTTCAGCTCCATTCTCCACATGCCCCCTCCCCAAACCCACCCCCAACGCTAACCCTCAGTCATTCCCCCCATATGTGGCCTTCCACACTGCACTCCTGTCCCCATCAGTGAGTGGCACCAGGCCTGTGATTTGGTGAGCCTCTATCCTCACTGCCTGCCCCTGTCAACAAAGGTACTGGTGGCTGCCGCAGTGATGGGCTCTGTGGCAGCGGTCCTGTCTCCCCGGTGAGGTCTATAATGGATGTCCTCATTGGGTGAGCCATGTGGTAACCCACCAGCAGGGTGCCATCTGGTTTGCAGTGGAGAGAGCCACCAAGTGCCACCAATTGCCTCCATGCTTCGAGGCTTGCGTCTGGGCAGGTCCTACAGATGGGGGTGCGGCTGGGAATTGTGCATCTACCAGGAGCATAGCTGCAGTGTGATGTGGGTCCTGGTGTGACACACAGGTTGTGACAACCTGTCCGAGAGCAGGATGAACAGGAGCAGGAGCCTAGTGGGCAGGCAGGGCTTGGAGACACCTGGTAGTCCTGCGGAGTGGACTAGTTGATAGTGACACTGGCGATTTCTCTGCCCTGAGAGGGGCAGTGTGCCAGAGAGGGTGCCAAAGGCCATGATGCTTGTGTCCTTTGTTTAGGGTGAGCTCTGCTATTCCCCTGCTTCCCCAACAGTGGGGCTGAGCGCCTGTTGAGTGCACTGAGGATTGGCAGCGCCTGGTGTGTCAATGATTGAACTAGGCCACGCCGATCCCATTAGTAGGTTAGCTGGGGTCTGAAGGTTTCCAGAGGGGAGGCCTGAGTTCCCAAATGACCAGAGGCTCTGTGAACATTTACAGGACACAGTGAGCAGTCAGCAGAGTGAACAGCCAGGGCCTGTAACTTGAACCAAATTGGTGCGTTTAAAACAAATACTGCAGCAATGATGGTGTGAGCCAGACCACCCCAATCCCAAGGAGGACACCCTGAATCCCGCTACACCCTCTGTCCCCGGCAGCCACCCCTCCAGCAAACGATGCAATTTTAAACACATTTTCAAACTTTTCTTACGTCCTCTCTCCCCCTCAGCTGTAATGGCGTCCAGTCCCAACCTGTCGTAAACCGAGCTTGCATGACTGCCGCCTGAGAGGGGTGGAGCGTGATGGAGGCCCAGAACATACTGGGCCAAATCCGCTAATCACATCCAAATGAATGCAAATGCTGGTTTTGCATGTTGTTGCCAGCATGGGGCTCGAACTGCGTTATCGGCACTAACGAGGGACGGAGCATGGCGCCCAATTCGACGCCGGGCGTGAACCTCGATTTTGGCCGGACGCACTCCACCCGAGTATGTTTCGCGTTTGCGGCATCGCAAGGCGAAGAATTTAGCCCTATGTAAAGAACATGCCTAGTTTTATGCCAAAAGAAATAATTTCGCCTTTTCCTTCAGAATTCACATTTTCAATCCCCCAATCAGTTCATTCGCCATTCCAAAATTGGACTGAGCCGAGTACAGATAACGTACCGCTATTCACCACAAGGGGTATCCTGCATTCCACCACTGCTGGTAATTGAACATCACTCTGTTCTCGGAGGTCACAGCTTTCCTTTCCACCTGTGTGAGAAGTTAACATACCATCTTGAATACCAACACACTTAGAAACTGCCCTCAAACGGCTCTGAGACAGTGGTCAGATTGTGATGTGACATTTGCTGTCTGGACAATGAAGGCAGTCCCAATCAAATGGTTGTGTATAGAGTAGAGGCTTTATGCATTTAGATAATAATAGAAAGCTCCCAAAATGGAAAATGAGAAATTAGACTTGCTCCCCACGGTCATCACAAAGGCTCTGATCTGTTTTACATTTGTACAATATTACGACCTGTGCATTTGATTCGCCTGATACACATTCCCATTGAGACATGCTCTGTCCCAAGAGCAGTCTTGTCCGTTTAGGGCTAGTATATTCCTGACTATTGCCTGGAATTCTTATTTAGGATTGTTCAGTATATCTGCCACTTTGGAGCTCAGTCGTTGACATTGTGCACCGTGTCTTTCACAGCATGTACACTGTGATTGTAACATAGGGCGATGTACTGCAACTAACACATTCCGCAATTATAGCAGGAACCTTTTAGAGTTTAAGAAAAAGTGGAAAATATCAACAGGAGAGCTGGGGACCTTATCCATGAGCAATATTAATCAATGATCTGTATTGACAGAAAATGAAGCCAGCTGATGACCAAGATGAGAATGAGTTGGTGATTCTCATTCTGCGCCAGATTTGTGAGACCAAACAGAAGACGCACGCCCACCTTGGCGAGACCCCGATGGTATAGCACCTTCTCCATTCACTTTAGAAAAGTAAAGGGATTGAACTTGTGACTGTGGAGTTACCTGTGGATGACTGTGCCCCATTATTTTTCAATGTAATGCTCTGTTCAGATGGCCCTGGAGCCACTTCAGTCACAGGCCCGTGGTCATAGCCGGCCTGTGGAGGGAGTTCTCCTGAAGACCCCTCATGCTCTCCTACCTGTGGGCAGCACGGTGGCACAGTGGGTTAGCCCTGTTGCCTTACAGCGTCCCAGGTTCGATCCCAGCTCTGGGTCACTGTCCGTGTGGAGTTTGCACATTCTCCCCGTGTTTGCATGGGTTTCACCCCCACAACCCAAAGATGTGTTGGTTAGGTGGATTGGCCATGCTAAATTGCCCCTTAATTGTAAAAAATGAATTGGATACTCTAAATTTAAAAAAAAACAAGTTTTAAAAAAATGTTCTACCTGTGGCAGTAGCGACTACCTTGGCTGATGGGGCTGCTCGATAGGGTAAAGCCTCCCATTTTGCCACCCACCGTCCTTAACATTTTCACCTGGATTCCAAGCAGCATTTCACACCGTCCACCCAAATTCACCTGGGTCGCCTTCTTCAGTGAGTCTGTTGAAAATCTTGCGCACCTCACTTCACCTGTAAAACTATCTTGTTTTCTTCTCTTCCAAAGCCTGTGCCAAACAACATGATCCCAGAGCACTCAGCAAGCACAGGGAGGTTCAAACTCGATGTCCTGAAAAACAAGGCCAGGAAGTCTTTGACCAACTCTCTGGAAAATATCTTCTCACGGGTAAGGCGTATGGGACAGTGTTGAACATTAGCATGATTCAGTGGCAGGTTTTATGCACATCCTTTGAGAGGTCAAGTTGTGGTAACCGTTAAATGTTGGAATGCATATCTCCGCATGTTGTGTTTGGCCCTTGTATTCTGTCCAAACGCGTACAAGCGAATGTTAAGAAAGGTGTCACCGTTTACAGCTGGCATATTGAACATTTATATAATACCTTCTGAAACAACTTGATACCAGCTTCAACAACTGGCATGCCAGGAACAATGGACAAAAAAAGTTCACAGCTCACTCCCTGTCCATTAGTTTGACTATAGACTCCACAGGCAGGATTCACTGCGATCGGCGCGACAACACGTCGCCGGCGTCAAAAACAGCGTGAACCACTCCGGCGTCGGGCCGACCGGAATGTTGTAAAATCTCCAACCCGGAAGGGGCCACCAGCGGCCTGACGCCATTCACAACGTCTTCACCCATCACTGACACGCGGGCCGTCATTGACGCCCCGCGGCGTCGCAGCACAAAAGACACCCCTGCCGGAGACCTGGCAAAATGGCCGCCTGCCACGCAGCGCCGAGGTTCCAGGAGCGCAACATCGAGGCGCTCCTGGACGCAGTAGAGCAGAGGAGGGAGGTCCTGTACTCCGGACACAGCCGCTGGGTTGCACCACAGCTCAACCGGCGGCGTTGGAGGGAGGTGGCAGAGGCTGTCAGCGCCGTGACTGTAACAGCCAGGACAGGCATCCAGTGCCACAAGAAGGTCAATGACCTAGTCAGAGCAGCAAGGGTGAGAACCCACCCCCCCGATGGGCGGGACAGCCCTAGCTGAAACCGACATGGCTGCATCCACCCATGCAGGCTGCATTGGCAGGATGGGGTGTGAACCTATGTCAACATATGCACAACCGCTGGTCTGCAAATATATGTCTGCCTTACACTGTTGCCCTTTATCCCTGTCACTCTCCTACCCGCGTGCTCATAACAACCGGGAGCGTGAGAGGACCGGAGGGAGTGAAGGGGCTTCTACAGGGAGTACACCTGAATTGCAACCCCTCACCATTCATGAAGAGAGGGCCCTGGACCTTGCAAGCGGACCCGAGGATGGGGAGGTTGTAGATGTAGAGGTTGCACCACCAAGTGACACCCCCACTGCCTGCCCTCCTTTCCCCCTGCCCCCCATCCCCCTTCCCCATCCCCATCCCCCCTCCCCGTCCCCATCTCCAATACCCCCTCTCCTCCTTTCCCCACCCCCCTTTCCCCCTTCCCCCACCCCCTTCCCCATCCCCTTTCCCCATCCGCCCTTTCCCCCATTCCACTTTCCACCTTCCCACTCCCCCCTTTCCCCATTCCCCCTCTCCCCCTTTCCCCTGTCTCCATCCCCCCTTCCCCCTGTCCCCCATCCCCCCCTTCTCCCATCCGCGTCTGCATGCAGTATTGTGTTTTGCAGGACCAAATGTCGACCCACCCGTCCCTGCGGATGCCGACCGCCCCCACCCTGTGCCAGGCCACCCATGAGACAGAAACAGACCCGGAGCGTCAGGCATACGGCGCCCACACCCTGTGCCAGTGCGGCGACGCTGGCGGGCAGCCACAGTAACAGTCGACCCCTGTCCCAGTCGACCCAGGACACTGACACACACAACACAACCACCCAGGACACCCACATATGGGACACACCCACACAGGACACACCCACCCAGGATACTGACACACAGGACACACCCACACAGGACACTTATTAAGACTGAGGTCCTTGTGCCATAGAATTCTCAATCAGTATCTCTGCTTGTTCCTAAGTGTCGAAATGAGAGGGAATAAATGTAGGAACAGGATAAAAGAAGTAATAGATTTTTATTCATATACTTCTTATTAAGGAAGGCCTGATAGACTATTTCTCACACAATGCCCAGAGGCAGTCTGTCGGCATCTCGCTTCTAGTTGTAGCCATTCCATCTGAATAAATAATACTCAGGCATATAACATGCAGATGAAAATGAAGAAAGATGGAATTGGGCAGCGTGCTACCAATTATCAGAGGTTATAATCCGCATTCACACATTGAAATGGGTTCCTGGGGTAAAGCTACAGAAATCAGCTTTGTTAAACTGGACGGCTTATCATATATTTCAAGACGCCTGAGCTGAAATGGAGCAGAGTGACGTTTATTGACATTCCTGTGCTCAACCGCAAAATTAACCCTGAAGTTGGCCCTGTATCACCTGCAGCAGTGGCAGATTATTCAGTTTAAATTGATGTGTGGCCACCAATGTTAAAACCTAACACTGTTGCGAGGTGGGTTACACATATTCCTGTCTGACAGCAAGAATTTGGACTTAGCTGAGCAACACATCATTGTCAATTGTTGGATGTTTATTGGAAAAGAGTTGGCCTTTGCCGGCATTGCTTTCACTTTTGCGCATGGCAGAAATATGAGATTGATTCTGTGAGCTTTGTATATGAGATTATAATTTGCTGGGTTGTGTGTCACATGTAGGACCCACCACTGCTTCAAACTTCCCATCAAAATACATTCATCACTGGATACTGGGCAGAGCATAAAGTGGACGGTAACTCACTAAGTGTATATATACATTACTGACACATTTAAATTTTCTCTATAACGTACGTGAAAGCAGAGAGCCATTATTCAGGCCTCACCGGTCCCTTGTTCCATTTGATCAAATTGTGATCAGTGTGGTTTTTTGAGGCGCACTCCCAGTCTTATTATTTTTTATTATTAAATCTTCTTTAATCTTGCACTTGAGCATGCAACATGGAATGTATTTTTGGACAGAGATGCACCAAGTGAAATGAGGGCATCAGAGGAGACATGGTGGCCGCCACACAGGCGAACGTTTTGGGGGATAGATGCTTTGTAATGTTGTCGCTCAGCTATGATTCTATTATCCTATATGCGAGTTAGTGACAATTACATGGAGGAAGGTTTTATCTACCTTCCTGTGCAGATTATTTGGGGAGGATTTGTAGCCCTGGTGGGGACGAATTTAGAAGCGGGCAGATGCAAGTGGGGTGGAGCCAATTCATTCAGTTCAAGCTCTATTAATGCCTTTTGTCTGAGTCCAACTGGGACTGATCTCCCGAGGTGTCGGGGAATAATCTGCCTTTGATGTCCTGAGCGCCGGCCTGGCTTCAGCTGCAGCCACGCGGTGCCCTGTGGAGGGGTTCCTCCGCCACTAAGGCGACTTAGCGACTTGGGGCTTTTCGTAAACTTTAAAAAGTTGGAGAGAGGGTGCCTCCATCTTCGGATGCTCTTTCTTTCTCTCTCTCTCTCTTACCTGTAAGGGCAGACTGCTACGTTTGCAGTGCTGGTGGACGTCCAGTTGGCCCTCAGACTTTGACAGCCCACCCACTACCTTTACTTGAACAGTGAGCTCACCCTCTGGCCATTAATTAGCCAATTTTGGGACAATCAGAGCTGGGTAATTGATGCCCACTTAGTGCCAGCGTCAGATCTCCATTTGACTCTGATATAAGAGTCCTGAAGCCCACAAGGAAAATCCTGCCCTTTGTTTTTGGAACTTAGCAGATAACTCTCGCTGTAAAAGAGATGCGGGGACATTGCCCTTTGGATCAAGGTTTCTACAAATAATATCGGAATTCCCGATGAAAATTCCGATGTTCTCAAGACTCATTATTTCAGAGGAAGTGACCTGGATACTTGACATGGCATGAAGGCAAAATTGTAATGATTCCAGGCACAAGGATGACTGTTCTTCTGGACACACTTCGCTGGACTGAACGAGGCAACGTCATCAGCTAATTCACAATTGGCAGAGAACGAAAGGGTGTGAATCAGCAGGCTGGCAATGTACGATCACCATGCTTCACAGTGAGCAAGAAAACTTAGAGATAAATAATGCAGAAAGGAATGAGAGGGAGGGAAGGGGACAGCAAGAGAAGCGAGATAAGCAAAAGAATGGGGTGAGATAATGAAAATGGAAATAAGAGCGAGTGGAAATAAGGGGAGAAGCAAACAGAACAATGTACAGGGAGGTCAGCTGCAAGTATGTTTTTACAACTTTACAGAGCTAACTTTACAGATATGGCAACATTCCATATAGAATCATAGAATCCCTATAGTGCAGAAGGAGGCCATTCAGCCCATTGAGTCTGCACCGACCCTCTGAAAGAGGAGGCTACCTCAGCCCAATACCCGACCCAATCCCTGTGACCCCCATCTAGGGGCAATTTAGCACGGCCAAGCCACCTAACCTGCACATCTTTGGACTGTGGAAGGAAACCGGAGGAAACCCACGCAGACACAGGGAAGAAAGTGCAAACTCCACAGTCACAGTTTGGAATCAAACCTGGATCCCTGGCAGTGTGAGGCAGCAATGTTAACTACTGTGGCACTGTACCTTTCTCTTCGTGAGATTAGGCTCGTGAAAATTTCCAGGACACTATTCAATGAGAAGTGCAGAGCGCATGGATCAGAATATGGGACCTCTCTAAACTCGTGAGCCTGCTGTCCATCTGCTGCCAGCTAAAAAGATAAGCTTGACTGAGAAAGTAAAAATTTCTCATCCACAGTCACTTTGAGAATTGCTACAGCAGTGCGATTGAGCTCGGTTGATCTTGGAGGTTCAACAACATGGGCAGCATCAGCGTAGACTTCTGAATGTCTTCCCTTTGTGCTCCCCTGCTCTTCGGGACGCATTGCTTCTGTTTCACAGCTGGTTGGGCACTCATCGCTGCCTTGTCTGAGACCAACAGTTTAAGTGGAGACGAGGCATCCCCAACTGAGCCTTAACCTGTCCTCGCCGAATGTTTGAGCACAGGCATTTCCCAATCCGTCATTGGCTATTGATCAGGTGCTGAGCCCACATAGCCTCCCCTGATTCTGTGGTCAGTTATCACTGGCTATAAGTAGATACCTTAACATAGTCGACTTGGAGCTGTCTGAGCTCTCAACAGGGATATGAACTCACAGTTTAACATGCATCAGAAGGAAAACCTGCAGTTCTTTGGTGACAGTGCCATCTACTGTCTTAACATGATGTTTTAATACTGTGGCGCTTCATTCTGTGGCTGAAGAAATCCTACAACAATGAGAAATAGTTGACTGACACACCATGGTAATCACCGTGTAATGCTGATGAAATGATGCAGATGGTAATTATCTTCCAGGGTCACAGTGACAAACAGACTGAAAATGTTTAGTGACCCTTGACTTTGACTAGCTTTCAACAACAGCGACGAGTTGCATTTATACAACATAACACAAGAAATAGAAGCAGGAGTAGGCCACCAGGCCCTTCAAGCCTTCCCTGCCACTCTGATCTATGTTGGCCTCAACTCTTTCCCTGTGTCAACTCCTGATAGCCCTCTGTTCCTCGATCTATCAAATATTTATCCACCTCCACTTTACATACTCCCAATGATCCAGCCTCCACCACCCTCCAGGGCAGAGAATTCCAGAGATTCACCACCCTCTGGAATTCCTCTGGAATTTAGAAGGATGCGGGGGGATCTGAGAGAAACATAAAATTATGAAGGGAATAGATAGGATAGATGTGGGCAGGTTATTTTCACTGGCGGGTGAAAGCAGAACTAGGGGACATAGCCTCAAAATAAGGGGAAGTGGATTTAGGACTGAGCTCAGGAGGAACTTTTTCACCCAAAGGGTTGTGAATCTATGGGATTCCTTGCCCAGTGAAGCAGTTGAGGCTCCTTCATTAAATGTTTCTAAGATAAAGATAGATAGTTTTTTGAAGAATAAAGGGATTAAGGGTTATGGTGTTCGGGCCGGAAAGTGGAGCTGAGTCCACAAAAGATCAGCTATGATCTCACTGAATGGTGGAGCAGGCTCAAGGGGCCAGATGGCCTACTCCTGCTCCTAGTTCTTATAGAACATAGAACATAGAACAATACAGCACAGAACAGGCCCTTCGGCCCTCGATGTTGTGCCGAGCAATGATCACCCTACTCAAACCCACGTATCCACCCTATACCCGTAACCCAACAACCCCCCCTTAACCTTACTTTTTAGGACACTACGGGCAATTTAGCATGGCCAATCCACCTAACCCGCACATCTTTGGACTGTGGGAGAAAACCGGAGCACCCGGAGGAAACCCACGCACACACGGGGAGGACGTGCAGACTCCGCACAGACAGTGACCCAAGCCAGAATCGAACCTGGGACCCTGGAGCTGTGAAGCATTTATGCTAACCACCATGCTACCGTACTGCCCAACGGTACTGTTATGTTCTAGAAGACATTTCTGCCAGTTTTAAATGATCGGCCCTTTATCTTGTAGCTATGTCCCCTTGTTCGAGACTCTCCCACGATGAAAACATCTCACCATCCACCCTGTCAAGTCCCCTCAGGATCTTATCTGTTTGAATAAGCTACCTCCTCATTCTTCTGAACTCCAAGGAATACAGTCCGAGACTATTTAGTCTCTCTTGATAGGACAACCTTCTCATCCCAGGTATTAGCCTGGTGAATGTCCTTTGGACTGCCTCCAATGTTACTGTATCCTTTTTTAGGTAATGGGACCAAAACTGTACACAGTATTCCAGGTGAGGCCTCACCGATACCCTGTACAATTGCAACACAAACTCCCTCTGTTTAAACTTCACCCCTTTGTAATACAGGCCAAAATGCTGTTTGCCTTCTTTACTTATTGGACCTGCCTGCTAGCTATTTGTGATTCATGCACTAGAACAGATAGATCCCTCTGCACTCCACTCACCTACAGTCTCTCTCCATTTAGATAATAATCTGTCTTTTGATTCCTCCTGCAGAAGTGCCTGACCTCACACTTCCTCGCATTAAACTCCGTTTGCCAGGTTTTCGCCCAGTCACCCAATCTATCTACAGCCTGTTGCAGAATCACAATATCCTCATCACAACATGCCCTTCCCTCTATTTTCGTATCACAACGTTTTTAGCATAATAATACATTGAAACGCGCAGAGGATTGTAAGGCTAGAAAAGATTACCGAGATAGGGAGGGGTGAGAGCATGGAGGAATTTGAAAACAAGGATCAGAATATTCGAGGCGTTGCTAGGTGTTATACCATTGGCTGGGGACTAATAGCAATCCCACAATTCTTTGGGAGTATGAGCTTCCCCAATGAGGGGGACGGGGAAATCATTAGCAGATTCCCTGCATAAATAAAGCTGGCCAGTTTGGAACCAGTTAGAGAGGAGTGAGCAGCAAGGGAGTTGCTGCTGTTGTTGTATATATGTTATTGTAAATAAAATGTTATTTCTTTCTATCCTTCAACTCGTGCTGGATTCTTCGTGGCCCTCACACTAAGCTGAGAGATGGGTGAACAGGAGTTAGGTCAGGCGGCAGAGTTTTAGATGATCTCAAGTTTATGAAGGTTAATAGCTTGACTCCTGTAATAACTGAAAAATCCTCCTGCTCTGAGCCATAAGTGTGGCTTGAAGCTCCACATCACAGTGATCCGGATTGGACACTATCATTTAAGGAATGCTGCACCTGCGAAGGTGCTGCCTCTTGGGCCCAAATAGCAAATAGAGCTCCTGCCTGTCCTGTTTAGTGGTTCAGATAGATGGGAAAGATCCCATGGCACTATTCAAGGACAATCACTTAGATGAAGGGAGAAAAAGCATGGTAGCTCAATTTGCAAAGGTAGGTAGGAATATTGTGAAGAGGCCGCAGATGGATATAATTAGGTTGAGTGTATAATGTGAGAAAATGTGAAGTTGTTCACTTTGCAGAAAGAATAAAAAAGGCAAAGTAATACTTAAATGGAAAGACAGAATTCTGAGGCGCAGAGGGATCCAGGTGTTCTTGTGCATGAGTCACAAAAGGTTAGTAATCAGGTATTTAAGAAGGTGAATGGGATGTTATTCTTTATTACGCGAGGAATTGAACATAAAAGTAAGAACGTTTTGCGTTAGTTATACAGAGCATTGGTGAGGTTGTTCAGGTCATTAGAAGCTTATAGCCTGAGGGATACCAATCTGCGTGGTTGACCAGAAGTCTGTTCCACTCTTACCGCCTGTCATTGGCATGTTGGAAGGATTTACAAGCTGGCACTCAACCTGTTTGGTTGCATTACGCACGCACCTTCCTTGGCCATCAAGTACTGGGGTGGGACTTGAACTCTTCGCTTCTGGCTCAGACGCAGGGACGCTGCCCATTGCACCATAAAACCTCCACCTTTAGCAACAGTAGCTGTACTTAATTCACTGGCTGTCAAGCACTTTGGGATATCCTGAAGACATGGAAAGCACGAGATAAATCCAAAATTCTTCCTTCCCTTCCGTAAGTCTATGCTTGAGAGCAGATGGTGGCAGTGCAAGTTGTGTGGAGGCTGACCAAGGAAGGGAGGAAGGGTTAGTGGGGAACAAAAGTGAACGGGTAGTGTAGAGTGTGCGCGTGCCCTTTCAAATATGGCGCCCGGACATACAACATATTGGCAGGGACAGTGATTTCCTGCCTGTCCCTGCCATGAGAATTGGTAATCGCCTCATGGATGCAAATGTAAATACGTAATGAGCCGAATAGCACAAGTTGACATGTGATCAGCTGTCCTGTCCCCCCCCAGCATAAATCACTCCCACTTCCGCATCTGCCACTGAATCTCGATGCCAGATGGAAGATTCCGGCCACCATCTCTTACCTGTGGCACTCTGCTGTATTTACCTGTATGTAATATGCACCAACATTTTTTAACTTAAAAAAAATTGATTCAAAAAATTACTTCTCAAGAGCAACAAAGGATGAGCAACAAATGCTGGCGTAGATCAATAATCAGTAAGGGAATCAAGGGTTATGGGGTAAAGCGCAAAAGTGGAGTTGAGGATTATATCACATCAGCCATGATTTCATTAAATGGTAGAGCTGACGCGATGGGCTGTGGCCTACTTTTGCGACTACGTTTTATGGTCTTATGGTCTAGACGCCCACATCCTGTAAAAACATTTTTAAAAAGAACATTTCAGCGATGGGGGGAAAGCAGGGTGTTTGATTCTGACATGGCTGCTGGCTCCATGCACTGTTACTGTTGAGGCAGGGTGGGAATTGGAACCACAGATGGGAGTTCAGAATGGAGAGGGGAGCAATAACAGGCCGCAAGCCGGGAGCCGAAGGAACAGTTGTCCAGTTCATCACAATGTCCCAAGCTGAGAACAAATCCCCACATGTACACCGCTATTTTAACCTTTCCTGGAAGTTATGTACGTTCCATGGGCCCAGCTCGGTCCCTTGCTTAGGCCAGACACCCCGTTAATCTGGAGAAAGTTCAGATACACCCAAAGAACACATATCATTAATTTTCTGTTTCTTGGTAGTTGTTTCGGAATTATTGGTGAATTGCAGTTTCGATCTATCGTCGTAGAGGGGGGAAGTACAAACTTCCTGGTCTTTCTAACTTCCCATTTGTACGTTTTCGCTTGGATAGTTAATGAAATGTCGGCCAGTTTGGATTGTGTGCATTGTGGGGAAAATACAGCAATACTCTCCTTTTCAGTCAATCAATTAACATAGTTCGGCCGATTCTGCGACCCACGCTCAACAACAACAACAAACTTCATTTATATAGCCTCTTTAGCATTGTAAAATGTATCAAGCTACTTCACAAGAGAATCATCAAAAGAAAAATGACCAAGTACCAAATAAAGAGATACAAGGACAGCCGACCAAAATCTAGGTCAAACTGGGAGTTTGTAAGGAGTATTTAAAAAGTTTTCAAGTTTTTTTGTACAGTAATCGCATCAAAAACAAAGGGAAAGGAGAAAAAAGCCAAGGGTATCAATGCAAAACAGGTACAGCACGTAGCAAAGGTTATTGCCTACATAGGAACAAATCAGACCAGAGGTGTTTGTGGGCAAAATCCCCAAAATTTTCCTCCCACGAATACAAGATTCGTCTGTCGCAAGCAGGTTCCCGGTAATAACATAGGGTTACATCATACTAACAGCTTTAGAAAAGAAATAACAGAGGAACAAAATTTCCTGAGAACCCAAGCGCTATGGGGGAATTACACTGACACCCACAACACAATCAAACTCCCAGGCCCAAAGCAGAACAAACACACCTCCGACCTCAAACCCTGGGTCTCCCATAATAAGTTAGGAAAAGGTTAAAGAGTAAGAACACACCGCAAGCAAGGCCCCATCTACCAAACGCCGCCCACCGGGCCTCAGGTCCCAGAGGAGACCAAACCACCGGATCAACGAACAACGACACATCCCATCAGGGGGCACGAAAGTAGCCATGAGGCACAGGGCCAAGAAGGATATCAACAGATCCCAGCCGGAAAGGGGGAAAACTAGCCCAGGGAGAGGGGAGCTGTCAGGGCACCACCCCAAAGGGGGATGCGTTGGGATGGTACGGTGATACAGTGGTTAGCACTGCTGCCTCACAGCGCCAGCGACCCAGGTTCAATTCCCACCTTGGGTGACTGTCTGTATGGACTATGTTTCCTAGAAACATAGAATTTACAGTGCAGAAGGAGGCCATTTGGCCCATTGAGTCTGCACCCACCCACTGAAAGAGCACCCTATTTAAGCCCATTCCTCCACCTTATCCCCATAACCCAGTAACCAGTAACCCCACCTAACCTTTTGGACACGGAGGGGCAATTTAGCATGTCCAATCCACCTAACCTGCACATCTTTGAACTGTGGGAGTACACCGGAGCACCAAAGGAAACCCACACAGACACGGGAAGAAAGTGCAAACTCCACACAGCCAGTCAGCTGATGCCGGAATTGAACCCGAGTCCCTGAAGCTGTGATGCAGCAGTGCTAACCACTGTGCCTCCATGCTGCCCACAGTCTGCATGAGTTTTCTCCAGGTGCTCCTGACTTGTGCCATGTAGATGGTGGACAGGTTTTGGGTTAGGAGGTGAGCTACGCGCCATAGGATTCCTAACCTTTGACCTGCCCTGGTAGCCACTGCATGAATGTGGCTATTCCAGTTCAGTTTCTGATCAATGGTAACCCCAGGATGTTGATTGTGAGGGATTCAACAATGGTAATGCCATTGAATGTCAAGGGGTGGTGGTTAGATCCTCTCTTGTAGGAGATGGCCATTGTCTGGCACTTGTGTGGTTCGAATGTAACTTGCCACTTGTCAGCCCAAGCCTGATATTGTCCCGGACTTGCTGCATTTGGACATAGACTGCTTAATTATCTGAGGAGTCACGAATGGTGCTGAACAGTGCGCAGCCATCCGCAAACATCCCCACTTCTGACTTTATAATGGAAGCGAGGCCATTGATGAAGCCGCTGAAGATGGTTGGGCCTAGGACACTACCATGCGGAACTCCTGTTGTGATGTCCTCGAGTTGAGATGATTGACCTCCAACCACCACAACCATCTTTTTAGTGCCAGGTATGACTCCAACCAGCAGAGAGTTTTACCCCTGATTTACATTGACTCCAGTTTGGCTAGGGCTCCTTAACATGCAGCCTTGATGTCAAGGGAAGTCGCTCTCACCTGACCTCTGGCTCTTTTGTCCTTGTTTGAACCAAGGCTGTAATGAGGTCAGGAGCTGAGTGACCTTGGCGGAACCCAAGCCATGCATCCGTGAGCAGGTTTTTGCTGAGTAAATGTCGCTTGATAGCACTGTCGATGACTCCTTCCACTACTTTGCTGATGATGGAGAGTAGACTGATAGGGCAGTAATTATCTGGGTTGGATTTGTGCTGTTTCTTGTGTACACAACACACCTGAGCAATTTTCCACATTGCCGGGTAAATGCCAGTGTTGTAGCTGTACTGGAACAGGTTGACTAGCGGTGCCACATATTCTGATATTGCTGGAATAGTACTGATGTCAAGAATTTTGCAGAAAAGCAGGTCAGTTGGGAGTTGTAGATGAATCTATGAGCAGAAGTCAAGATTTTGGCTCTCATTGCAGTTCAGTTAAAAGATGTGGCTGTTGCCAGATTTGCAGTGTGGTTGGAAAGGGGAGCTGAAACAAGCTTAGAAGCCTCTTCTGAAGAAATATAACCTACATTTCTGCATGGTTCTGACAGGAGTCAGGTTGTTTCCTTAAACCAGTGCCGAAAGATCTCTCTTTCTCAAAGTAAAGTATCCAGACATCTCTGTAAAACAGGTATTCCTGAGTGCTAATGGTATTTAAAGTGGATTGAGACCTGTGGTTGTTTGAGTGGGAATAAAGATAGCAGTTAAGGGTTACTGTATTCACTGCATTAGATAGCATTGTTTAAGGGGTAATTGTAAGTTATTTTCTGGTGTGATGTTAAAGATACTTCAATACGGTGTTCGCAATTATGTTTGTTTTAATATACCATGGGCAGGATTCTCCAACCCCCCCGCCAGGTCAGAGAATCGGCGGAGGGCGGCGTGAATCCCGCCCCGCCGGGCTGCCGAATTCTCCGGCACCGGGGATTTGGCGGGGGCGGGAATCGCGCTGCGCCGGTCGGCAGCCACTGGCAGCAACTCCCCCCACCCCGGCGATTTTCCGGCCCACGGTCCAGCCGACGTAAATTAGAGTAGGTACTTACCGGTGGGACCTGGCTCTGCAGGCGGCCTCCAGGGTCTTCAGGGGGGGGCGCGGGGGGGATCTGGCCCCAAGGGGTGCCCCCGCGATGGCCTGGCCTGCGGTCGGGGCCCACTGATCCGCGGGCAGGCCTGTGCTGTGGGGGCACTCTATTCCTCCGCGTCGGCTGCTGTGGACCTCCGCAATGGCCTATGTGGAGATGAACCCCCCCTGCGCATGCGCTGGGATGACGCCAACACACGCTGGAGCTCCCGCGCATGCGCCAACTCATGCCGGCCGGTGGAGGCCCTTCGGTGCCGGTTGGCGTGGCACCAAATCCCTTCCGTGCCGGGTGGCGCGGCGCAAACCACTCCAGCACCGACCTAGCCCCTGAAGGTGCGGAGGATTCCGCCTTCGGGGCGGCCCGGCGCCGGAGTGGTTCACACCACTCCTTCGTGCTGGAGTTGCCCGCTCCGTCGATTCCCGCAGAATCCCGCCCCATATTCCTATTTTTTCATAAAACCATTCCTGGAGCAATGCATCCTTTCCTCAGTCTTACAAAATTAACATAAAATATTGGGGTCTCTGTCCAGTACGCAGCCATTGTTGGGGTCTGGTTCGGATCATAATTAGCGTTGTGAAAACCCCATAAAGCCCCATAGGGGCTTTTCACAGTAACTTCATTTGAAGCCTACTTGTGACAATAAGCGATTTTCATTTTTCATTTTTCAAAGTTGCCACAATTCTCATATATTGCTCATTAAACTCACCACAAATAGTTAAGTCCAGTAATTGATTGACTGCCAACCCACCCTGGAAATGTAGGCAGAGTGGGGAACTTCATTATGTTTTACAAAATGCAAACTGATGTTTTCAAAAAAGTCTCACTTTTTCTTTCTGTCTCATTTGTTTTCTCTTTCGTTCTCTTAATTTCTCTTTCTGCACCTGGGTTGACTGTCAATTCATCCCTTTTGTTTTTTCCTATCTTCTCAGACCTTCCCCTGTTTATTTCCCGATCCTATTAATCTTATTGTTTAAGGAGACATAGGGCATGATCTAACCGAATGGTAACAGAGTCCCATAACGAGTGTGTTTAGCTGGGTGTTTCCCAGTGCTTGCAACACCGAAAAACAACACGTTATCAATTGGGACTTTGGTTCCATTCGGAGCCTCAGCGGGGAACACCCCGAGTAGGCCGCACTTAGTCCTGTTTTCTGCACTGAGAAATTCCGCTCACAGGTACTCCTCAGTGCAGGAGGAGATTGGGATGCCATTTAAAAATAGCGACCCCCCCGACAGGACTCCTGACCCCACCTCTAAGGTGCGGGAGAAATGCCACCTTAGCACCACTGGCTTGGCATCTTGGCAAGGTGCCAGGTGCCCAGATGTCAAATTTCTATCTTCACAATACAAACAAGAGTTACAGTTTAATATTGTACAGTTGTGGGTAGATAACTATTGCACACTAGGATTTATGAGGAGATATGTGCCTGTTGTGTTATTCACCCTGGATAATATGGACTGCAAGTGGATGCAGTTGTACTGTAAAGTATACACCAAACTTAGACGTTAGTTCAATACGTTTTATTGAACTTCTGTAACAAGGCACACAGCATGCTGTAGGTTGACACTACTAATCTAAGTGTGCTGACTATAACTAACTAGACCAGACTAGCTCTGAACCACGTGTAGAATGTGCTGATATATACACCCTGACTGTCACTATAGTTGTCACCAGTGGAAAGAGGCAGAGTGCTGATGCCTCGTGTGTTTTATAGCGGGAAACCCCCCTCTAGTGTTCTGCCTGGTGATTGGTTGTGTTCTGTCCTGTGTGTTAAGAACATAGAACAGTGCAGCACAGAACAGGCCCTTCGGCCCTCGATGTTGTGCCAAGCTTTGTCCGAAACCAAGATCAAGCTATCCCACTCCCTGTCATTCATGTGTGCTCCATGTGCCTATCCAATAACCGCTTGAAAGTTCCTAAAGTGTCCGACTCCACTATCACAGCAGGCAGTCCATTCCACACCCTAACCACTCTCTGAGTAAAGAACCTACCTCGGACATCCCTCCTATATCGCCGACCTTGAACCTGATAGTTATGCCCCCTTGTAACAGCTACATCCACCCGAGGAATGTCCACTCTATCTATCCCCCTCATCATCTTATAAACCTCTATTAAGTCGCCTCTCATCCTCCTCCGCTCCAAAGAGAAAAGCCCTAGCTCTCTCAACGTTTCCTCAGAAGACCTATCCTGCAAACCAGGCAGTATCCTGGTAAATCTCCTTTGCACCCTTTCCAATGCTTCCACGTCCTTCCTATAGTGAGGTGACCAGAACTGCACACAGTACTCCAAATGTACTGGGTGTCTGTCACTGCCTGTCTGTATCTCATTATGTGCATGAGTGCATTTCATGACAGTGCCATTTCTTAGAATCTGCACAAATAATTATTTATCTACAGCTATGAAATATTTAATGAAACACTGCTATGTGTTCTTGTTGTCTTTTTGTTCCCTGCTGTTGGTAATATTCACACTTCAAGCTTGGCAAGATGAGAGCTCTTTATATTTAATATTTGTCATGTTGCCTTGTGCAAAAGGACCGGTTTGAATTATATCTGTTACACACGACACGACCCTCTAGCACAGCCATGAACAGTGGCGCCGGGAACACTTACACATAACAAGTAGTTCCCAGCTGTTTGCAGACATTTACAGATAATACAACATGTAACAGGCGCAATGTGTCCATTGTGAAGGATAAGGCCACTGGAGAACCTTGGCTGCGTTTTTGTCACAGGGCACGCAGAGATCATCTCTGACTTGCCTGTTGACATCATTCCCAGCTCCCACCTGCCACTGCTGCAAACCAGTCGATCAAACATTGCTGCATACCATCCGTGAAACATTTTGTGATCTTGGTGAATATTATGAGATCTAAAGTTCTGCCTCCGTACGTTAGTGTTTGGCCAAACGGGACTGCAGTATTGTTGGGCATTTCAGGGAAGCAAGATGAGGGGGGAAATACACAAAAGACATGTTGATAGGCTGAGATGAAAAAGGATCGAGGAGGCTTTAGTGGAGCATAAATACCGACGTTGACCAATTGGACTGAACGGTCTGCTTCTGTTCTGTAAATTCTATGTAAAAACTGACACGTTGCCATCTGGGTTACACTTTGAACTTCACCTTTGGGTCTGTTTTTGCTACTGGGAACTGAGCCAACTTTGTTATGCTTCCCTAAATATCAACCACTTAGATTTATCCCATACCTTTAGCATAGTTTTGATGGTTTTGTATCATCACACAAACTTCCCTCTCCCTCGTGGAAAGCATAAGGAGCCTGATTGTCAGGCTATTTGACCTTGTCATGAACCTTCTTTCAGTGGTCAATAAGTGCTGGAGCGGGGATTTCAACCCAGACCCTCTGGCTCAGAGGCAGCCCATTACCCTGCCCATTACTACCCTGGGCAGCAGGGTAGCATGGTGGTTAGCATAAATGCTTCACAGCTCCAGGGTCCCAGGTTCGATTCCCGGCTGGGTCACTGTCTGTGTGGGTCTGCACGTCCTCCCCCTGTGTGCGTGGGTTTCCTCCGGGTGCTCCGGTTTCCTCCCACAGTCCAAAGATGTGTGGGTTAGGTGGTTTGGCCATGCTAAATTGCCGTAGTGTCCTAATAAAAGTAAGGTTAAGGGGGGGGTTGTTGGGTTACGGGTATAGGGTGGATACGTGGGTTTGAGTAGGGTGATCATGGCTCGACACAACATTGAGGGCCGAAGGGCCTGTTCTGTGCTGTACTGTTCTATGTTCTATCTATTACTCAAAGAGGGAACTCAGCTGATGTCAGCAACAAGAGCATATATATTGCTGCTGGTCCTGGATCGTAGTCTTCAGTTGTATGACCTCCCTTTAGCACAGGAGCGAACCTCCGATGGGGAGGCACGGTAGCACAGTGGTTAGTACTGTTGCTTCGCAGCGCCACGGCCCCAGGTCCGATTCCCGGCTTGGGTCACTGTCTGTGTGGAGTCTGCACGTTCTCCCCGTGTCTGCATGGGTTTCCTCCTGGTGCTCCGGTTTCCTCCCATAAATCTCGAAAGACGTACTTGTTAGGTAATTTTGACATTCTGAATTCTCCCTCTGTGTATCCAGACAGGCGCTGGAATGTGGCGACGAGGGGCTTTTCACAATAAAATCATTGCAGTGTAAATGTAAGTCTACTTGTGACAATAAAGATTATTATTACATGTCATATTCGAGTAGGTTTAGCCAATCGAAGTGGGGCGTTTGTTTGGCACTGGACCCTAAATCTTTATCACGGGCGCAGATGACTATTGGCAGTGGATCTACACAAACGAATTAGAAGCACTTAGTTGAGCTGATTGGCTGGTTATTGTGCAGCAAAGCTGAACCACCTTCAACACATGAATCACAATAATCACATTTCACGGCCAATTCGTAACCCGTGTTTCAAATGATTCCATCATTTAACCAGTTTTGTTTTCTTCGATGCTCTGTCATGCTGAATTAGGAAGTTGTAAAGTTAAACATTGACAGCGCTGTAGCGTCAGGAGTCAGGAGTGGGCTTGTGGTTTCACTTATCACATTTCCTTGGCTAATTATTCTCCGTTAGGTAAAGGTTCTGGCTATTTACATCTGCTGTGCTGGCTACATTGTGTTTGATTCGAATGTTACCATATCTAATGTTCAGCAAAGAGGAAAACAGCCAGTGTTTCTGCCCTGTCAGTCCAATCTTTTTGCTCGTTACATTTTCGTGATTGCCCATGCATTCCTTGTTTGAAAATCACACGAAAGAAACGAGCAATCTTTGACAATTATTGCAACAATGGTCAAATGATTTAATGTTAGCTCCCAATACATGATTTATAAATAGACTTTTTGTTAGACTTGGGTGTTTTTCACCCTGGAATCAGTTTGAACCATGACCTTGTGGTCATTTATTCCTTGTCCATGTTACGTGTTGTGCTGTCCTTCGGAGATATCAGTCTGGATCTTCCCCCAGCTTCCTGTGGCAGCCTTGGCAGACACCGCGCTGCTGCTGCAGATTTGTAAAGGATTGTAAACTTGCAGCGAGTGCAGTCAGGAATTTGTTAAAGAGTTGTTTTGTCAGATCACCGTGCTCTTTATTAGGCCCGTCTCGGGGATTTGCAAAGTGTTTTTCTTCTCTCCAAAGCCACTGACCGCAGTGCTCAGCAAGGGGCCGATGAGTGATCGCTGCTCAGATGACTCATGTGCTTCAGCCTTGTTTATACATTGTATGTCAAAGAAAGGGAGTTTAGGAAAGATTCCCGTGTCTGTTGAATTGATGAGTAAAATGGAGACTAGAGAAGGTAAGGAGAGAAACCCGGTGAAGCTGAAAACCAGAGTTTTGATTGCTCTTCCAGTGATATCAGCACTTTCAGCTGCCAGGTTCTAAGTTTTAGAATTCCCTCCCTCCCTTTCCAGCTTAAAGACACTCTTTAACACCTCTCTCTTTGACCAAGCTTTTGATCATCTGATTTAACATCTTACGTGGGTATGTTGTATCATGTTTTATAGGGGATTTTCACAGTAACCTCATTGCAGTGTTAATGTAAGCATACTTGTGACACTAATAAAGATTATTATTATGATTCTATGAAGCACCTTCGGAGGTTTTTGTTGCATTAAAGACCTGATATAAATATTAGTTGCTGTTGTTAAGAGTTAATGTGTGCTGTTGGATGCAGCAAAGCAAATATATTGTCTGGAGTGTATCTAACAGGACTTTTAAAAGAACTTTGAAAAATAAATTTGGAGTACCCAATTATATTTTTTCCAATTAAGGGGCAATTTTGTGTGGCCAATCCTGCACATCTTTGGGCTGTGGGGATGAAACCCACGCAGACACAGGGAGAATGTGCAAACTCCACACGGACAGTGACCCAGGGCCGGGATCGAACCCGGGTCCTCGGGGCCTTAGGCACCAGTGCTAACCACTGCGCCACCATGCCGCCCAACTTTTTATCATTGGCTATATGGTTCCTATCAGTCAGCACTATGTGCCTATCGATCGTGCCAACAATGTCTCCCTTTAAGAAGGTGCAGAGCCATTACTGTAATTCCATCCTCCTAACTTTGTGGCTGACACGGTGCATTCTCCTTGGGGAGGGTAACATGGGTGCAAATCGATAACCCACCAGTCTTATCTTTCCCAGCAATTCAGCAACAGCAGATTGCTGTTTCAAAGCTGTTTGTCATCTGCTGGAAGCCTGGTTACTGATTGTTTCAATGTTTCTGGTTTGGTGGGGGTGTGTGAAATTTGAACATGTGCTAGGACATCAGCTAATGTCCTGGGAAAGAAACAAGTTATCAAGCTACAGGCTAGAGGAGAGCAAAATGCTGCCTTCTTGCAATTGAACTCTGCTACCTGTAACTTGCTTCAAGATCAGTTTGCCTATCCCCCACTGTGCACGCTGAACTGTATTGGCTCCCAGTCTGGCAGCGCCTTCATGTTTAAATCTATGATTTCATTACTTCCCATCTCTGCAAATCCCTCAGGCCCACAAATCTCTGAGATCTCCGCTGTCCTCCGGAGATCCTGGCTTCTCACACATTCCCATTTTCAATGTTCCACTATTAGAACATAGAATTTGGTGGCCATACATTCAGCTGCCTCGGCCCTAAGCTCTGGGAGGTCCACCCAGAAACCTCTCTACATCCTTCTCGGATATTCCTTAAAAGTTAACTCTTGTGACAAAGCTTTCGTTCATTTGTCCCAATATTTCATTGTGGAGCTTGCTGTCAGATTTTCTTTTCATAATCCTGTGATGTTTTGCTATCTTAAACGCGCTGTGCAAATTCAAATTGCTGTTGTTGATTTTGAGAATATGCCATTCCTTTTTCCGATGTCGCTCAAACAGCTTATCTGGTCATTGTTTCATTGCGCTTTGTGGGAGCTTGCTGTGCTCAAGTTGCTGGTGCGTTGCCTACACACCGACTACACTTTCAAAGTACCTCTTTGAGCTGTGAGGTGCATTGCGAAAAGCGCTACATAAATGAAAGTCTTTCTTACTTTGTCTGTTTACAAATCAGTGACAATTCTTGTTGCCAAAAAAATGACAGTGCTGTGATAATAATGAGAGCGCACTTGATTGGGTCATTTCCTTGCCAGACGCGATGACACATTCCTTCCATTCAAGAACTGTCAGATATACCACATTAACAACACGTCTGACTTTGGTCTTTATGTGTACATGTCTTGTTTTAGGGCGCCAAGATGCGGGATCGATTAGGAAGCATGGACAGCTTTGAACGTTGCAACAGCCTGGCATCGGATGCATCCAGGGTGAGTCCTGGGGTTAGTGTCCCTTTCTATCTCCTCTACCTGCCCTCGCCTTGCTCCCTCTCTGATTGAGTTGAGCAGTGGCACTTTTCCATTGATAGACTTGTTTTGCTCGGATAGTTTCCATGGGGCAGGAAGTCAGCTGGTGAAATCTAGAGGAAGTGCTTGCGATAGCAGTTCCAGCCTTTGAGGAGCACTTTATAAACATCGAACATCGGTCCATCAGCAAAAGAGAAGTGAAAAGGCTGCTGTTCCCCTGCTCCCTTTTCACATGGAAAACTTGGAAACCTAGCTCACTTATCAGCAGCGTGCAGTAACATTTGTAAATCTTCACTGGATTAAGCACAGCAGGATATGGGAGTTGGTGAGATAGCACACAATTAGCATACAATGGGTTTCTGAGAGTGCGTTGAGAGATTTGCAGAATTTATGCTCTGCTGTCAGTGTTTTAGAGTGTGCAATGTCATTGCTTTTTGTTTTCTGACCTCTGCGGTGATTCCGGCACAGGACGGTTCCTCGGGGGAGTCGCCTCCCAGTTCCCCGCCCGTCAGCCCCCGGGCATCCCCCGTCTCCTCGCTGGGTCAGCTCTACGCGGAGGAAGACCCAGACTCGCCACAGTTCCGGAGGCGGGCACACACTTTCAGCCACCCACCGTCAAGCAGCAAGCGGAGGATCAGCTTCCCCACGGAGAAGCTGCACCACGGCAGGTCTCCCATCGTTCGCCAGCAGTCGGAAATTCTTCGGAGCAGGTAAACAGTCTGTGCGTCCGGGGTGGGGGAGGAGAAAAGGAGTGTCACTGTCTGGCATTGAGGATGTTTTGAATACCTGAGCCTCCTGAATTACTTACTCTGCCTTTGGATGGCGGAGCTGTTTATCTTGTCGAGGCGTAGAGTCCAAAAGCAAGGTGAACATTTATTAAACACTGGTTCAGCCTCAACTGGTGCAATGAGTCCAATTCTGAGAAGGGCATGGAGGGCTTAGAGAGGGTACAGAGAAGATTCAGGAGAATAGTTCCACTAATGAGGGATTTCAGTTTCATGGCGGCACAGTGGTTAGCACTGCTGCCTCACAGCGCCAGGGACCTGGTTCAATTCCAGCCTTGGTTGACTGTCTGCATTGCATTTACACATTCTCCCCGTGTCTGCGTGGGTTTCCTCCGGGCGCTCCGGTTTCCTCCCACAGTCCAAAGGTGTGCAGGCCAGGTGTATTGGCCGTGCTAAATTGCCCCTTAATGACCAAAGATTAGGTGGGGTTACAGTGATAGGGCTAGGGAGTGGATCTAGGTTAGGGTGTTCTTTTGGAGGTTTGGTGCAGACTTGATGGGCCAAATGGCCTCCTTCTGCAGTGTAGGGATTCTATGATTTAAGCTGGGGCGGTTCTTCTGGTCAAAGAGATAGTTGAGTGGAAATTTGATAGAAGTGTGCAAAATCATGAGATATCTGGACAGAGTAGGTAGGAAGGAACTGTGCCCGTTGGTGGGAGGGTTGAGAGGCCCGAGGACCCTAATTTAAATTGATTAACAAAAGAACCACTGGCAGCATGAGGAAAACCTGTTTTTACACAGTAAGCTGATAGGCCCAGAGTGCACTTCCTGAGAGAGTGGTTCAGGCACAGAGTGCACTTCCTGTGAGTGTGGTTCAGGCAGATTAAATTGAGGCATTCAAAGGAGAATTGGATATTTTTCTGAAGATTAAACGTTGCAGGATTATGGAGAAAGGGAATGGGGCTTGCTGAGTCATTCTTGCAGAGAGCTAGCATCAGCAAGACAGCCGAATGGCCTCCATCTGTAATAACCATTCTATGAGTCCATAAGGCTTTGCTGATGATATTCCTTTTCCTGTCTCCATCGGACACTAGAACTCATCTCACTTCAACAAAATCCTTTATTCAGAATCAAGTTACTTTCAGTTTACTGTTTATTGAGGAAAACAATGGGTTTGATCTGTATTGATACCTTCATGTACAGGTTTACAAAAATCTGATGTGAAAGTGACCGTTAGAACCCTTGTAAGGTAAAACATAATTGATTCCAGACAGACTGATCCAAGCAGAGAATTAGTTGACAATCTACACTTGCTTCACATATTTTCATTGACGCTGTTTGTTGTTAATCATGCAGAATCCTTCACCGCAGGACTTTCAGGCAATGTTGAAAAATCCACCTTTTAAAAAAAATTTTCATGGGCGTCCCAGCATTAGTTGTCTGTTTCTAATTGCCCTTGAACTGAGTGGCTTGTTAGGTCTTTTAAAGAGGCAGTTAAGAGCCAGCTATATTGCTGTGGGTCTGGAGACACGTGTAGGCCAGACCAGGTAAGGATGATAGATTTCCCTCCTTGAATCACAGTTAGTGAACCAGATGTATTTTTTGTTACAAGAACTGATGAAAGTTTCATGGTCACAGTTAATTTTTTTTAAAGTATTTTTATTTGCCATATTTTAATCATTTTCACTGTTCAAGAAAAACAACAAAACAACCCCAACATTGTAAAACCTAAAGTATCGAAAATGAAAAATGAGGGGCCTCACGGTAGCATGGTGGTTAGCATCAATGCTTCACAGCTCCAGGGTCCCAGGTTCGATTCCCGGCTGGGTCACTGTCTGTGTGGAGTCTGCACGTCCTCCTCGTGTGCGCGTGGGTTTCCTCCGGGTGCTCCGGTTTCCTCCCACAGTCCAAAGATGTGCGGGTTAGGTGGATTGGCCATGCTAAATTGCCCGTAGTGTAAGGTTAATGGGGGGATTGTTGGGTTACGGGTATACGGGTTACGTGGATTTAAGTGGGGTGATCATTGTTCGGCACAACATCGAGGGCCGAAGGGCCTGTTCTGTGCTGTACTGTTCTATGTTCTATGTTAAACAAGCCCCACCACCACCACCAGCCCCCCCCACCTCTTAGCATTCAACGGCAATCAACTCTCGAAAATGCATGGTAAACAAACCCCAAGAATTGTACAACACCTCCTTCGCCCCTCCCCTCAGCTCAAACTTCACCTTCTCCAGGGTCAAAAACTCCAGCAGGCCACCCACCCCCTCCCCCGCCATGTTGAGACACAGGGCGGAGAAGCTGATCTCTACTCCACCAGTACCCACCTACAAGCGAGCAGAGAGGCGAAGGCTAAACCGTCTGCCCCAGGAGGGGTTGGTTTAGCTCAGTGGGCTAGACAGCTGGTTTGTGATGCAGAACAAGGCCAGCAGCGTGGGTTCAATTCCTGTAACAGCTGAGAATTCTGAATTCTTCCTCTGTGTACCCGAACAGGCACCGGAGTGTGGCGACTAGGGGCTTTTCACAGTAACTTAATTGCAGTGTTAATGTAAGCCTAATTGTGACAATAAAAAAATTTTTTTTTTTCACACCCGCCTGGAACTCGGACTGGTCCGACACCCCGAAAATGGCTTCTGGGGACCAGGATCCACATCCATATGCAATACCCCCTGAATTAGTGTTCAATACCTCCCTCCAATAACTTTCCAGCTTCGGGCAGGGCCAAAACATATGAACATGGTTTGCGGGGTCCCTCCCACACTGCTCACAAACATCCTCCAACCACTCGGACAGCAGGTCTATCATTGATTTTGTGAGGTGTGCCCGATACACAACCTTTAATTGTATCAGACCCCCAACCTCGCACACGAGGCTGAGGCATTCACCCTTCACAGCATCTCACACCACAGCCACTCTTCCATTCCCCCCCCCCCTCCACACAGCTCTTCCTCCCATTTCACCTTAACCTTCTCTTTGAACGCCCTATCCTTCTCCAAAATCCTCCCATCAATCGCCGATGGCGTCCCCTTCTCCAAGCCCCCCCGCTGACAGTACAAACTCCAACGGCGAGGAGGCCGGCGTTATCGCGAAGGCCGGGAAAGCCTTCCTTGCAAAATCTTGAACCTGCAGGTACCTAAACCCTTTCTCCTGTTCCAACCCATACTTCTCCCCCAGCTCCCCCAAGCTCGCAAATCATCCCCCAAGAAACAGATCCTTCATTTTGGTCACCATTATTGAGACCAGCTTTTCAATTCCAGCTGCCGTGGTGGGATTTGAAACCATGTCCTCAGAGCACTAGTCTGGCGTCTCTGGATAACTAATCCTGTGGCTTTACCTCCATGCAACCTTCTCCCCGTTTATTCAGAAACCTGTCATTCATCAATAATGTAAATATCTGTATAAAAGTCTTGTGTCTATTGCACTTTGCAATGGTGCAGTTCGGGAATGAAAGCCCATCAGTGACATGGGGCGGGATTCTCTGACCCCCCCGCCTGGTCAGAGAATTGCCAGGGGCCGGCGTCAATCCCGCCCCCGCCGTGTCCCAAAATCTCCGCCACCAGAAATTCGGCGGGGGCGGGAATCGTGCCCGTCGGCGCCCCCCCTCCCCGGTGATTCTCCGGCCCGCAATCAGCCGAAGTCCCGCCGCTGTCAACCCACTCCCGCCGGCGTGGATAAAACCACCTACCTTACCGGGGGGAGCGCGGGGCGATCTGGCCCCGGGGGAGTGCCCCCACGGTGGCCTGGTCCACGATCAGGGCCCACCGATCGGCCGGCGGGCCTGTGCTGTGGGAGCACTCTTTTCCTTCCGCCTTCACCATGGTCTTCACCATGGCGGAGGTGGAAGTGACCCCCTCCCCTGCGCATGCGCGGGGATCACGTCAGCAGCCGCTGACGCTCCGGCGCATGCGCGGACTTACACTGGCTGCCAAAGTCCCTTTGGCCCTGACTGGCATGGCGCGAATGCCATCCACACCAGCCGGCGGAGCGCCAACCACTCCGGCGCGGGCCTAGCCCCTCAAGGTGAGGGCCTGGCCCCTAAAGGAGCGGAGACGTCCGCAGCTTTGGGGCGGCCCAACGCCAGAGTGGTTCATGCCACTCTATCACGCTGGGACCCCCTGCCCCGCTGGGTAGGGGAGAATCCCGGCCATGAAGCCGTACATTTACAAACAACTCCAACAATGTTGTGCTTGTCTTCAGCAATTTATGAGAAGCTGCTTAGATTTGCCTATTTAGAGGGGGTGACAATAAAACTTAAGACTTGAGATTCCACAGAAAATCAGCAAGTGGTTCTTGAATTGTTTTCTACTTGCCAAATGTTAACTCAAGTAAACCAGACTGATGGAAAATGGACAAATTGCAATAATGTCACTCGATTCAACTCAATCCAGTGATGTAGGGCCATTGTGTGGAATTTCTGACTGAAGCGGAAAACTTTGAGGTAAAGCCTCAATTCAAGCATCAACGACTTAAGGAAGGTTTTCCTTTTCCAACGTTTCTCATGCTCACTACTCTGAAAGAACTTTATTTCAAACGGGGACAGTTTTCAGCCACCCCAGCCAGTCCGCAAGCTGTTTGCCCCTCACGTCTGTTCAGAGTTGTTTTCCCGACAGCCTCTTCGCTTCACAGACAACATATAAATTCACTAATTTGCAACTTTTGTTTTAGTCTAAGGTTTGTGGAATTCCTGAATTAAGCAGAATTGCGATTAGACGACTTTTCTTAGAAATTGAATTGCATTTATCATTTCCCTTCTTTGAACGTTATTAAAAAATCTCAAATCTTATTTTTTTTTAAATTCACACTTACATTTATTTTATTAAGTAAACAATAGGTGTTTTTAAAAATTGGGATTGAATTACTAGATAACAATGAAAGAAAACATGTTTAGAGTTTGCTGTGCTAAATTATTCTTAAATCCACCTTGGGTTTAATTGTATGGTAATGTTTTCTATTTAAACAGTCTCCATTGTTTTGCACTTTTATTGTCTCTTTTCTTTCCAACGTGGTCTTTGTACCACGGACTTTGGATTCTGGTTAAGGGATAGAGATAGCTGAGTGGTCGTTTCCATAGCTTCTGTCAGTACCACATTCTGAGAATGGTTCGAGACTCTGAGGTGCAAGCTGGTATGTAGACTTCATGTTTAAGTTTTCTTTCCCTTCTGCTAGGCAACTACCTTGACTTCATCCCAAGATCTGAAGGCAGGATGAGGTGACGATCCATACCCAGACCTGGTTGTGCTGGTGTGTTGTCCACTCTTAGTTGTGCTTGGTGAAGACAGACCCAATAAATAATTCCAAACCTCTTCCTTTCGTAAATGAAAATCTTAAAAACAAAATGTACACGACAATGTTTGGATGGCCAACTTTGATTTTTTTTTAAAATAATGTTTTTTTTTAAACAAAGACTTGAGAATATCACAGAGAATTCAGTCTTGCATTTAGGCCTTGATTTGTCTCTCTCTCTCTCTCACACACATTGTTCTCAAACTCAGGGGTGGGGGTGGGGTGGGGTGGAGGGGGTGGAGGGTGAGGAGAAGATTAGAGATTAGATGATTTCCTAGAGGCAGGGGAACTAATGGCATGACACTGCAATAGTAGAATTGGCATAGATTCCGAAACAGCTTGGCTACCTGGCCTCTCAGACAGCATAGAACATATAACATAGAACAGTACAGCACAGAACAGGCCCTTCGGCCCTCGATGTTGTGCCGAGCCATGATCACCCTACTCAAACCCACGTATCCACCCTATACCCGTAACCCAATAACCCCCCCCTTAACCTTACTTTTTAGGACACTACGGGCAATTTAGCATGGCCAATCCACCTAACGCGCACATCTTTGGACTGTGGGAGGAAACCGGAGCACCCGGAGGAAACCCACGCACACACGGGGAGGACGTGCAGACTCCGCACAGACAGTGACCCAGCCGAGAATCGAACCTGGGACCCTGGAGCTGTGAAGCATTTATGCTAACCACCATGCTACCGTGCTGCCCCCACGGTAGCAAGTTGTTCATCACACAGGGGAGACCAGAAAGGAGAGAAAAGAATTAAAAGTCAATATTTATCCTTCATGATTCCAGGGAAGAACCTTGTGGGCCAGAATTGAGAATATAGCAAGGGTACCACCTGTGTGTGAAACATTGTGGTGAGAGGGCAAGTGGGGGTGGGGGGGGATGATGGATACTATGCAAACTCACAACACATGGGGGCAGCAAAGATGGAAGATTTTCCCAGAAAAACTATTTGAATCAATTTATCACTACTTCCTTTTCCAAAATGCACAATATTTTTAGTTTGTACAGGGATGAACGCTTTTCTATCTTTTTTCCTCCTGAAGTCATATAACTCTCCATTTTAATATTCCAAAATACTTCTTCACTGTTGCACACACAGATTTTAAAATCTGTTCTCTAATCTTACTCTTCCTTGGATGCATTAGATCCTTGTTTGAGAACACGGTGTGTGAGGAATCAGGGCCTAAATGCCAGAATAGATTCTCTATGCCATGTTTCTCAAGAGAGTATATGTCGTGATATACTGAATAAATTACACACTGCATATTTAATCTGAAAAGTTAAAGGTTTTCAAAAGGAACGCCAGGAAACACACCATCAAAGAAATTTCGCATAAGCAGCTTCACATACCAGTTCTGGGTAGCATGCCAATTGTTAGGTTGACTCTGTTTCCAAATGATCAGTGATATAATTTACAAGGTGCAGTGAGTTACTATTGTTTAAAGGCGAGTGGATAAGTAAGCAGAAAATGCAGATTAACGGAGGAGAGCCTGCATCAGAATTCAGGAATTATATTCAAAATTATAATTATTTTCTGGGGTATGTTTGCATTTCTTATATTTTCCATTAAATAAAAAATTCTATGTCCTGCGGAACATTTACAGTTTCCTACTCAGCAGACCGTTGCTCCTTGGACTCCATTCTTTGACGACTGTTTTGTTTTCCTGTGTTTCTGCCTTTGGTTCCACCTGCTCAGCCCCATCAATATCGTGAGATGCAATCGCAGTAGCTCCGAGATCGAACCCACTTCCAGCAGCCTTCCCTCGTCCCTGTCCGTCCCGACTTTCCTGAAGCCCTTTTACACCAATACCAGCAGGCTGCTGGAGCGACCAGAGAGTGAGACCCCCAAGAGGTGAGAGCGGCCTGCCCAGCCTGCTTGCGAATCCTGCCCTAATACTGCACTTGTTGCCTGGCCTGTGTGTGACTAATTGATGTGCCTTTGGTCGTGTCAGCCATGTGCTGTGGCCTGCAGTGAATAAACATTTGTGAATCGTTGCGGTCAGCTAACTCTGTGTAATTCGCTTTAGCTTCAGTGTGCACAGCACAAGTGGTCAGCCAGCATGACTTAACATTCATAAGAATGTCAGCATGATTTTGAGGAGAAACCCTCACTGTTTAATTCCTTTGAAAAATCACTTGCAAAGAATTATATTTTGATTGTTGTTGGACAAGGGTTACAGAAACCAACGTGAGTAGCTGGAGGCATTTGAAGCGTGACTAAACGGAATGGCAGAACGGGGACAAGGGGCTGAATGGCCTATTCTTGTTCCTATTTTGTTCCGTTACAAGATGATTAGCACGGTGAAGGTATTTGTCCCGTTTTGATTCATTCATCTAAAATTACAATAAAGTACAGCCGCAACGGGCCCAGGCGAACGTTTATTTTCCACTCGAATCTCCTGCCTTCTTTCATCATCTAACTTTATCAATGTAACCCAAGTCTCTTATAGACTTGCCCAACTTCTCCTCAAATTCCACTTTAACTCTGCGCCCTGGGTACTCAGGTTTCCTCTGAATTCCCTATTGGAATTCTTGGTGCCTCTAATTCTGCTCTTTTAAAAAAATTTTTTAGAGTACCCAATTATTCTTTCCAATTAAGGGGCAATTTAACGTGGCCAATCCACCTAACCTGCTCATCTTTGAGTTGTGGGGGCGAAACCCATGCAGACACGGGGAGAATGTGCAAACTCCACACAGACAGTGACCCAGGGCCGGGATTCGAACCCAGGTCCTCAGCGCTGTAGGCAGCAATGCTAACCACTGCGCCACTGTGCTGCCCCTAATTCTGCTCTTTGGCACAAATAGAAACATTGGGCTGGATTTTGTCTACTGAGAATCACCTGGTCCACCGATCCTGCCACAGAGCGTAGGGGCAGGCGAGTGTCTGGCAGGCTGATTAGACTTTGTCCCAATTTTAAAAGTTGTTAGGCCCTCTAATAGTCACCCCTCATAATGCCTTAACCCCACTCTACCCTCCTTGCCAACTCAATACCAACCCATGCCCCACATCCCATGACTCCTCATACCCTCCTTGCCAGCTTATGTCTCACAACCCATGGTTTCTCTTACCTTCCATGTCAACTCGAAACCAACTTATGCTCCTCACCAACCCCCCATGGCCCCTATACCCTCTGATGCCAACTCCGTCTCCCCATCCATCACCCATGGCTCCTGATGGTTTCCATGCTACCCTCATAGCCACTTACCCATTATTCATTAGGGTGGACTTCAGGAGCCATGGGAAGATGATATCAAAGTTCTAACAATCTAATACAGAATTCTGGTGCAGCGGGATCTTGGTGTTCGAGTGCATGAGTCAAACAAAGTTAGTAAGCAGGTACCGCAAGTAATTAAGAAGGCAAATGGAACGCTATCCTTTATCACAAGAGGAATTGAACATTAAAGTAAGAATGTTATGCTTCAGTTATACAGGGCATTAGCGACTACATCTTGAATACTGTGTGCAGTTTTGGCCTCCTTATTTAAGGAAGGATGTAAATGCATTGGAGACTGTTCAGAGGACGTTTATTAGACTGATACCTGGAATGTGCGGGGTTGTCTTATGAGGAAAGGTTAGACAGGCTGGGCTGGTTTTCACTGGAGTTTAGAAGAGTGAGATGTGACTTGATTGAAGTAAAAAAGATTCTGAATTGTCTTGACAAAGTGGATGTGGAAATAATGGCTGGAATTCTCCGACCATTGGCATTCTCTCTTTCCGCTAGCAGCGCACCCTCCCCACGGGGGTTTCCCGGAGGCGTGGGGTGGCTTCAATGGGAAATCCCATTGACAAGTGGCGGGAAGATAGAATCTCGCATCAGCGAATGGCACACCACCAGGAAACATGTGACTGGAAAAGCGGAGAATCTCGTCCAGGGTGAATCCAGGATGAGGCGGCACGTTTTAAAATTCGGGGTCGCCCTTATAGGACAGAGATGAGGAGAAAACTTTTCTCTCAGAGGTTTGTGCGATTTTGGAATTCACAGCCTCAGAAGCTGGTGAAGGCAAGGGCATTGAATATTTTTAAGGCAGTGTTAAATAGCTTCTTGTTAGGCAAGGAAATCAAAACTAATCGAGGGTAGATGGGAATGTGGAATTCGAAACGCAAACAGATCAGCCACGGTCTTATTGAATCCAGAGCAGGCTCAAGATGCCAAATGGCCTACCTCCCCTATTATTTTGAATGTTCACATGAAAATAATGTGAAAATCGTGAGCTTTGATTACCAAGAATGATAAAATAGCACAGATATTTTTATTCAAACTGAAAAGAATGTGCAGTGGCTTGCCAAATGTGCTCTGAAGATGTGCTTGGACCTTCCGGGCTGGCTTTATATTTTGCGTACTTTTGGCAATCCTTGCAATAAAAATGGTGGAAGGTTTTCTGTTGGCTGGAGAACAGCCAACGAGTTATTTATTGGTGGTGATCACATGGTGCAAATTTGAGAAGAGTCAAAGGAGCCTGACAACAGTGTTGTATTTCTGAATTTGCCTGGGAATGGTAATGAGCTGCAGTCCATGAAGGTCCATCTCTGCTGGTGGACCTTCGAGATACACTATTGTCTGCGGAGGCCTATCTATTCCTGGTTACAAGACCCACGTGGCCCATCGTTTGAGACTGATGTGACAGTTTCCGTTTCGGAGAAGCCAAAGGACTGCTTGGTGTGGCAAAAGAAAAAGTTACACTGATAAAATACAGTTTGTTTTTTTAAGGCAGGAGTTAAAACCGCATGATGTTGGCCAATGACTGATTGTCAACCAACTCTGTTTAGCTGTATGGATGGTGAGTGCCAATGACAAATGGCAATTTTGTTCATGTGTTCTGGATTTCATGATTCAGTCATGTGTTTCTAGGGCAGCTCTTTGGGCAGCTCCATTTGTTCTTTGGTCGGAGAACAACTCCCCATTGGATTTTGGAGGTCAAGCCCCAGATTTTGTGATTCCAACAAAATCATGGCGTTGGTCTTCAATGTCCAAAAGGAGTTGCTCACCCACCTATATACTAATGGATCAAAATTGGAATTTGGAATTCCAACAAGAAAATAGGGCTTTTCTGTCCCGGAACATTTCCCCCACACCTCGTCCATAATTTGGTGGGGGTGGGTTAAGGTGTGCTTAATTTTAGTCCAGCGGCTTAGGGAGAAGTCCAGGGACCGAAGCCCACTGCTGAGGTTTCCTGACAGAGATCAGCTTCTGCTTTCGGAGTAGGGCCTGGATGCAGAGAGAACCTCCAATCCGCCCTCTGTTCCTCCCCTTTCAGACGATGAAGGACCACACCGTGCAAGCAGTGAAGACATCCACGGCCATCAACCAACTGTGGGAAGCACAAATAAATCTTAAGAAATATTTCATGTTAAGTTAATCTTTTGAATAGTTCTGCCACATTAAGGCAGATATATTCCCTCACTCCCAAGACTTTGGGTTACCCCAGTGTTGCTGGTGGTCCTACAGAGCTCTGTCTCGCTCTCAGGGCATTTCTCGAACTGAACAGAATTTTGAGTGTGCCCGTTGTACAAGTTAACAACATCAGGGACTTGTGGTGGATAGCTAGTTGGCAGCAGATGTCAGGAATTGCCCATGTCAGACCCTGTGCCAAGCTTGGCAGGTGACTACGGCAATGGTGTACTCACTATTTGGCGAATCCATCGTGGCTCCCAGGACTTTCCACCAGGGTAATGTAATCCCAAACCCGGCTCGGCCCATCTGCTCAAAATTAGTTTTCTTTTAGTTCAGCAACAACTAAAGCTATATCATATCAGACAGAGTCACTAGCAGTGACTGTGGAAACACTTTGTGGCAAGATGGTGCTTCTGTCACTTGCTAAGCTTGTTGTGTCAATGACCTTATCATGTTGCCAAGGCAAGTATTCACCCTTCCAAAATCTGCAGCAGTTCCTGTCTTATCAATTTGTACTTTCCTTGTTACTTTTCATTGGGGTTTTTTCCCTGAATGCCCACAATCTGATATATTTAAACTGCGATAAGCATCAGATGATCAGCTGCTTGTACTGGCAGTGATTGGTGGGGAGGTGTTAGGGAAGGGCGGGTGTTCAGCTCCAGCTTTAACACATCTTTGAGCAGCCACTTGACTTGTGAGACCGTTTCCCATTTCGCAGTAAACGCATGCAAACATATAACTTACCGTTGGCCCAGTAACAACAAGAACTTGGATTTGTGTAGTGTCTTTAACATATAAGACATCACAAGGCAGTTCACAGGAGCTTTGTATAACTGAATTTGATGCTCAGCTACAGAAGGGGGTATGAGACCAGAGACTAAAAGATTGGCCAAAGATATAGGTTAGGAGGAGGGAGGGCTGGAGAAGCAGCACGGTTAATTCAGAAGGGATTTCCTTGAGGACTTAAGGGAATGGAGATGAGAAAGCTGGAAAATTGGGATTTTGAAAGTGCTGCTGTAAGTGAACTAGACAGTTTGCAACCTTGGTGCCATATTTGTGCTATAGATGAGTTTATGACCACATATTTGTGCCAAAATGAAGACCACCTATTTTCACCTCCATAATGTTGACCACCCTTGCTTCACCTTATCTGCTGCTGGACCCACCATCAAGGCCATTGTTTCCTCTAGACTCAAAAACTCTGCTTCTCTCATTCACACCAATTGCAGTTCATCCATCACCCATGCACTCTCTGACCTCCAGTGGCTTCCAGTTAAGCAATCTCATGATTTTAAAATTTCCATCCTTATTTTAACCCCCCCCCCCCCCCCCCCAGGTCCTTGCCCCTCTCTTTCTCTGTAAACTCCTCCAGTTTTCGACCCTCCAGGATGTCTGCAGTTGCCCACATCTGGCCTCTTGAGCAGCCTCGATTTTAATCACTCCACCATAGGTGGTTGTACTTTCAGCTGTGTGACCTTCATATCTAGAATATATCCTCCCATCACCTCTCTGCCTCTATTCCTCATTTTCCTCGTCCAGGCTGCTCCCAAAAACCTACGTCTTTGACCAAGGGCGGCGCGGTGGCACAGTGGGTAGCAGCACCTCAGAGCACACGGGACCAGGATTCAATTCCAGCCTTGGGTCACTGTCTATGTGGAGTCTGCACGTTCACCCTGTGTCTGCATGGGTTTCCTCCGAGTGCTCCGGTTTCTTCCCACAATCATTGTCACCTTTCTTGATTCTTCTTTCTTTACATTTTCCCTGAACTTGCTATTAATTCTTCGTCCTGTTTCAGTCTCACTGATCTACCTGATTTTCCTCATTGTTTTTTTCTTCACTCTGCGATTTTTCTCTGCTGTTTTTGATTTCTTCCTGATTTTTCCACTCTTTTCTGCCCTTTTTCTTTCTGCTTGCCTTGTTATTGTTCTTGTCTTTTTGTGAATTCTCTATGATCGTTCTGTTTACTCCAATCCTACCTGTTGCCGTCACTCTTTTTTGAAACTAACCAGCAGGAGCATTTCAGTTCAGGTTTATAAGTTATCTCTTTGAAAAGAAAATGGATCTTTGCAATAATATCATCCATTTGGAGTTGGAAACTAAACGAGTTTACACAATCATCCAATGAGCTTGTATCACCCTTCTTTATTTTTAACACCTCTGTTACAACAGCAGTCAGGAATTTCAAATCATTAAGTTAAATATTTGTATTTTAAAGAATGTTTCCAGGCTAGTGTACAATCTGTTTATGAAACATGTGTTCTTATTTTAATATAATTTATCTTGCTTAAACATTCCTCAAGGTTGAAGCAACTCCAACTGCGTAGAATGTCAGATGTAAACACAGATACAATGCTTGCACAAGCTCCGAGGTCATGTGCGAAAGCCTGAGGTTGTGAACACGCTTGCTCGTGAACATTTGCAGACAACTAACGTTGACATTTGGGGCCTCTTTTAGTGTTTGCTCACGTATATTTACACTGCTTCTCTATGATCTCTGACTCTTCGAATTATTGTACTTCCTCTTTCCGCATTTTCATTTCCCTTTTTGTTGATGTTCTTGCCCCTTTAAAAACATCTCATGAAAGCAACTTCATTTGACTTATTCGACTTGTAGGATATTTACAAATTTGTATTTGACATGATTCTCCCCAGCAGTTAGCAGCTGAGTATTTTGCCTGTGCCCACGCAAGTAGTAATCCCTGTGTCTGACCAGAATGTTGATGGACAGCACAATCGCAATGTTGTATAATGGAGGATAATGCAGGAAGATGTGAAATTGTCGGTTTTGTCAGGAAGGGTAAAAAAGACGCTTATTATCTAAATAGTGAGAGATTGCGGAGCTCTGAGGTGCCGAGGGAGCTGGGTGTCCAAGTTCATGAATTGCATAAGGCTAGTATACATAAGCAAGTAATTAGGAAAACTAATAGAATGTCATAATTTAGAATTTACAGTGCAGATGGAGGCCATTTGGCCCATCGAGTCTGCACCGGCTCTTGGAAAGAGTACCCTACTTAAGCCCATGACTTTACCCTATCCCCGTAACCCAGTAACCCCACCTAACCTTTTGGATGCCGAGGGGCAATTTAGCACGGCCAATCCACCAAACCTGCACATCTTTGGACTGTGGGAGGAAACCGGAGAACCCGGAGGAAACTCACGCAGACACCGGGAGAGCGTGCAAACTCCATACAGACAGTCATCCGAGGCTGGAATTGAACCCGCAACCCTAGAGCTGTGAGGCAGCAGTGCTAACTACTGTTTAGTGTGAGGGAAATTGAATACAAAAGTACAGAGGTTACGCTTCAGTTATACAGGGCAGTGGTGAGACCACATCTGGAGTATTGTGTAAAGTATTGGTCACCTTATTTAAGGAAGGATGTAAATGCGTCAGAAGCAGTTCAGGGAAGGTTTACCAAAATTAATATCTGGAATGGGTGGGTTGTCTTATGAGGAAAAGTTGGAGAGGCCGAGCTTGTATCTGCTGGAGTTTAGAAGGTGAGGAGGTGACTTGATTGAAGCATGTAAAATCCTGAGGGGTACTTGACAGGGCAGATGTGGAGAAGATGTTTCCTCATGGGAGAATCTAGACCTAGGGGTCACAGTAAGGGGTGGCCTCTTTAAAACGGAGATGGTGCAAAAGTTTTCTCTGAGAGGGCTGTGAATCTCTGGAACTCTCTCCTGAAAAGGCAGTGGAAGCACAGTCTGAATATTTTTAAGGCAGAGGTGGATGGATTCTTGGTAAACTGGGGGGGGGAGGTTATAGGTTATTGGGGAGTAGGCCAGATGCACACTTAGCATATGTTCTATGTTTTCATGTACGGAGCGATCTGCCTGGACTTTACGTAGAACAATACCTAAACCTAAATTCAATACAATTCAGAACAATACCTAAAACCTAAACCTAAAACCCAATTCTAAAACCTGTCTTTCAGGTGTGATCCTTTGAGGGCAGCACAGTAGCACAGTGGTTAGCACTGTGGCTTCACAGCGCCAGCGTCCCAGATTCGATTCCCTGCTGGGTCACTGTCTGTACGGAGTCTGCACGTTCTCCCCGTGTCTGCGTGGGTTTCCTCCGGGTGCTCCGGTTTCCTCCCACAGTCCAAAGACGTGCAGGTTAGGTGGATTGTCCACGCTAAGTTGCCCTTAGTGTCCAAAAAAGGGTAAGAGGGGTTATTGGGTTACGGGAATAGGGTTGAAGTGAGGGCTTAAGTGGGTTGGTGCAGACTCAATGGGCCGAATGGCCTCCTGCACGGTATGTTCTATGTAATACCTTTCACTGTACCTCGGTACACGTGACAATAAATCTAAATCTAATCTAATCTAACAAAATGTGTCTTTGGAAAGAAAAGCTTGTATATGAATAAAACCATGCTGCAGCATCTATCCTCTGCCACCAGACTATCTTTTGGCAGCTTGCTGTTTGGTGATGTGACTGTGAACAATATTACACGCACTCAGCAGTGCGACCACCAACCAGCAGGTGGCATCAGACATTGGTCATGTGACATCCAGCTATTAGCAGACGGTTGTAAGGCGCACAGGAGGACAGTCGCTCATCGGGGTAGTTCCATGAGAGCCAAGGAGACTCAGTCAATAACTTAGTCTGTATCGCATACTAAATAATAAATAAATAATAATCTTTATTACTGTCACAAGTAGGCTTACATTAACACTGCAATGAAGTTGCTGTGAAAATCCCCAATTCGCCACATTCCGGCGCCTGTTCGGGTACACTGAGGGAGACTTCAGAATGTTTCATTCTCCTAACACGCAGGTCTTCCGGGACTTGTGGGAGGAAACCGGAGCACCCGGAGGAAATCCACGCAGACATGGGGAGAACGTGCAGATTCCGCACAGACAGTGAGAATCGAACACGGGACCCTGGCACTGTGAAGCAACAGTGCTAACCACTGTGCTACGGTGCCGCAATTCTGATTGTTACTTTACTACGTGTACATCAATAAATCATCATTCTAGTTAATTCACCAGCAGTTTTGTAAATTCATTGCGTAGATAAGATCACAAAACACAACGTACTCCACATCCCCAATTTTAATCGCTCTACTATTGGCGGCTGTGTCTTCAGCAGCCTGAGCTCAAAGCTCTGGAATTCCTCAGCCCCCCCCCCCCCCCCCCCCCCCCCCTCCTCCTCATCGCAAACCTCTCCAACTCTGTACCTTTCCAACTCTGTACATTTCCAACTCTGTACCTCTCCAACTCTGTACCTCTCCAACTCTCCACCTCTCTTTTTTTTAAATAAATTTAGATTAGCCAATTATCTTTTTCCAATTAAGGGGCAATTTAGCATGGCCAATCCACCTACTCTGCACATTTTTGGGTTGTGGGGGCGAAACCCACGCAGACACGGGGAGAACGTGCAAACTCCACACGGACAGTGACCCAGAGCCGGGATCGAACCTGGGACCTCAGCGCCGTGAGGCGGTTGTGCTAACCACTAGGCCACCGTGCTGCCCACTCTCCACCTCTCTAACTCTCTACCTCCCCTTTCCAGAAGCTCCATAAAACCCACCTCTGACCAAGCTTTTGGACACATGCCCCAACGTCTCCGGCTTAGCATTAATTTGATCATGCTCCTTTGACACACTTGGACCATTTTACTAAAGTGCGAAATGAATCCCAGCTATTGTATTGAACCCCACAAAAGAGGAAGCTTTGAAGTTGCTGGCCTGGTCATTGCTGAGTACAGCACCAATGCTATCCTGATTTTGTAGAAACCAAAACTGCAAGTTGTTTTGTTTTGGTTGTCTCTGTAGCTGTAGATGAAAAGGATAATTGATTTGATGATTTTTTTGGGAGGTTAATCCTCCCAAGTGCCAATCAATTCGAGCGAAAGTACAATTTAAAAATAATAAGGGAGCTTGAGAAATGCAGCAAGCCCCAGCTTGCTCTGCTCTTGGCTGAAAGGATTTGTGGTTGTTTCTCTGAAGGGCGGATAGTTACAACAGACAGTGAAAACCTGCGTGCTGATTGCAGTGATCTGTCATTGTTGCTATCAAAGAGTCTGGCCAGTCTGTTCTTGTGGAATGCGTTTCTAATGCTGACAAAGGAAGTCAAAGTGACTCATTTAATGGAGATCTGTACGGTTTGCAGCTGGAGCCTACAACGGTGGGGGCAGTGGGTGTACTTCACTATTTGTCAAGAATGTCCAGCAGACACCTAGGCACAGACAACCGTGTACGACTTTTCAGTTAAAGGTAATTCTTTCTGTTGTTCGCTGTGTGAGAGAGGTAGTGCGGCGAATTTATGTGTTCCTACAAGTCTGAGGGAAGTGACATACTTGTCTGCGTACCTTAAAACTTTGAAAAAAAAATGCTGTTCTCATATTAACGAGTACCAGAGAGTCCTTTGTGTAATTGATCCAATTTTTGTGGCTTATGCACATCTATTGTCTTTTGGAGTTGGGTTGCCACTGATCAGCAGGACTGTTAACCGAACATAACTAGAGATACGCATGCAAATATTTCAGCCAATAGCAGGGGTACGTCTGCACAGATGGGCGGGACTGACAACATTCCCCCACCTTCAGATTTCAAATCTGTCTGCGTGAAACATTCCTCAGTTATGGGGTTGGAAAAGTTCTCCTTGGAACAGATAAAGTTGAGGTGATCCACAATTCGCAAGATGGCAAAGAGTTTTGATAAGAGTGGATGAAGGCCTTTCCCTCTCGTGACTGTGTCTCTTGAGCAGAGGTCATGAATGAGGAGAACTGTGGGGACCTGGACCGCTCGACCTGATCATGTGGTGGAAGCCGATACCACACATAATTTTAAAAGGGATCAGGTGCTGGAGAATGAGGAACGTAGCATGGTAGCAGACTAAACATGACTGTTCCTTCAAAGAGCCAGGACATGGACATGTACAGTGGGCTGAGTGGTCTCCTTTGGCAATGTAAGTTTCTATGACTTGACTCAGGGATAATCAGATAATTGTGACAGCTGCAAAGAGACAGACTTTCTAAAATACAAGTGACAGTCCAGATAACCAGGGAATTGGGGTAGAAAGAATTTCTCAAGACTCAAGTTAAGAGAACAGAGACCAAGGTATTGTTCAGAAGAATTCAAGTAAGAGTAAATAAAGTGTTCTTATTTAAAGAGACATTTGTAATAACCAGATTTAAAGTGGGAAGGCAGACTTTAGAGTTAAATCGGCAGTTTGATGCTATTTTAATATGAGTCTGGGAATTGAAGGTTAAAGCAATTGTGAACAGTTTGTACAGCAGTCAAGACAGAGAAATACTAAAAGTGGTTGGTGTAAAATGCTGGACTGGATTAGCCATTAAAAGTGGAGCTGAAGCTTTGTTTAAAAGTGTCATTTGAAAGTCCTGGACTGGATTTCGGAATGCAAACCGCAAAGCGAAACCATTATTTTGAGGGAAGATTTTAAAGCATGGGTTTTGAGAGTGGAGTTTGAAAGCTCTCATGTGACAATCATCTGGCAGGATTCTGAGGAGAAATCCACAGACATGAACTTGAGTTCAGAGCAGAGTGTGTATCTGACCACAGCTAATCCGTGTGCTTTAAGGGACTTTGTGTTAATGAAACCGTTGTAACTTAAGTTGTACGTTGTAACCCATGTTAATCTTAAAACGTGTGTGGTATTTAAGTTAAGGGGGGAAGTAAACGAGCATTGTATAAGAATCCTACTTTTCACATTTAATAGTTATTTTAGTTGTTAAAACGAATTAGCGGTTCTGTGACTCTGTTCCTTCACAGTTATAAAACAAAAGTAAAGGTTATGGTCTATTGAGTTAGGGTTCCAATCTGAGATCTTCCCATGCAGTTATAAAATCAGCTGGGATAATAACAGTGCAGTAGAAGAATCTGGAAGAAACAATCCTGGAGACGGCGCCCATGTGGGGCTGTAACTTTGAGATGTATATTGTTATGAATTGTTAATACACACTTAGTACAATCGTTCAAACCTCTCCGTGAGACACCAAACAACCCTACACCAAGACTAGTAGTGTAAAAGAGAAAGTTCTCATCAGTTCAGTGATTTCTACCCAAGAACAGTGGGCGCGATTCTCCCAAAACGGGAGAAATCGTAAGGCTGGCGTCAAACCCGGGCGGGTTTGACGCCAGCGCGCCCCTTCCCGACCGGGGACCGATTCTGGTCCCCGGTCGGGGCTAGCAGCCCGACCCCGTAAGCTCCGGCATCACGGGCTTAACGAATTTCGTTAAGCCCGCTTGCAGGAGTTAGCGCCGGCTGGCGCGTCATATGACGTCAGCCGCGCATGCGCGGATTGGAAGACTCCAACCCACGCATGCGCGGATGACGTCATCGCGTATTTGCGCAAAACCCGCGCATGCGCGGGCCGGGATGCCCCTCAGCCGCCCCGCGAATGGATACTGCGGGGCGGCGGAAGGAGAAATAGTGCGCGGGCATCGGGCCCACTGCCCACGATCGGTGGGCACCGATCGCGGGCCCATGGCACCCTTGGCACGGCCGTGGTACTGCCGTGCCAATCGGTGCCATGGTTATAAAAAGCGAGTTGTTCCCGCCGTTTTTACGAACGGCCAGACCAGGTGTGTTTGCCATTCGTAAAAACAGCGTAAAGGGCTGGGACTTCGGCCCATCTATCAGCTGTGAATCGCTGCCGGCCGTAAAAGAACGGCGGCAGCGATTCGTGTCGGGAGTTGGGCGGGGGGGGGGGGGGGGGGGGAGAATAGCGGGAGGGCGGGAAAAATGTCGGGAAGGCCCTCCCGCTATTCTCCGACCCGTTGTGGGGGGCGGAGAATCGCCCCCAGTGTGTGGGGCTTCAACAGGGGACACAAAGAAAAGCTTAAAATCACTGACGGCAACTTCTGTATTTCCATATTTACTGTGCATGTCTGTACTCCAGAACTTGCTGTCTGTTTTAGAGGCGTATTGCTGAGGAACATTGACAGTTCGGCCGTCATTACTATAAAATATGGGCTTGTCGTTTTGAAGTGGATGGCGCAGAACTGTGTTAGTAATGATTTTATTAGAGAGGCAGAAAGGGACTCTGGAACATACCTTGGAAATAAGCCACTGGTGACCATAGTGTGGAAACATTGGGCCATCTAACGCCGGAATCGGGAAAGGAGATTGGGCGGAGGCGAATCAGTTTTGATGCCGAAACCTTGGCTGGCGCTGGGTTCATGCCAAATCGCAATTCTCCCGTGCCTCGACAGCGGCGTCAGTCCGCAAGTACAACAAATGCCATTGGCATATCATTAGCGGGCCTGATCCGGTATTCTCCGGAGCTCCACGATTCTCTGCCTCCACGAGAGGGAATTCCCGACGGTGAGGTTCACTTGTGCTTTCAAAAATCGGAAAACAGGCGCAGTGGCTGCTGATGGGGAGAGAGGGGGTACGGAAAGTGTCCAACATCGCCATAGTGTGCTAACAGTTGTGCCGCTGTCCTGGGAGCTTCTTCTAGGGCCGGGGGCATTAGCGGGTACTGGCCCGGAGGTGGGCTGTGGGGTTGGGGTGGATGGGCACAGAACACTATTGCTGCAGCCGGCAAGTCAGCTATGCGGCTGGGCATGCCACAGACTGCCCACTGTGAACTTAGTGCCACGGGTTCCCCCCAGGCCTCCCCACCGAGGTACCCTCTGGCCCCAGCCGACCCATCAATAGGATGGGCGTGGTCCAACGCAATCAGTGCCATCCTGTTGGCTGGGATGAGTGTGTGTGGGGAGTAGAGTGTGCATCTGCGGCTGCAGCTTGTCAGCCTCTCGAGGGCCAAACTCCGCCCCCGGTGAATCCAACACCGTTTTCCTTTGGAATCAATCATGTTCCATGTGGTGCAGATGCTAGACACTCAATGGTCGGTGAATTGGTCCAGGTGCAAAGCCAGGTTTGTTGTCATAGAGCTTCACTAACCGGCGGCAACACTAAGTCTCAGGTACAGCGAATCTGGTCGATTATCTGTGTAAGCACTGTAAGTACTGGATTCTAACCCTGAGCAATGTGAAGATTGCGAGCGAGTTTTAAAACCCAGCTACTGTTCTTGGATTAGGGTTTATGTTGGTTTTTACTGTGCTACTAGGGTCAGCAGTGGATCTGGTTGTGGCACCCCCATTTCTGAGTCAGAAATCAGTTGGATATGAGTTGCACCCCTAAGCTGTGATGAGAACACAAGAAATAGGAGCAGGAATATACGGCCTGTTGAACGTGCAGCATCATTGAATACGATCATGCTGATCTCGGGCTTCAACTTTACCTTCCCGCCGACTCCACACGCGTACCAGCCTCCCCGAACAGGCGCCGGAATGTGGCGACTAGGGGCTTTTCACAGTAACTTCATTGGAGCCTACTCGTGACAATAAGCGATTTCATTTTTCATTCATGTCATTCCCTGAGAGACCCAAAGATCCGTCTATCCCACCGTTAAATGCTTTCAGTGATGGAACATCCACCATCCTCCAGGGCAAGAATTACAAAGATTCCCAACTTTTTTAATTAAGTAATTTCTCCTAATCTCTATCCCAAATGTTCGGCCCTTTATCCTCGCACTGTGCCCGTGTTTTAGATTCCCCGCCCAGTGAAAACCATCTCTCAGCGTCCACCCTATCAAGCCCCCTCAAACTCTTGTAGGTTTAAATGAGATTGCCCCTCATTCTTTTAAACTTTGGAGAAAATAAACCTAATTTATTAGGTCGGCACAGTGGTGCAATGGTTAGCACGGCTGCCTCACAGCGCCAGGAACCCGGGTTCAATTCTGACTTTACGGAGGTTGCACTTTCTCCCCGTGTCTGCGTGGGTTTCCTCCGGGTGATCCGGTTTCCTCCCACAGTCCAAAGATGTGCAGTTTAGGTGGATTGGCCGTGCTCGGAAATTATCCCTTAATATCCAAAGGTGAGTAGGTTAGGTGGGGTATAGGATTACAGGGATGGGGCGGGGAAGTGGGATTCGGTAGGGTGCTCTTTCAGAGGATTGGTGCAGACCTGATGGGCCGAATGGCCTCCTTCTACACTGTAGTGACTCTATGATTCTAATTTAGTTAGCCTCACATCATAGGACAGTGCCCCCCCCCCCCCCCCCCCCTCCCACACCTTTTCATCACAGGAGCATACAATCAAAGCTAATGCTCTGGCATAGCACTGAGGGAGTGGTACGCAACTCAATTCTTTCTGATGATTCTTTCAGTCCAACAATGTGTAGGTTCGGTGCTGTTATCCCCTGCGTTCTGGTCAATATTTATCCTTCACCCAACATCATTGAAACAGCTGATGTGATCATCATTATATTGCTGTTTGTGGAACCTTGCGTGCAAGCTGACTCTCACATTGTCAACATTGAACAAGATCCTACACTTCAAATTTATTTCTTCGACTCTGAAGGTCCTTGGACAACCTGAGGTTGTGAAAGGCTCTATGTAAATTTCAAATGTTCTTTTCCTCTGACCGGGGTTATTTGTGATCGAGCTGTCACCTCTGCCGGGGTGATTGGTGTTTCCATCTTCAATACAAAATCCGCTTTTAGCAATGCAGGAGATCTCATTAGCAGGTACCTCATTAATGTCTGTCTCTCTCTCTCCTTATGCTTAACCACAGAAACTATCCTTTCAGGGTGAGGCACCTAATGGGGAGACAGATTGGACCAGAGCACAGGCTTCTGGCACAGCATAGTTTGCATTTGCAGACAGCGGGATTGCATGTCAGCACTGCTATGGAAGATTACCATGATTGTGGCTTGAGCAAAGGCTTCCATGGGGACTCTTCTAACTGATACCAACAACATAGCACAGCACCTTGAACAAAGTAAAAAGCCCATCCCCCTGCATATAGGAGAGAGATTTAGGGAGGGAACTCCAGATCTTGGGGCCTTGACAGCTGAAGCATACCTGGCCTTGTACAAGGCAGAAACAAACGTTTATAAACAGAAATTTCGGGAAATACTCAGCAGGTCAGGCAGTCTCTGTCGAGAGAGGAACAGAGTTATCCTTTCAGGTCAATGACCGTTTATTCATCAGAACAGATCAGAAAGGTCAACGACCTGAAACCTCAGGCGGAATTTTCCGGTATTGTCAACAGCGGGACGGTTGGCGGGTGGGGGAAATTAATGTGGCGCCAGGCCAACAGCAGTGTGAACTTTAGCAATTATGTTCTTGGGACTTTAAAGACGGCTTAAAGGTGGGTCAAACTTCCCGACGAACAACATCTGGAAGCGCGTCATGCTTGCCAAAATTACGTTCGCCCACCAGCGAAAAATTTGATAGTTCACATTCGCAATTGCACATGAGTGGCATGCACTTGGCCAGGTAGACTTCTTCCATGATTAATGGTGAGTTGCCGCTGTATTGTGCTCTTTGGGGAGCGGCTGTAAATTCCAGCCAGGTGCTGAGAGTGTAAGTTGCATGGCGGGTGACCAGGGAAGGGAGGAAGGGTGGAGCTGTGGCCAGCCAAAGGTAGAAGGGATTGTACAGGCTGTCCGGGTCCCCTTTGAATCTTGTGCCCGGACCTTTATCCCCATGAGGCAATGATGGGGACAGCAACTTTCTGCCTGTCCCCTGCTGTAAGAATCGGCCAGCATCTCTGTGACCCATAATGAATACTTTACATAGGAAAGTTAGAGCAGGAATAGTCTTGTAAGATGTATGCAGACAAAGTTTGCTATGTATTCATGCTGCTGTGTTGAATGATTCAAAATATCTGCCGTATGTATCTATATATCTACTCCGTTCCCTTGTCACTGATTCCATCGTCTCCCTGGCAACCGTCTCAGGCTGAATCAGACTGTTTGCAATCTGGCTGCCTATTTTACTCTGAGACAAGCTTCTTATCATGTATTTACATCATTAAAAGACTTCCCATTTCCACCTCCAGAACATCACCTGACTTTGATCTTGCCTCAGTTCAGCTGCTGCCAAACCCCACATCCGTGCTTTCATCACCTCCAGACTTGAACCATTCCAGCTCACCCCCGGCTGCTCTTCCACATTCTATCCTCCATAAACAGCAGGTCATCCGAAGCTCTGCTGCCTGTTATATTACTGGGTTCAGTAATATTTATGGTTACTAGTTGCTGTATTTCCAGAAGGTCTAATGGTGTGAACTTGAAGAAACCACTCTGCAACTTAAAGCAAACTAATTTATTAAGTAACGATCAATTATATTTGAGTTCGACACTCTACAGAACTATAACTCAAAATCAAGTAATTAAATATTAATGTATTAACTGATTCAAAACTACACGTGCTAACTATGCTATGATCTATCTATCATACACTACTGGTAACTAGTCACTCCTGGATTGAAAGAGACCAAGATCCTCTGGGAGCTGATACTTATAGTGGGATCTCGTGGTACCCTCTAGTGGTAGTGTTACAGTTAGATGTTATAATTAACCCTTTAGTTATCTACATATCATTACATTGCCCATTTATTAATTCACATCAGTCACGCTGATCCATTGCCACCCGCGTGCTCGCTCAGCTACACTGACCCCAGGCCAAGCTGTTCATTTTAAAATTCTCATCCTTGTTTTCAAATTGCTCCAGGGCCTGAGAGTGTGGTGGAGGCTGAATGGTCTCCTGTGCTGTAACCAGTCTATGATTTATTTATAAATAAATGCCGAAAATCCAGTGTATGCGGAAAGGAAAGTGTGATGGTACTGTTAGGATACCGGACCAGACCCCGATTTTTGTTAGGTTACAGGGTGAGAAACCCCAAACGATTTGCAATTTATTAAACTGTGAGGAAAGAATATTTCACCCCAGGAGTGTTGACTCTGACCAATAGGTTTCTATTATGTTAAAACAAACTTTCATTTAAACACAGGATTAAACACATTAATATTAAAGAAATAGCTTAACAATTAACAGTTAAACAGTTCTTAAATAAAATCATTTTTTTTAACTCGCCATCTCCATCTACCACTATATATATTGCAATTAAGCAAACCAATACAGTTCAAAAACCATTCATAAATAAAGTTAGCAATCAGGGTTACTTGATGTTCTCTGTTCAGACTTCTGGGGCGGGATTCTCCCCTACCTGGCGGGGCGGGGGGTCCCGGCTTAGCGGAGTGGCGCCAACCACTCTGGCGTCGGGCCTCCCCAAAGGTGCGGAATTCTCCGCACCTTTGGGGGCTAGGCCCGCGCCGGAGTGGTTGGCGCCATGCCGACTGGTGCCAAACCCGGTGCCAGCGGCCTTTGACGCCCGCCGCCCGTCGTCAGGGCTGGCCAAAAGGCCTTCGGGGGTACGCGCATGCGCCTGTGCGTCAGCTCCCGCTGACGTCGCCACCGGCTAATGCGCGCAGGGGGATTCTCTTCCGCCTCCGCCATGGTGGAGGCTGTGGTGGCGGCGGAAGAAAGAGTGCCACAGTGGCACTGGCCCACCCGCCGATTGCTGGGCCCCGATCGCGGGCCTGGCCACCGTGGGGGCACCCCCCGGTGTCTGATCGCCCCGCGCCCCCCCAGGACTCCGGGGGCCCACTCGCGCCGCCAATCCCACCACCACCAGAGATGGTTCAAACCATGGCGGCGGGAGCGGCCTGTCAGCAGCGGGGGGTCTGAGAATTTCGCCCCTGGAGAGAGACCCTTTCAGGAACAACCTGAAAATCCTTCTGTCTTGTCAGATACAAATCCTATGGCAAAACTGCCAAAACCTCGGACAGACATGTGTCTTTCCATTAATTACATCGTCTCTATCCCACTCAGATGTCCCACCACCCGCTCCGCTAGAACTAAACACCACTTCTGCATGAATTATCTACCACCCCAGGGAACCTTCTTTCAATAAACAATTTATCATTAGCCATCTATCTAAACAAGTAAATCGTTAAAAGCAATTATTATCTCACCTTTATGAGACTCCTTAATCACAGCTTTAGCAGACATACTGCCTGTATGTTTTTGAACCCAGGGCTAATAACATTACCACAACAAAACTGAAAATATACCACATAACAATTTCCTATATTCATCACGTGACAAACGAGGTAAATCTTGCAAGCAGTGGATCAGTGGAAAGATAAGGACCTCATGCTGTGGATTGTACGATCCCACTGTCTTACGTCTTGCTGATGCTGGAATGGGGTTTCTGCAGTTCACTGGTGGTAATGAAATTAGATGCTCACATATTTCCAAAAGTTCTACAAATAATGGATAGCGGATGGCTTCCTCATTAGTATTTCAGTGTAGTTTTACTTCACAGTATATCTTCCTCTGCTCATTAAAATGGTAATAGAAACATTCTTGCATGCTTGGATGACTTCTGAGGGTGAATTGGTTTGCAAGGGCACTGTGAAAACTGGGAGATGTACAACTGCAAGGCTGTTTTCTCACATCTATCCTTTAACATGTGCTTGACGTTTCCCAATCAGTGTTGTCTTTTCATTCATCCTTTTAGCTCACTAATCTATGTGTTGACACAAGTAGGCTGAACCTCCTTCACCAGACTGTTTAATAAATGTATATCTTTCTACTCCACACCTTATTGTCACATGGCACGTGGTTACTTTTTACTAAACTATCTAATGCCATTGAGTTGCTTATTTCTTGACCTAGAAGTCTCCAACAGTGGAGAGGCAAAGGGTTCAGCCTTTTTGAGTTTTGGTATTTGTCTCTATGAATGCTTTCCCTTGTCTGCTTCAGTGATGGTGAAGGCAGAAGAAGGGCCTTTTCTGGCTGGAGCACAGAGTCACTGAGCGGGAGTGGGGTTGTCCTCACTCCTCGGCGGATCTCGTGGCGTCAGCGGATCTTCCTACGGGTCGCCTCACCCATGAACAAGTCGTCTTCAGCCATGCAGCAGAAAGGAACATTGGAAGGTATAGTGTGCCACGAGTTGTGAGTGATCGGGGTTTGTAAGAGGAGGACCACCTTATAACCAATCTAAAATGGCCTCCATAGACAAATGACTGAGAGCCTGACAGAGCGGCAAATCAAGTGGCTTCCACTGTAAGTGAGCAACTTGCTCTGCTAGAGCTGGTTCAGAAATTGGCTGAACAGAAAGAGGCAGAGAGTGAGGACAATGGACAGGTATTTCTAAATGGCAGATTGCGACTGGCGGTGTCCTGGAAGAACGTGTGGTGGGGCGTCAACAATTTTCTGCATTTATTAATTAACGACTCAGATGTGGGATAGAAAGCCACGTAACCAAATCTTCCGATGACCCAAAGATTGTAAGCTCTATAGCTGGAAGCGTAAAATTACAAAGAGTTATTTGATAGATTAAGTGAATGGGCAAAACGGTGGCAAATGGATTTCACTGTCGGCAGCTGGCATGTCATCCACTTTGAATGTAGAGAGGAAAGTACAGAATACTTTGTCAATGGTGAAAAGCTAGAAATATTGGATGTCCAAAGAGACTTTGGTGGTTCAGTTTCACCGATCTTTAAAATATCATGAACAGGTATTGAAACTAATCAAAAAGACTTGTGGATTGTTGACCTACATATCTAGAAGAACAGAATGCAGGGGTTAGAAGTCATGCTGCTGTTATGTAAAGTCACGGTAAGACCAAATGTAGTATACACTAAGTGTACACTTGCTTTAGAAGAACAGATTAGCCTTGGAGGGACGAAGTGCATCATGAAAAATTCAGTTACACTCAGCAAGGTGCAACATGCGTCATGGTGTTTACAGTGAACGTAGTGTGCAAATAGTTGAAATTCATGTAAAATTCCTGTTTTGGTGCTTATTGCATCTGCAAAGATGTCATGGCTTACCCTCCGGAGGAGCAGGCGCTCCCGAACAGCAATTTCTGGATTTCCGCGTTTAACTGTGCACGTGCAGACAGTGGATGTCACCGGTATTTCCACCCGCGTTATGATAGGGAATGCTGATGGTTTCACCGTCATGCCAACTGCAAAATGGTTTTGCTTGATTATCTTTCCAGCAATCAGGGAAGAACTTGGTACAATGTTGTCCACAATTGAAGTAACTGGGGCAGTGATCATGCCAGGGTAAATTGCACTCGGCACTGCGGGAACATGAAGCGGGCATGACGAATGGCCTCTTTGTGTTCTTAATGTCTTGCCCTCTTGTATGAAGGTGGCCTTGGAGACAGGTATCTGTGTTCTGCTACCTTCAAGCCAGGTGGTTGGCATAACAAAGTTGGACTTTCTATTTCTGCAGATCACCTTGACGCCATTGAGCTGCCACCTCTTTCCCCGCTCACCCCAGCTGTGGAGGAGGACCCCTTGGCCTCTCTGATGATGGCGGATGACATCCCAGTTGGGGAGAAGAAGAAACACTCTTCGGAGGAGTTGCGGATCATGTGGAGAAAAGCCATTTGCCAGCAGATCCTTTTGCTTCGGATGGAGAAGGAAAATCAAAGACTGGAAGGTTAGTTTCCACAGAAATACAAAATATATTGATAAAGTTGTGGATATAATAATACATTTGAGCTTCAAAATTGTATCAGAGGAAGAATTGCTTCTCAAAATCCCTGAAGCAGTCCCACTGTCCGTAAGTGGGAGCTCAGGATGTGTGTTCCACCCCGATATTGAGGTTCCAAAGTCTGTCGGTGAATTACAGACCCTAGGTTTGTTTTCGCCCACAAACAGAAATGTTTTCTCTGTATCTACCCTATCAAACTCCTCCAAAACTTTCACGACCCCCAATCAGGTTACCCTCAGCCTCTTTCTTGGGCCAAAGAGCCCGAACCTATTCAGTCTGCCCAGGTAACCTTTCCTGGTTTGGTGTGCACTAAATAGACTACTGGAATCCATGGGGTGGCTTCAGTATTGCAATATTTATATAATATGGGATGCTCAATTGGATCATTGTGCTGGGATCCACGGGACAGGTAGACAGTTCAATCCATCAAGGTCCAAATATACAACAAACCCTGCATGGATTTTGTTGCTCTGAGCAGCAATGTAATCATATCTCCCCAGGCTGACACCATGTAATATTGGTTTGTTGTTAATCTAAACTCAAATAACCTGGCATCGCATGCACTGTCAACGACTATACTGTCATGTTCTCAATGCTTCTAACACGCAATTGAGGCACTAAGCGAATATTCCTCGCCAAATCAAAATGAGGACTAAAAGCTGCCTCCACATCAAGTCTCCCTGCTACTCCCTGTTCATGGAATCAAAGTCTTTCTCTGTCAAATGTCCTGGCTTCCCTCTCCACTTGCAATTCAAGGCTTTCTTTTTCTTTTACCCGTTGAAACTCGCCGGGCTGAATTTTCCGCCGTCGGGATTTCCCGTTTTGCCGGCAGCCCGGGGGTTTCTCGACTGCGTAGGGCTGCCCCACAATGGCAAACCCCATTGACCAGCCGGCGAAACGGAGCATGTCGATGGCGTGCCACACCAGAAATCTGGTGCCTGTGGGACAGAGAAACCCGCCCGCTGTCTTTTACTTTTTCTTCCCTTTGGAATTCTAATTCAGGTTTACTCTTTCGAGTTCAAGTTTTTTCCATTAATTTTTCCAGTTCAAGTTGCCTCATTTGCAACCAGCTCTTAGCAAACCTCTGGCATGTGAAGCTAATATTTCAACAATTTCTGCCTTTTTAGCGCCTACTTTTAATCTATTTCCAACTTCTTTGCTATTGTCTACAAATTAACTGTTGCAAGGCACTCACAGGTCCTCTCTCGAGAAACATTCCCACAATATTTCAATTTCCAGTAACTGACTGAAAGGATCACACAACATGATGTTAAAGTTTTAAGACATTTACTGTAACAAACAAACTAAAAGCAACATTGCCTGAACACAATTCAACAGGCACCTTATAGTTTAAACTACAAACAAGTGTGATGGAGCAGAACCCAACACTATATTTTTTATAAAATATAACCTCATGGCTATTTATAATTTAAAACTGGGCCTTTTGCCTGACATAGGCAATTAAGATGTCTGACCCTATGTCTGTGAGCTATTGTCTGTGACTCGCCAGAACAAAAGAAGCCAAGTCGCAGGCTGAAAATGACACTCCTCATTATTTATGAGGAGCTACTGACAACCCACGTGGGGACTGCACAGCTCAACCTCTAAGGAAGCTGCACAGAGGCAGTTTGCATTTGCTGGACCGTACTTGCCGATGGAGTAAGAGTGCTAAGACAATGGCCGCTCAAACGTTCCCTTTAACCCATAATGGCAAGAATATTAGCAGCCCTGAAGATCAAGTTGAAGTCCAGATGCAAAGAAAAATAAATGTACCGTGTTGAAGACCTTGTGGTGAGCTAAGACGCTGGCTTGTTGAACAAGTTAATATTGCCTTCATGAGCTGAAATCCAGTTTTCTATTTTGACATCTGACTAGCAGGCCACACAGATTCTGACGTCTAGGCCTCACATGAACTAATTTATCTGTGGACTGTCAAACCTTCTTTTCTCTATTCCTGTCTTTACTGCATGTGTGCGTAGAGAGACATTGCAGATTCTCCTTTTGACTGTTTTTGAATGTGTGCAACAAACTAACCTCTTTGAGTTCATCCTCCCTCAAGTTAGTTGTGGGGTTAATGGTGGGAATTGGATCACATTTTCATTCTCCAAGATAGGGTCCTTAAATATTCTCCACTTCCAACGGATTGCTTGCTTTTGCCTTTCCCAGCCAGGTGGCTTCTAATCCCAAAACGGACTTTCATGATGAGGTTTACACTAGAGATTCTTCCCTTCTCGCCCAAGCTAGGTGAATCTTCCAGCCTAATTTTAATCCTCACAAATTCAGAATCTTCAATATTACACCCTAATATCTTCCAGCCTAAGTTTAATCCTCACAAATTCAGAATCTTCAATCTGAACACAAGCCCACACCCTTCAGTGCGGTGAACAATAGGGTCTGCATTTTCTCTGCTTCAGGTGTGCAGAATTGGATGCCTCTGCCTCCTACTCTCTATCTCTCTCAGGTGGCTGCAGGCTGATTTGTGTTTCAATTATACAACTAGAAAAACCGCAACCCAGTATCTCCCTGGCATTCTGTTATCTTTTCCCTTCCCACCCATCTTTATGGCAATGTGAATATCATGGACCCTGTATCCAGGTAGAAATGCTAATTAGCTATCTTCTCAGCTCCAACTGCAAAATTCGGTGCAAGTCACATGATCCCCATCAGTACTCAGTATTTTACCTCAAATTAAAAAGAGAGTTTAAAAATATAACAATCTTAGAAACATTATGGCATTGTTTCAAAGAGATTGAGGGGGGGAAGGGTTATCCCTGGTTTCCTGGCCAATATTAAATCCAAAATAGATTCTGTGGCCATTATCACATTGCTGTTGGTGCACGCTTGCTGTGCACAAATTGGCTCTTGTGTTTACTACATTGCAACAATGACTACATTTCAAAAGTACTTCATTGGCTGTAAGGGGCATTGGGAAGTCAGGTGGCCATGAAAGGTGCAGTATAAAAGCCACTCTTTACTTTAACAACTTAATACTTATCTCACAGGGTAAATGTCGGCTGCCAGCCATTGCCCAGGCCACACAGGAAGACTGGTGTGCTGCCCAAAACAGGCGTAAAGGAAAGAAGGCAGGTGGCAGCAGCCTTAAGTTTACCAAGTCAACGTTTCGAAGCAGGTGTGGCTGCCTTGCCCATCTGCTGCCATTGCGTGAGAGTCTGGGTACTGGTGGGAAACCCATGGGACCAGTCGGGATGTTACTTTTACAACCTGCTCAGTGGGGGCAATTTTAACCTCTTCTGCTACTCGGGAAACTGACAGGTTTGGGGGGGAAAAGTTGGTTTTACACCGGCCCGATTTTGACCTCCATCAAAGCCAATGAGGAACAATGCGCGAGTTGCCAGGCCAGTGATCCAACCGATCACACGTGTTTCCCAGGCAAAGGGTCAGGTTAGAATTGTCCACCTCTTTTCCCCCGTCCTGTCTGAATGTTGCCTCGATGTGCGGTTGCTGAGTGATTAACCGGGCGGATTTTCTCGATATAAATTCACAGCAAGCAGAGACGAGCTTCAGACCAGGAAAGTGAAATTGGACTATGAAGAATTTGTGCTTTGCCAAAAGGAGGTTTCTGCAGTTTGGGATAAAATGCTGACCACTCCAGGAAGGGCAAAGTTGAAAGTTGACATGGAGAAGGTTCACGCTGCTCTCAGTCAAGGTCAGTGCCCGATTACAGTACTAACTTGGTTTCCCCACAGCATCAGACTTGTCCGAGCTCATGTCCCTCCCCATAGCTGTCGGCACTTAATTAAAAAATAAAAATAAATAAATTTGACCATACCGTTGAATTTGATAAATTAAACCCGGAAGGTTTCCTCGACAAACGTATGAATTAGGAGCAGCAGTAGGCTATTCGGCCCCTCTAGCCTACTCCTCCATTCGGATGAGACCATGGCTGATCTGATTGTGGCCTCAACTGCAGATTCCACCCAACCCCCGGTAACCTTTGACTCCACTGTTAGTCAAGAATTTATCTACCTTTGCCTTAAAAGCATTTATTGGCCAGCCTCCACCGCTCTCTGGGGGAGAGAGTTCCAAAGACACTCAACCCTCTTGAGAGTAAATTTCTTCTCATCTCAGTCTTAAATGGAAGGCCCCTTATTTTTAGTACTGTGTCCTCTAGTTCTAGTCTCTCTCACATAGAATCATGGAAACCCTACAGTGTAGAAGGAGGCCATTCGGCCCATCGAGTCTGCACCAATCTTCTGAAAGAGCGCCCTACCAAGGTCCACTCTTTGCCCTATCCCCATAACCCCATGTAACCTCCGGACACAGCTTTGGACTGTAGGAGGAAACCAGAGCACCTGGAGGAAACACAGAAAGAAAGTGCAAACTCCACACAGACAGCCACACAAGGCCGGAATTGAACCTGGATCCCAGGCGCTGTGAGGAATCAGTTCTAACTACTGTACCACCGTGCATAAGGGGCATCTTGACAAATCCATGAAGAGGATGGAAATAGAGGGATACAGACCCCGGAAGTGTAGAAGATTTTAGTTTACCCAGGAAGCATGGTTGGCGCTGGCTTGGAGGGCCAAAGGGCCGTTCCTGTGCTGTACTTTTCTCTGTTCTTTGTGCTACCCCATCCTTTCAGCATCCACCCTGTCAAGTCCCCCCAGGACCTTACCTGTTTCAATAAGATCACCTCTGATTCTTGAATTGGCTGAAGTCTGAAATGCCAAAAAGAATTGCTTCGAATGTACAGCAAAAAGCGAGCCATTCAGCCTAAAAAAAAAACATGCTCCATCTGGGCCTTCTTCTACCCTGCTTCATACCACCCCATACTTTGCTGTGGCTCAGTAGATAGCGTGCTTCTCTTGGAGTCAGAAGTCCCTCTCCAGCACTTGGGTATGAAAATCAATGTTGACACCCTGCGCTGAGGAGGCACTATGCTGGCAGATGTGCCACCTTTCAGATAAGATGTCAGCCCTCTCAGATGGGTGTAAAAGGTACCATGGTGCTGTGTCAAAGGGAAATTGTGAAATTACACCTTTTCTTGACCAATATTTATCCCTCAATTTAAAATAAGAAATGATGACATTATTATCAAATTCCTTGTCTGTGGAAACTTGCTGTACGAGCGAACGAGCTGCCACGTTGAAACAGAAACTGTATTCCATTGGGTGCAAAGTACTTTGGGACGTCCAGTGGTCATACGAGGCGCCACCTTAAATGTTATTTTGCCGTGCGAAAGTGACTTAATTTATCATTGGATGTTTGCCATTGAAAAAAATGGCGGCATTGAAGGACAAGTTGCAGTGAGCGTCGCGATCTGCTTTTGAAGAGGGTGCCTTTGTCTGACAGGTTGATGGAACCATCAATTCACGAGACACGTGCTTTCAGATATGAACAGTGGTTTTAATCTACTTCAGAGCCAGCCTGTTACCCGTTGAACTCTCGATGAACTCAGGCTGGCTCTGGACACGGTTATTTATACAGCAGTCTAGGGGGAGGAGTCGTGGGCGGAGCCAAGGGTGGAGCCCTGTACAAACTCCTGAGCATTCCCAGAGCTACTCCCCCTAGTGGTCGGATAACGCTACTGCGCTTACAATAGTATTGGTAAATACAGTGTGAATTACTAAGTGACATTCACCACACAGGTGTACCGAAAGCTCGGAGAGGAGAGATCTGGCAATTCTTAGCCGAGCAGTACCGCCTGAGACACCGGTTACCAGAGAAACAGCAACCGGCCGATATTTCGTACAAAGAGCTTTTGAAACAGCTGACGACCCAGCAGCACGCTATCCTGGTGGACCTTGGTAAGACTACTGTTTAAATTATTTGACACTGAGCAACATAAGAAGACCAATGATCGAAGATTTTAAGGAGCTTCTTAAAGGAGCCGAGAGAGGTAGAGAAGCAGAGGCAAATGTAATTGATTTGTTTTCCCTGCTCATTAAGCAAACCTATTTCTTTGGGAAAATAAAGCATAATTTAGGCGAAAGCAAAAATATTTGTTTTCCTATGTAGTGGGATTTTGTGGCCAGCAGATGGTGATGTTGCACATTCTTTTTTTACAAATAAAGTTAGAGTACCCAATTAAGGGACAATTTAGCGTGGCCAATCCACATACCCTGCACATCTTTTGGGTTGTGGGGGCAAACCACACGCAAACACGGGGAGAATGCGCAAACCACACAGACAGTGACCCATAGCCGGGATCGAACCTGGGACCTCAGCGCCATGAGGGAGCAATGCTAACCACTGCGCCACCGTGCTGCCCTACTGTTTCACATTCTATTCATTTTATAACAGCCTTGAACAATTCAAATTCATTTGTCCTCCTGGTTAGTTTCCTCCTTCTCCTCTTGTTTTCGCCTGGCTTATATTGCCTCGTCTCATTTTGTTCTTCAGAATAATCATTTTGTGCCCGGTTATCTTTTGTCTGCCATTTCTTTTATTCAGACTGCTCTGCTTTAATTATTTAAGTTTCAGGGTACTTTATTTTCACCCTTCTGGCTTTCGTTTGTCTGAGATAAATATAGGTCAGGATTTTCCGTCCCTTCCCACTGATGGGATCTTCTGATCTTGCTGAAGGTGGCCCACGCCCCCTTCGGCGGGTTCCCCCCAGGGCCGGTGAGCAACGCAATTGGCCATTGACTTTGGCGGGACGGGTAAATCCTAGTGGTGGCTAATGGCGATCCTGCTCTGCCGCCTGCCGGCTGGGGAGGGTGGGTGGGGAGGATACAGCCTTTTCTTACCACTGAACACTCCCAGACACTCTGTCATTGGCATGCTAATGAATCTTCATCTTTGTTTTCAAATCCCCCCAATCTTCTGCAGCACCTCAGCATCTCGGATTTTAATCGTCTTACTGTTGGTGACCCTCCCCAGGCTCCCAGCTCTGGAATTACCTTCCTCAACCCCCCTACCTCATTCCCTCACTTCTTAAAACAAAATTCTTTGACCCAGCTTTTGGTCACTACCCCAATTAGGGTGGCACGGTGGCACAGTGTTTGGTACTCAAGCCTCACCGGGCCACGGACCCAGGTTCGATTCTGGCCTTGGATGACTGTGTGTGGGGTTTGCTCCCCCCACCATGTCTGTGTGGGTTTCGTTCAGGCGCTCCTGTTTCCTTCCACCGTCCAAAGATGTGCAGGTTAGGTGGATTGGCCATGCTAAATTGCCCCTTACTGTTCAAAGGTTAGGTGGAGTTCCGAGGGTAGGGTGGAAGCGTGGGTGTAGATAAGCCATTTCAGAGGGTCGATGCAGACTCGATGGGCCGAATGTTCTCCTTCTGCACTATAGGGATTGCACAGCAAGCTCCCACAGAGGACAATGAGATACATGACCAGATAATCTGTTGGTTCAGGGATGAATGTTAGCCAGGATACTGGGAGAAATCCGTTGTTCTTCTTTAAAATAGTGTCATGAGTTATTTTTACGGTTTCATCTCCCAACAGTGTAGCACTCCCTCAGTGCGGCATTGAAGTGCCAGTTAGGACTTTGAGCTCAAGTCTTTGGACTGGGCTGTGAATCCACAACCTTCAGACTAATCTCCAGAGCAGCAGTGGTACCATACCAGCGAACACAATCAGTACTGTGCCAGTCTGATGTCTCCAGTCCTACCCTGATGGGTCTGGGTAACTGTACTGGGCCAGCCTGACAGAACATGTACTGCTGATTCAGAGACTTGCAGCTTTAAATGCTGGAGGTGGGTTGTAGGCATTTGGCTTTGATTCCCTGGAATACAGGAGGCTTTTTTTAAGTTACTATAATTTATTGCTTTACTATGAAACCCAATACACGGACGTAACCAGTGTAGCAGAAGCCCTGAGCCTCGAAGCAAATTTGCACCACAGCACATCTGTACTCAAACACTTGATCCATTCATCTAGTCTTGAGGAGTGATGCTGGCTGTAGGAGACGTTCCATGTGAGCCCAGTCTGCGTAGCAGCGCAACTCCAGGCTGCAACACAATGTTAATCCTTCCAATAGGATAGCATTTCCACACTTGTCATGAGAGCCAAGACTAGTTTTGCGATACGCTTGTCTTGTTGCAATTTGGCAAATGCTCCCACCAGACAGGGACAGCAGGCCCTTGGTCAAAGGCACCATGTCCGCCATGCACCTCGTCACTGGAGCAAACTGATTAAGGTGCATAAAATGGTAAATTTATTTAACAGGATAGATACAGAGGTGCAAGCCGGAATTCTCTGGCTGTTTTTCATTCTCTGTTCCCACCGGCAGCGCACTCCCGCCCGCTGGTTTCCCGGCGGCGTGGGGTGGCTTCAATGCCAAATCCCATTGGCAAGCGCTGGGAGTAGCGAATCAGGCCACCAGCAAACGGCACGTCACCGAGAAACAATCGACTGGAGAATCGGAAAATCCCGCCCACAATTTCCTCTGGTAAGGAAATCAAGGACAGGGGACATTTGTTAACCATATATATGTTTTCATTAATTTGTATTCATTGATGGCCAGCCAAGATCATGATGAATGGCGGAGCAGGCTCGAAGGGCCGAATAGCCTCCTCCTGCTTCTATTTTCTATCTATGTTTCTATGTATTCTGAGTGTTGATTGGGAGCTCATCTGCACTTATGTTTAAGCAGGCTGATGTTGATGGTATACAATATGTGTCCCTTCAAACAAAATTTATAAGTGAATGTAGACGAGGCTCTAGTACTCTATCCTTCACCGCCAGCCTGTCTGAGTTCTGACTACAATATCTTAAAAGTTGAACCCGGCCATTCCGGAGCCGAATCGGGAATCATGTTTCCGCATAAAAGGTAGTGGAAGACTGGAATACCGTTTTTCCACAGCAGGCTATGAATGATGTGAATGTTGGAGCCCTCAAGACTGAGCCCAATAGATTTGCATTAGGTAAGGATATTGGGGGGTAGGGTGGAAACGCGGGTCATGGAGCCCAGGGCAACCATGATCTAATTGGAAAGTGGAGCAGGCGTGAGGGGCTGGGTGACCTCCCTAATGATCCAATGACCCCTTTAACCGCAGAATTTATGTGGGAGAATAATCCTCTGCCACCAGAGCAAGTGATCTATTACCTGTTGAATAAAGCATGAGGCAGTCGGCCTATTTCAGAGGGGTGACGTTTCAGGGGCAAAGGGAGTTGACAGTATTATAGTATCGAATTCCACAAGGAGCACATTCTTAAAAGCAACATTCAGCTGCTTTAATTGAAGGAGGGGCTCCTGCCAATCTTCTTGGATATTCTGATGCCAGTTCAAATGACTTTCCAACCCCGCTCTCATAGAATCTTTTCTGCTTCATGTGCAGTGCTAAAAACGTCACCATCTGCCAGTGGTTGATATTACCGTCAAGTAGCATAGGGAACTCGCTGTCCATTTACAGCATGAAGACTGACATGCAGTTGGTTGCTTTCCCAGTACAAGAACAATAAATATTAACAAAATGTGCTGTAAATCTCAGCAGGTCAGACAGCAGGAATGAAAATTAACCCTGCTTTTTTCTTGTGTTCTGACAGGACGAACGTTTCCCACCCATGCATATTTCTCGGCACAGTTGGGAGCTGGCCAGCTCTCGCTGTTTAATCTCCTTAAAGCCTACTCGTTGCTGGACAAGGAAGTGGGCTACTGCCAGGGCATTAGCTTTGTTGCGGGGGTCCTCCTTCTACACACAAGTGAAGAGCAGGCTTTCGAGATGCTCAAGTTCCTGATGTACGACCTAGGCATCCGGAAGCAGTACAGACCTGACATGATATCGTTGCAGGTATTGTGGATTCTCTTGTCTCGAATAAGCAAAATGGTTTTATTTGAATGACGGCGCAGTCAATCTATTTCCTTCAACCTGTAACAATCACATTTTCCCAATTACTTTGTATTGATCGAGTGTTTCCAAGCGAAAAACCTACCTCAGAGCATCATTTCCTCCTGTTGTTTTTGGAGTGCGGGAGTGATTTATTTAAGTGTGCGACCACTTTCAATCTTATTTTTGCGGCTTTGCACATGCAAATTAATAGGGTAGGAGTGGGGGAACCTTTGGATTCCTGTTTGGCCGCAAGAGTTTAGGGGGAACATTGCTCCACATGATCCAAAATTACCATGTTTTACCAGAGGAATCATTGGCACAGTGGTTAGCACAGCTGCCTCACTGCGCCAGGGACCCGGTTTCAATTCTGGCCTCGGTTGACTGTGTGGAGTTTGCACAATCTCCTTGTGTCTGCGTGGGTTTCCTCCGGGTGCTCCAGTTTCCTTCCACCGTCCAAAGATGTGCAGTCTAGGTGGATTGGCCATGCTAAATTACCCTTGGTGTCCAGAAATCTGCAAGTTAGGTGGGTTACGGGGATAGGATGGGGGAGTGGTCCAAGGTGGGGTACTCTTTCAGAGAGTCGGTGCAGCCTCAGGAGAACAAAAGGCCTCCTTCTGCAGTGTAGGGATTTATGGACGAGACACAGTGACCTGATCCTTGCGTCTGCAGTTTGAGAATCAATACTTTTTTTTTCAGAAGTGATTTCAACAATTAATGTATTCAATTAAATGTTTTTTTAAAATATACTGCAGAGTGCATATATGAGGTTTTGTATAAAGCTGTAACAATAATGCTTCCTTTATCGGCTAACATTAAGGGACTGACACATCTATTGCTCTTGTGAATGTTTTTTAAGGAAACTAATAGAAATACCAAAGTTTTGTTCGGAGGAAAACCATGATTATCTTGACTTTTGGAAACCACTTGGAGGTTCTGCTCCTAACTGAATCACAGAATGGCGACAGCACAGAGAGGGGCTGTCACAGCTGCTGTGCATCTATGCAGACTTTGTGAATGAACACTTCACCAAGTGACATTCCCCCTGCCTTCTCCCCGTAAACCCTCCACACTCTTCCGCGAGGTGTTTCCTCATGTCGCCGTTGCTTCTTTTGTCAGTCACCTTAAATCCCTGCCCTCTCACCCTTGATACATCTTTGATACAGCCACGCTTTCCCCCTATCCACTCTGCCCACGCTCCACACGGTTTTTAATACCTCCATCAAATCTGCTCCCAGCCGTCTGTCCTCAAAGAATAAAGTCCCAGATTCCCCAGTTTAGCTACAGAACTATGATGTTCTGGTGTCAGCTGAGAAGGTTCTCAAAGGCATGTTTTGCAGGCAATGGAGTCCTCAATGGCCTGGGAGCCAAGCAGCCTTATGGAGCTCCTGGGAAAACTGTGCTGCAGGCTGGAGACTCTGCCAACCAGCAAGCAGTTTGCTTTCCCAGGATCTGAATCAGCTGCAAGGTCTTGTCGGAGGTTGTAGGCTCCATTACTTGGAATAGAACTACACAGGAGGGCTCCCCAGTTGTAATATTGCATTGCAGCCTCACACAGAGGGATGCCATAGATACTCGGAGACTATGTCCCCTGGCTGGAGAGCGTAGTTGCAGGAAAGGGTTATAGAGAATCCCATACGATACATACACATACAAAATAGGAGCGGAAGTAAACCATTTGGACCCTAGAGCCTGCTCCAATATTCATGGATGATCTGTTTGAGTTTGAAATTCCACATTCCCATCTACCCTAACCCGATAACCTTTGATCCCCTTGTCTTGTCAAAACATCTTCTGGAAATCCAAGTACAGTACGTCTACAGACTCCCCTTTATCCACAATGCATGTTCCTCCTTTAAAGAGCTCCATGATTTGGTCAAACATGATTACCCTTTCACAGAACCATGCTGACTCTTTCCAATTACTTTGATTGCTCTGAGTGCCCAGCTGTGACCTCCTTAATGATGGATTCTGACAGCTTCTCCACAACAGATGTGTGAAGTTAACTGGCCTGTAGTTTCCTGTTCTCTGTCTCCCTCCCACTTGCTACTTTCCAGTCTGATGGAACCTTTCAAGAATGTTTCCTCCCACAGTTCAAAGACTTGCAGGTTAGGTGGATTGGCCATTCTAAATTGCCCTTGGTGTCCAAAATGGTTCGGTGGGGTTAAGGGGATAGGTGCATGTGTGGGCTTAAGGAGGGTGCTCTTTCCAAGGGCCGGGGCAGACTCGATGGACTGAATGGCCTCCTTCACTGTAAATTCTATGATTCTATAAATGTAGCCAATTTTGGAAAATTTACACTAACACATCTATTACCTCATTAGCCACCTCTTTTATGATGCCAGGACAAAGTCCATCAGGACTCGGAGACCTGTCAGCCCACAGCTCCATCAGTTTGCTCAGTACCACTTCCCTAGTGATTGTAAATTCCTCTCCCTTCCACGTCTTGAAGTACAGCAATTTGTGGAATGTATTTTATATCCTCTATAGTGAAGCCAGAAGTAGAGGATATATACCACAAAAAGGGTTCAGCCATTCAGAGCTATTTAGACGAGGTGAAGCTTCTTTACTCAAAGGATTGGCAATCTGGAATTCTCTACTAGAGAGAGCTGTGGATTCTCTCAGTTGCAGAGTATATTCAAGACTGGGATTGATAGATTTCTGGAGTCTTAGAACAGGCAGAACAGGCTTTGGAAGGCTGTGTGGCCAACTTCATCCCTTATTTCCTCTCTTCTTTTGTCACATTGCTCCAAGATAATAACCATCACAACATTTGGCTGGGGCTGGTTTAGCACAGTGGGCAGAACAAGTAATGCAGAACAAGACCAGCAGCGCAGGTTCAATTCCCATACTGGCCTCCCCGAACAGGCACCGGAATGTGGTGACTCGAGGCTTTTCACAGTAACTTCATTGAAGCCTACTTGTGACAATAAGTGATTATTATTATCTCTGCTACGGGCCAAGTGTTGGTGAAGTGGGATTAGTGTAGATTAGAGTAGTGTCTTTTTTTGACAGTGCAGGCTTGATGCGCCGAAGGGTCTCTTCTGTACTGTGTGAATCAACAATTCAGCGAATGTTCGGCATGAAAAGAATAATTACATTTCGTTAAGTGGGCGAGACGGTGACACAGTGGGCAGCACTGCTGCCTCACAGCGTCAGGGACCCAAGTTCAATTCCGGCCTTGGGTGACTGTCTTTGTGGAGTTTTTGCACTTTCTCCCTGTGTCTGCGTGGGTTTCCTCCGGGTGCTCCGGTTTCTTCCCACAGTCCAATGATGTGCAGGTTAGACGGATTGGCCATGCTAAATTGCCTCACAGTGTCCAATCAAAAAAGTTGGGTGGGGTTACTGGGTTTCGGGGATAGGGTGCTCTTTCAGAGGGTCGGTGCATACTCAATGGGCCAAATGGCCTCCTTCTGCAGTGTTGGGAATCTATGATTCAATGAAGTGCAGTTGGGCTGTATGGAAATCTCACAACAGTAATATCACCGGGAATATTGTGTCACGGTGGAACGTCTGTCATCACTTTTGTGACTGAACTAGTCAGATAATGCGTGTGCGCACATTCAGAGGCCGAGCTGGAAATCATCGTCGACACATTCACTGAGACGTATGAGAGAATGGACTTAGACTAAACATCCGGAAATTTCTCTGCCAGCCCGCCCCGCCACATAAAGCTGCCCACAACCATCAAGGTCCATGGTGAGCCCTCGGACAATGTGGATTATTTCACATATCTTGGAAGTCTCCTCTCGGTGCGAGCAGACATTGACGACGAAATCCAACATCGATTACAATGCGCCAGTGCAGTTTTCGAGCCCCTGAGGAACACAGTATTCGAAGATCGAGACCTCAAACCCAGCACCAGGCTCGTGGTCTGCAGAGCAGCCGTGGTCCCTGCCCTCCTGTATGCATCAGAAACATGGACAATGTACAGCAGACACCTCAAGTCCCTGGAGAGATCTCACCAACGCTGCCTCCACAAAATCCTGCAAATTCACTGGCAGGATAGGCATACCAACGTGAGTGTCCTCTCCCAGGTCATTAGTCCCAATATCGAGGCACTGGTCACGCTAAATCAGCTGCGATGGGCGAGCCACATTGCCCGCATGCCCGACACAAGACTCCCGAAACAGGTGCTCTAGTCCGAGCTCCGCAATGGCAAGTGATCGCTAGGAGGGCAGAGGAAACGCTACAAGGTCATTCTGAAATCCTCCCTCAATAAAGGTGTAGGTGGGTGATTAGATCCTGGGACCGTGTGCAATTTGTCCTGCAGTTGTCAGCAGGAGACACGCTGCAGTCACAGCCGTTGATGTGGTTCAGGCTCGGTTCAGTGTCTTTCCTCTGACACAAGATATCGTGAGGTCAGGAGCCATTTGTCCAGAGAAAGCCGACACACATTCCAGTCAGCTGATTCTGAAATGATTCCAAGCTTTTTGTCTCCACCCGGAATGCCGGCCGCTCTCAGCATGAAGAGGTGGCAGAGCTCACGCACGCTTGGTAAGGAAACAGTCACCCTCCTTCACTACCTTCATACATCTCTTGTTATGGGCCAGGGTTTAGAGAACCCCAAAGTGTATCATGGAGTTCACCTGACCCACAACTTTAAATAGATTGTGGTATGGGGAGCACATGGCCCACTCTGCAGGTGTGGTACAGCAGAAATGGAAAAGTATTTTTTAAAGCAAAACAATGTTTCTTCTATGAACTCAAGTTAACCTTTTTAAAACATACAGTGAACATCTTAGCAACCATCTATTCAAATACAATCCCCAATGAATACAACACTAAGTTATCCTTTAAGCTTTCTTTTTAACATCCATACGACTTAAAACACCTTTTACCAGAAGCTCATCAGGTTAAAGTCACTACTGTTATTAGTTTTAAATCACCAGGATCTATTTACAGTCTTTAGATTACACAGAGAGATTCATACACCTTCTGGCTGTGACTGCAGCTATCCAGCTCTGAAAACAAATCTAAAACACACCCTGCAGCCTGCTCAAAAACGGAAGTAAAAAGCTGACAGACAGCCCAGCTCCACCCACATTCTGACATCACTGCAGTAATAAACACCCATTTCTTAAAGGTACTCTCACACGACACACTCTATCTGTTCCATTCATCCAGAGTCATTGGCAGAGTGTTCGATTTTTCTTTGGTATATATTTGGTAATTCTTCTTCTCCCTCTTGGGCTGTCCCTCAGGGTCGAGGCCGACTTGCTTCCACTCTGGGGAGGTGGGTTCTGTGGTGGCTGCAAAGGCGGATCCTGGATCTGTCGACTCTGCCACAGGTTTGGCAGCTGTTGCTTCACGAGGTGGGTGGGACGCTCTGTATTCTGCACTCTCCTTTCGCTGCTTACGCTTGGCCTCCAAGAGCCTTCATTGGGAACACGTAATGATAAAGTTAAGGCATCGGAGGGAGTGCACCAACCTCCAAACAACTCGCCTATCGGACCTTCAAGCACTGCCTGCCTCACATGTGGCGAGTCTGCGTGTTGAACATTGTGCATTGGATTTACCAGCCATCTCCGAATCCACAGAACCAACTGGAGTGGAATAAAGTCCTCCTTGACCTTCAAGGATTGCCCCAGAAGAAGAAGAAAGGAGCTACTGGAACAAGCTCGGGCACTGGACAATAATGAGGAAAGTTTTGATCCACAGCAATTTTGGAAGATTATATAAAATGGCAAAAGCAGTGGGTTAAAATTGCACAGATTCAATTACCTTTGGACAGTCCAAAATCTCCGTTTCCTTCGGCCTCCCTTCAGCTTTCCTTTCTCTCTCTTGTGAAATTCAGCCAAGGGGAAAAGCAGCATGAGATGAAAAATTGATGTGGAAATGCGAGTGCAGCCTTGTGCGTGTTGCATGACTCAGTGACACCCAGGCAGGCACATGCGGTTATCAGCAGCAGTACAGAATGAGGCTGTCAGGAACAAAGTGAGTGTGCTCAGTGTGGATCTGGAGATTATAAATGAGCACGATAATAAAAGAAGGACATCCATTATTCAGAGTAACCCACATTGTGAACTTGGCAACCCAGTGAAATCAATTGCGTTTTGCTTTCTGCGGCAGAAGGTGATGCACAAGGCGGGCAGCCGATAAGGGCTGCTTCTTTCTGGGAATGTTACAGACGTGATAGCTCACAGATGGGAGTGTGATGAGAGGGATTGGCATGTTGCTATGTTCGGGTGGCAGGCACCGGCTGAGAGGGTGAAGCTTGAGCTGTTCATCAGCACCACTGTGGTTTTCTGATGTGCCACTGTGCAGATAACCCCTCCCTTTGCATTACATCAACGCGCTTAAATCTGGAGTGTATATCGAAAACATGCAAGCCCAATGCCTTTAATCTAAATAACGACTCAAGTTGCATCACTCGGGAATGAGGGGAAAGGATCCTAGCTGAGAGATCGAGAGGACCCAGGGATACAAACAGCTTGCTCAAAGAGCTGGGATTGAAGAAGCGTCATAATGGAGGAGAGGAAAGTGGAAGAACTGAGAGCAAATTCAAGTGTTTGGGACTTAACCTATGGTCTGACTGCCAAAGGCAGGGCAGCACAGTAGCATTGTGGATAGCACAATTGCTTCACAGCTCCAGGGTCCCAGGTTCGATTCCGGCTTGGGTCACCGTCTGTGCGGAGTCTGCACATCCTCCCCGTGTGTGCGTGGGTTTCCTCCGGGTGCTCCGGTTTCCTCCCACAGTCCAAAGATGTGCGGGTTAGGTAGATTGGCCATGATAAATTGCCCTTAGTGTTGGGTGGGGTTACTGGGTTATGGAGGTAGGGTGGAGGTGTTGATCTTGGGTAGGGTGCTCTTTCCAGGAGCCGGTGCAGACTCGATGGGCTGAATGGCCTCCTTCTGCACTGTAAATTCTATGATAATCTATTATAAACAGGGGATCACACAAGACGATGGAGTCAAAGGAACAAAGGTTTGGGCACATTGCAGGGCTGGAGGAGGCTACAGAAATAAGAGGCATAATACTATGGAAGGGTTTCAAAAAAAGATTCCTGCATTTTTTTAGAAGCCTCAGGAAAGTCTGAACAAGATGTATAAAACAGTTTGGTAGCACTGAGCCTCAGGCTGAACAACAGAGAAATCCTATTGTATCCTCAGCCGGGGCCATCTGGAATCGCAATGAAGGTAGTGATGGCTTACAAAGAGGCCACTCAGCCCATTGTGCCTATGCCAGCTCTCTGAGCTATCCAATTAGTCCCACTTCCCTGTTCTTTCCCCAAAGCTCCACAATTTCCTTTTCATGTCGACATCCAATGGTCGATTGAAAATTATTGAATGAATCTGCTTCCACCATCCTTTCAGGCAGTGCATTCTAGATCATGGCAACTCCCTGCGTAAAATTAATATTCTCCTCACCCTCTCTCTGGCTATCGTGTTGGTTATCTTCAAATTGTGTCCGTTGGACGCTGATCTCCTGCCAGTAGCTTCACTTCACCTCCTTATCAGAACCCCTCATAATTTTGAACACATCTACGAAATCCCCCCCAAGCTTGAAGCACCATTTAATTGGAAATAAGGGTTACAATGTTAAAAAAAACAGCTCCTGGTTGATGTTATACATGTCTATTTTCAATTATGTTATGCATGTCTATTTTCAAATCTTTTGCAATTTAGACATTTATTTCTGAAAGTTAATTCTCGGAGCAAATGGCCAATTAAACAGTTCCGATCCCGACATTACGATCGGCGTTCAGATAACGCACTTGAACCTTGTGATAAAGCAACAAGTGGCACAGCTTAAAAAAATCCAACGCTCATCATTTGTCTATTTGTAAACATAAGACATACTAAAAACGATTTGCCTCCTCTTGTTTACAAATAATCCAGACATGAAGGGCTGAAGAGAAGCCTTTTTGAGTCAGTTCTGCAGTGATTAGGGAACCTGCTTCTATAACCTGGGTTTTCCAGAGATTCTGGAGGTGGCATGAAACAGATTGCCGTTTTCCATTACGTCGCAGCCTAACTTCACACCCTTGGTGTTTGCACCTGAGCCTGAGGGTCACAGGCCATCCACTGATTTGGGAAGGGGACCTTATTGTAACTCCTCATAATAATCAGGACCTCTAACAGGTCATTTTGCAACCCTTTCACTGAAATAGCCTAAACTTCTCAAAACGTTCATTATAACTAGTACCCCTTCATCATTGTTATCGCATTTTTAACTTTGCTTTAATATCCTGTCTATAAGGAAGCCCGAAGCTGTACACAGTGCTATAGTTGTGACACAAATGCTGTATATATTCATCTCTTTGGGCGCGATCAACCCGAATGGGCACAGAAACCCATAACGAGCACGTTTAACCAGGTGTCTCCCACTTTCGGAGCGTCGAGAAACTCCACGCTATCGAACGGGGATCATTTCCTATTCGGGTAGATTGAGGGCCTCCGCTTGGATCTCCCTGTTGAGGCTGCACTTAATCCCATTTTCTGTTCTAAGGAGCTCCGCTCGCTGTGCACAAGGGGATCGGGCCCTCCCTCCTCCCCCCACCTGACCACTGAACCCCCAAAAAGCCCTAACTCACCAATAAAGGGGTCCTCAGCCACACCCTGCACCCACGCAAGGCATCCCCGGCCTGATCGCCATCATGGGAAAATGCCAGCTTGACACTGCCAGCCTGGCAACCTGACATTGCCCTACCAGCTGGCAGTGCCAAGGTGGGATGTTTTCCACGATAGGGTTCGGGGTTCATGTTGGGATATCGAGACATTGGGACGGCATTTTAAAATGGCATTCCGATCTTATCCTGCACTGAGGAGTTCCAGCGAGAGGAACTCCCCTGTGCAGAAAACAGGACTCAGTGCGGCCTGGGGCGCGCACTCCCTGCTGAGACCCCCAACATACCCGAATGGCCGTTCAACAGCATAGCGTTTCTTGGCACTCCGAGCTGCTGGGAAACACCCAGCTAATCCCGCTATGGGACTCTTGTTCCTACAGTCTTCAGGTTTTTCAAACCCAGACTGAGAATCATAGATTCATAAACTTTACAGTGCAGAAGGAGGCCACTCGGCCAGTCGAGTCTGCACGGGGCCCTGGAAAGAACACCCGACTCAAGCTCACGCCTCCACCCTATCCCCATAACCCAGTAACCCCACCTAATCTTTTTTGATCACAAAGGGGCAATTTATCACGGCCAATCCACCTAACATGGACATCTTTGGATTGTGGGGGAAACCGGAACACCCGGAGGAAACCCACGCACGCACAGGGAGAACATGCAGACTCCGCACAGTTACCCGAGGCCGGAATTGAACCTGGGACCCTGGTGTTGTGAAGCAGCAGTGCTATCCACTGCGCTACCATGCAGCCAAGTCAAAAGATAAAAGACTTGGTCCCCGTTACATGTTTTTCCAGTGTGGTGAATGTAACTCACACTGTATAGTATTATGTCCTTGTGGGCTCTGTCTGTGAGCCGTTGCGTGGCTCTGCCCATAGGGGGAGATGAGGAGCTTGTACAGGGCTCACCCTTGGCTCCGCCCATGGCCCCTCCCACTACCAGAAGTATAAAGTGCTGCAGCCGTGTGAGCCTGCCCTCAGTTCTTCTGGTCGCAGGCAGGCTCAGTTGTAAGACTATTAAAACCAGTTTACTTCCAATCGTGTTCCGAGTGAATTGATGGTCTCATCATTGGGTCTACACGTACATCCACTGGTACTTGTGTCATATGTTAGATGCTGTATTAATAGAGCTCACCAAAGCTTTTAAACTGAAATACATTTTAAATAACTTAGAACAGAAGAAGATGATTCATTTGAATAATCACTCCTCCCTTGACCCTTGTACTGCTCTGCAGTTCACCCTTCATATCTGTTCACCTGGTGGTTTTTCTCCTCAACAATTTGTGTTGCTTCCTTCTGAGGTTGTTGATATGTCCCTGATATACAATCGTCATTACCCCAGGCTTCTGGCCAGTACATTAGCTGAATGGTCATCCTTGCTGTGCGTAGGGGTGTGTGCGTAGGGGTGTGTGCGTAGGGGTGTGTGCGTAGGGGTGTGTGCGTAGGGGTGTGTGTGTAAGGGTGTGTGTGTATATAGGGGTATAGGGGTGTGTGGGTGTGTGTGTGTAGGGGTGAAGGGTGTGTGTGTGTGTGTAGGGGTGTGTGTGTGTGTGGGGGTGTGTGTGTGTGCGTAGGGGTGCAGGGGGTGTGTGTGGGTGTAGGGTGTGTGTGTGTGTAGGGGTGTGTGTGTGTGTGTGTAGGGGTGTGTGTGTAGGGGTGTGTGTGTAGGGGTGTGTGTGTAGGGGTGTGTGTGTAGGGGTGTGTGTGTAGGGGTGTGTGTGTGTAGGGGTGTGTGTGTGTAGGGGTATGTGTGTGTGTAGGGGTATGTGTGTGTGTAGGGGTATGTGTGTGTGTAGGGGTGTGTGTGTGTAGGGTGTGTGTGTGTAGGGGTATGTGTGTGTGTAGGGGTGTGTGTGTAGGGTGTGTGTGTGTAGGGGTGTGTGTGTGTGTGTAGGGGTGTGTGTGTAGGGGTGTGTATGTGTGTGTAGGGGTGTGTGTGTGTAGGGTGTGTGTGTAGGGGTGTGTGTGTGTGTGTAGGGGTGTGTGTGTGTGTGTAGGGGTGTGTGTGTAGGGATGTGTATGTGTTCAGAGTTGTAAGCCTGTAAATCCACTCAGTGCAGAATTGCAGGATTACTATGCTCTCTGCTGAAAACATACTGAAAACATTTTTTCCTTTGGGCAGATTCAGATGTACCAGCTGTCAAGACTTCTGCACGATTATCACCGGGATTTGTACAACCACCTTGAAGACAATGAAGTCAGCCCCAGTCTATATGCAGCACCGTGGTTCCTCACTTTCTTCGCCTCCCAGTTCCCATTGGGATTTGTAGCCAGGGTGTTTGGTAAGTCCGGTCTTCATGTATAGAGTTTTATAGCTGATATAGAATAAGAGTTTAGGTCATGTTTTCCTTTAGCCCAAGCAGGCTTGGATCAAGGAAGGGCTATTTAATCAATCAAGCTCAGTCTTTCCAGAAGCCATGTAGCATCTCTCTGGGCATAGACTCCACTGCAGCTACCTAATCCCCTGTGCGGAAATTTATTATAAATTCCCTATTATAGCTAACCACTAAATTCACATCTCCACTCTCCTACGCCACCTGGCCGACTTCCTAGCCGAAAAGAATGTGTAATGTTTTCCTTCCCACTCCTGTAGTATGTGGGACATGAAAACAGCTCAGTTTGAAACGGTCAGACCTGTAACTGTGCTTCTGAAGCTTGCATGCAACACAGCCTGTTACCACAACGGAAATTGGTGAAGTGGTCAAATATTCCCGCCTCTGCCACCAAACACCTTGTATTCATATCGTGGCTTTGTCGGAAATGTGATGAATGGTATCGGTAACTGCTGTAACCGTACCTTGCCTTTAATACATTGGCCCTTTAAGACCGGGCTTGGAACCCTGGGGAACTCCGCCTCTGGCTCCGCCCCCAGGAAACGGTATATAAGGTGATGCTTACTGGGCAGCGTGCTGTGACCACACTTCTCGGCAGCTGTCCGGTTCTCTGGTAATTAAAGCCTTTGAATTACCAATCTTCTCTCCTGTGTTGTAATTGAGGGTATCTCAGGAATAAAACGTCCCAGGAACACGATAAAGCTAAATTCGACACCCGGCCACATTGGGGGTATTGAGGCGGATGTCCAAAAGCCGGGTGAATAAACACCGGCCGTAAAGAGCTTCTCGAAAGAGGAAATGAGATAGAGAGGTGGAGTGGCTGCGGGAGGGAATTCTCGGGGTACGCTTCTTGGCAGCTGAAGTCATAATAACCAAGGGAGGAGCGATTTAAATCGGGGACACTCCAAAAGGCCACAATTGCTGGAGTACTGCTATCGCGGAGGTTGAGGCTTAGAATACAGGCAACTGTTTATCATAGAATTTACAGTGCAGAAGGAGGCCATTCGGCCCATTGAGTCTGCACCGGCTCTTGGAAAGAGCACCCTACCCAAGGTCAACACCTCCACCCTATCCCCATAACCCAGTAACCCCACCCTTCACTAAGGACAATTTTGGATACTAAGGGCAATTTATCATGGCCAATCCACCTAACCTGCACATCTTTGGACTGTGGGAGGAAACCGGAGCACCCGGAGGACACCCATGCACACACGGGGAGGATGTGCAGACTCCACACAGACAGTGACCCAAGCCGGAATCAAACCTGGGACCCTGGAGCTGTGAAGCAATTGTGCTATCCACAATGCTACTGTGCTGACTTCAAGCAGCTCATAAATTAGTGTAAATTGAACGAAATTGGCAAGAAAAGAAAGAGTTTGAATTTATATAACAACTTTCACAACCGAAAATCCTCAAGTGTTTTACAGTCACTGGTGCCTTTAATGTGCCATCACTGTTATAATGCAGGAGACAGTTTGCACATTGGAATGTCCCACAGTCATCAATGAGAGTAATCAGATAATCTGTTGCAATGATTTTGATTAAATTATAAATATTGAGCATGGTACCAGGGAAAATCCCTCTGCTATCCTTCAAAAGAGTGCCTTAAAGATCTTTATACCCATTAGAGAAAGCAGTCATCAATGAGAGTGATCAGATAATCTGTTGCAATGATTTTGATTAAATGATAAATATTGAGCATGGTACCAGGGAGAATTCCTCTGCTGTCCTTCAAAAGAGTGCCTTAAAGATCTTTATACACATTAGAGAAAGCAGACGAGGCCTCAGTTTAGTGTTTCACCAAGAAGGTAGCCACCTTCCCCAGTGCAGCTCTCCTTCAGTCCTGCACTGGAGTGTCAGTCTGTAATGATGCACTCCAGTTCCTCAGTGTAATTTCCTCGGCTCAACCATTCTCAGCTGCTTCATCAATGACCTTCCCTCTATCATAATGTTCAAAGTGGGGATTTCACGGATGATTGCACAAAGTTCATCACCAGATGTGACTCCTCAAATATTGAGACAGTCATGTCCATGTGGAACAATACCTGCACAAGTCATCCACCCATCTCCCCTTGACAGTCAATAGCATTACTATCACTGAATCCTCTACTATCAACAACATTGGCTTACCATTGACCAGAAACTGAACTTGGCCCGTGGTGTAGACACTGTGATGACAAGAGCAAATCAGAGGCTAGGAATCCTGCGGAGAGTAACTCACCTCCTGACACCCCAAAGTCTGTCCACCATCTACAAGGTAAAAGACAGGAGTGGGGTGGAATATTCTCCACTTTCTTGGATGAGTGCAGCTCCAGCATCACTCAAGCTTAACACTATCCAGTGCAAAGCAGTCCGCATGATTGGCACCCCATCCACCACCTTCAACATCCACTCCCTCCACCATCGACGCACTGTAGCAGCAGTCTGTACTATATACAAGATTCACTGCAACCACTCACCAAGGGTCCTTTGACAGCATCTTACAAACCCATCGCCTTTACCATTGGGAAAGACAAGAGCAGCAGATACCTAGGAACACCACCACCTGCAGGTTCCCCTCCAAGACACTCACCATCCTGACTTGGGACTGTATCGCCGTTCTTTCACTGTTGCTGGGTCAAAATCCTGGAACTCTCTTCCAGACAGCACCGTGGGTGCGCCTACACCACATAGACTGCAGCAGTCCAAGTAGGTATCTCACCACCACCTTCCTAAGGGCAATTAGGGATGAGCAAAAAATGTTGGCCTAGTCAGCAAAGTCCACATCCCAAGAATACATGATTTAAAAACGGTGCTGCAGTGAGGCATGAACCCAGAGGCTCGGGGACGAGAGTGCTAGTGCTGAGTCACAACCGTATCTAGGCTCATTACTGGTATGTGTGAGGAGAAAAAATGTCCGTCATAGCAGTCGCCCTTCCAGCTTGTGATTTAGTCACATTGTTATGGCAGTGATTGGCCATTATCCTGGATTGGCCTTTATTTTATATAACCTCACAACACTACGTACTGCGTACAGTTCTGGTCGCCACATTACCAAAAGGATGTGGATGCTTTGGAGAAGGTGCAGAGGAGGTTCACCAGGATGTTGCCTGGTATGGAGGATGCTAGCTATGAAGAGAGGTTGAGTAGATTAGGATTATTTTCATTAGAAAGGCGGAGGTTGAGGGGGGAAACCTCATTGAGGTCTACAAAATCATGAGAGGTAGACAGGGTGGATAGCAAGAAGCTTTTTCCCCAGAGTGGGGGATTCAATTACTAGGAGTCACGATTTCAAGGTGAGGGGAAAAGTTTAAGGGAGATATGCGTGCAAAGTTCTTTAAGCAGAGGGTGGTGGGTGCCTGGAACGCATTGCCGGCGGAGGTAGTAGAGGCAGGCACAATAGCGTCATTTAAGATGAATCGAGACAGATACCTGAATGGGCAGGGAGCAGAGGGTTACAGATCCTTAGAAAATAGGTGACAGTTTTAGATAAAGGATCTGGATCGGCACAGGCTTGGAGGGCCGAAGGGCCTGTTCCTGTGCTGTAATTTTTCTTTGTTCTTTAACACAAAATCTGATCAGCTGAAAATGAAAGTTGCTCCCATTCTGAACACTGAACCTGATAAGCACAGCAAACACAAAAAAGTGGAGGGGAGTGAAATTTTAATGAAGGGGCCGTTTAAATTTTAATATCTGATTTAATTTAATTCTACTCTTTAGGAATAAATGACGTGTTAAACAGCAAAAATGTACGTATAATTGCAGTTTTTATTCTGTCCTGCATTGCTTAGATATCTGTGCCATGGCAGAGGCTTGTGGAGGAAAATGGTAACCATGGTAACAGAAGGCAGTATCTCTCTCCCCCCCCCCCCCCCCACCGCCCCCCCCCCCCCCCCCCCCCCCCCCCCCCCCCACCCCCCAACAGTGGCTAACAAATTAAGTTTGGTGTGGCGGGCTTCATTTCACACGATGAATGCTGGAGTATTAGAAACTGTGCATGCCTTCCTGAATTAAGAGGCCTCAATTTATGTGTGAAGTGTGGGGATGTGTCCTGCCTCCACCTGGCAACTGCCCAAAGGTGTAGATTGAAACAGGACTCACCCAGTGGATAATTGCAAGCACAGACCCGTAGCCGACCACACTGTGGAGCTGTGTTGGAAGATTCATAGGAACAGCTTTTGAGCAATACAGTATTCTGTATTGTCGTGCTTGGTACAGTTGATGATTTCAAAAGTCACCACAGTTGTACAGCTTACATTTTTTCCACAGGTACGCTGCTTTAGTAAGTGTCTCCTTTGGGATCTCCTTGGAGGAACTGGCCTGTCTGGGGTCCTAACGTTTCACAACAACACCATACATTATTGAAGTATTTCAAAGATCCATAAACATAACACTGCTCCTTTTTAAACTTATCGCTGATCAGTGAATAGATAGGAAATTTTGACTGGAGAATGAAATGTTCAGATTAACATGAAGACTGTGGGTCTATATTCTCTTTCCTTTTCCACACAGATATTATGTTTCTCCAAGGGACTGATGTGATATTTAAAGTGGCCCTCAGCCTGCTGAGCAGTCATGAGCCATTAATTCTGCAGTGTGACAGCTTCGAGACCATTGTAGATTTCATCAAGTCCACCATTCCAAACCTGAATAACACACAAATGGAGAAAACTATCGCTCAGGTACCAATATCATTACTGTGAACCTTTTTTTTAAAAAAAACAATTAAGGGGCAATTTAGCGTAGCCAATCCACATACCCTGCACATCTTCTTCGGGTTGTGGGGGTGAGGCCCACGCAAACACGGGGAGAATGTGCAAACTGCACACGGACTGTGACCTGGGATCAAACCCAGGTCCTCGGTGCCGTCAGGCAGCAGTGCTAACCACTGTGCCACCATGCCGCTCTTACTGGGAACCTTTTAATGCCATTGCCTGGATTTGCATTTTTTGGGCTATTCTGAGGTTTTATGGAGAGTCAGACATAGAGATGACATGTCATAGTTAGTCCAGGAACAGCACAAGAACCTCCATCATTGTGATTTTGATTATGTACTGACCTGTTTTACGCAAGTCATACTTGAATTTTGTTGATGGTCCAAATCCAAATTGCTGAAATATCTCCATGTGGGGTACTAGTTTTAAACTGAAATTTACCAGAGATTTACCAGGATGTTGCCTGGTATGGAGTGCATTAGCTATGAGGAGCGGATGAATAAACTCGGTTTGTTCTCAGTGGAACGATGGAGGTTGAGGGGCGACCTGATAAAGGTCTACAAAATTATGAGGGGCATAGACAGAGTGGATAGTCAGAGGCTTTTTCCCAGGATAGAGAGGTCAATTGCTAGGGGACATAGGTTTAAGATGCGAGGGGAAAGGTTTAGAGGAGATGTACGAGGCAAGTTTTTTTACACAGAGCGTAGTGGGTGCCTGGAACTCGCTGCCGGAGGAGGTGGTGGAAGCAGGGACGATAGTGACATTTAAGGGGCATCTTGACAAATAAATGAATAGGATGGGAATAGAGGGATACAGACTCGGGAAGTGTAGATTTTAGCTTAGACGGGCAGCATGGTCAGCACAGGCTTGGAGGGCCGAAGGGCCTGTTCCTGTGCTGTACCTTTCTTGTTCTTTGTTCTTTGAATGCCTTTCCTAATGTTCATAGTGATTTAGTATTTTGTTGTCACATTGTCTGTCACTGATATAAGAAAGATGCTGTGGCCTCAAGTGTATCCTGGTCTATTGTGTGCTCCTCTATAAATCTTCCTGGAGGATAATATAAGGCCGTTAATAGTCATGTATTAGTCCAAGGGAGTCATAAAGCTAATGTTACTCGTAATTTACAGACTAGTCTTAAAGTGTTTGACCTCAAGTTATAGAAAGGGACTAAGGTTTATGACATTGTTGATCACTTCTAAGTAATGCTGTTAGCACAGTAGCCCTCAACAGTGGTTAGCATTTTACTCAGCATGTTTTACTGCTTATTTAATACGTGTCAAGTGCAGCTTTCTACGCAATATTTATACGGCACAGCTGTGCTACACTGAAGAGCTTTCTTTTTCCTCATACGTTTGCCCAGCTTAATAGCTAACGTTTTAAAATGTAACTTGTTCAGGGTCCCAGAGAGTCAATTTGGTAATTGACGAGTGTTTGAGCAGTTTGTTCATGATTCTCGGATCCCAAGGGAGATCCTGACTGTCAATCCAGTCCAAGGCACAGTGGTACAGAATGTGCGAAAACACATCAAATTGTGTTTCATTAATTAAATAATTCAACACGAACTAGCAACATGCGTGATGTGAAAAAAGATGTTTCCTGACATTCACACTAAGCTAACATAATGAAAGTTTTTTTTTGCAGTTTAGATAATTTAGCGAGGAAGTAACTATTAGCAGAGTTACAGAACCTCAATGCCCCAGGAGTGCCGTACCATCAAAACCTATATTTACACCCAGTTTGAGATCCTGAAACATCTTTAGGCATCGCAACATCTTCCCATCCCATTTCCCCGCTCCCCCCACCCCCCGCCCACCAAGGGATTATCCGCCTCAACAAGATCGGCAGAGGGCTTGAGAAAAGCTGTTTGAGATGGTTCCCCCAGCGCCGGTCTGGTTTCAGTACATGTAACTTCATTTTCTCCTTGCTCAGCAAGGCCTCAATTTTATCACTCCTATGACAGTTTTTCAATCTTTCCGTGGCACCTCCAAAAACTGGTTCAGGCAGGATGGGCTGAATGGCTTCCCTTTGTGCCGTTTCAAAATGTTCCCTTCCAGGGCTTCCAAAGTGGAGTTTCATGCCGCGACTACAAATTGCGTCATGAATGGGGTCCTTACGACATTAAATACCAGCCCTTAAATGTCAGCGTAGAGATCCATCCACATTTATAATTCAGATCCCAAAATTCCTCGAAACGGACAGGACGGTTGATACCGAGCTGCTGTTTTCATCAGGCCAACATCGAAAATCCTTCAGTAATTTACAGCTCATGACAAATCTCTATCTTGCTGCAACTTGGTGTTCTTTTCTTCACACTAAATATGATGGGACATTCTGATTTGCCGTTACCATTCCAGCATTCCCGTACCAGACTCCCTTTTTCAACGTTTTCAATCAATCATTTCTGGCTGTATTGCAGGTATTTGAGATGGACATTTCCAAACAGCTCCATGCCTATGAGGTGGAGTACCATGTGTTGCAAGATGAGATGGTGGAGGGTTCATCACCCTGTGACGATGGGGACCGTCTGGAAAAACTGGAAAGAGCTAATTGTCAGCTGAAGAGACAGAACATGGAGCTTCTGGAGAAACTTCAGGTAACGATGGCTTCAACTGTAAAACTGTTAACATAGACATACATAAGTTGCAGCAAACGCATAAAACCAGAGCTTGCAAAGAAACTTGAACAGCCAGAAATGAACTGCTGTAAACAATAAACCCTCCCCTAAGTAAGTCAGGAATATCCTTCCATCCACTTGGGGAATACTTCAACCAGTACTAGACAGTACTTGTAACCCATTGAGCAGTCGATAGGGGTCCAATATAGTCGATCTGTGCCCCATGGAAACCTTCCTCTACTGGGGATCCGGGTTATTTGCTGCACAAACCAGGCAACCCGCACAAAAATCGCGGCTGTCTTCCCTGAGACCTGGCTACCATCCCACCATCTCCACCCTCTGCCAGATGGTTTCTGGTCCAGGATGTCCGGCCCCTGGACCCTCATGTAGAAACTCTTTACGGCACAGGGAAGGCACTGCCTACTTATCCCCTTTAAGAAGCATGCCCTCCTGTACGATTATGTCTGCAGCCCCAGACGGACCCTCTATTCTCTCTTGTCGGCAGATAGCAGCCAAGGTAGCCTTCAGGATGGGATCCTGCGCCTGCACCGTGCCAAGATCTGGGGCCAAAACCACCCCTGCGCCCCCTTTTTCCTCCGGCTGTCCCCTGACCGCTGCTGCCCGACCTTCCTCGTAGGGGTCCCAGGCCACAACGGTTCTTGCCGTTGATCTGCCCGCAGATTCCCCTCGGCTCGTGGCTCAGTTTTTGAGTGAGCCTTCACTTTATGGATGCACCTGTCTCCACCCTCCCCTACTGCTGCCACAATTCTTTCTAGCAGGGGTTTGGTTGCTAGGGGCTTCCCATCCGAGGAGCTGTACCCTCGGCGTGACCTTATAGCCAGGTATTCTGTACAGGAGTTGTAGGTAAACATGCTGTCCGAGCAAGTAGTGTATGGTGTTATGGGCCAGGGTTTAGAGAACCCCAAAGTGTATCATGGAGTTCACCTGACCATCAACTTTTAATAGATTGTGGTATGGGGAGCACATGGCCCACTCTACAGGTGTGGTACAGCAGAAATGGAAAAGTATTTTTTAAAGCAAAACAATGTTTATTCTATGAACTCAAGTTAACCTTTTTAAAACATACAGTGAACATCTTAGCAACCATCAATTCAAATACAATCCCCAAAGAATACAACACTATGTAATCCTTAATAACTTCCCAAACAACAGCCAGAGAACAAAAGAAACATCGTTTAACAGGCAGTGACCCACGGCAGCCTTCACGCCCACTTCCGGGGCCGATTCTCCCCCCCCCCCCCCCCCCCCCGTGCGTCACGGCGCCGCGGCCTTGATGACGGTCGTCAAGGCCGCACGTCAAGCATGCGCTATTGGCGTCTTTTCCCTCAGCCGCCCCGCAAGACGTGGCAGTTTGATCTTGCGGGGCGGCGGAGGGAAAAGAGTGTGTCCGTTACGGCATCTGTCGCCCGTTTCATGACGGCAGCGAGCAGGTGTGTTTGCTGCCGTGTTGAAACAGGCGTGAAGGCCCGGCCGCTCGGCCCATCGGCCTCGGAGAATCGCCGCTCGCCGTACAAAACGGCGAGCGGCGATTCGTGGTGTGTGTCGGGCGTGGGGGGGGGGGGGGGGAGAATAGCGGGAGGGCATGAAAAATGTCGGGAGACCCTCCCGCTACTCTCCCACCCGGCATGGGGGGCGAAGAATCGCACCCATTAAGTTTACATTCACTACTGAGAACATTTGTAATTCTGAATTCACCAAATGATCAAGAGATAGTCTTTTCATGGCAGAGAGATCAACAGTACAGCTGCTCTGTCTGGCTTCAGCTCCAACACTGAAAGCGAAACTAACACACACCCTGCAGCCTGCTCAAAAACGAAAGTAAAAAGCTGACAGACAGCCCAGCTCCACCCACACTCTGACATCACTGCAGTAACATGAGCAGCCAAACATTTCTTAAAGCGACATTCTCATGACAATGGGATGGGGAAAACCTTGGGGTGGGTGACTACATACATTACGGCTGCTAGTTCCGCCTTAAGGTTTGGGGGAGTTTGAGGCCTAAAGCTATGTCTGCCTCCGGGGTCCCATATGCCACAGCCTGTGAGCCTGGTGCCTGCGGACACTGTGCTAGACCCATCAACATAGATTTCCCTGTCTGTGGGCTGTAGCCCTACCCCCTGAGGCCGAAATCTACGTCCCATTCCCCTTCAACTGATCAGATGCGGCTCTCCGGGGTAAATCAAATTGGCGGCGAGCATGGGCATGCCTCTCCCTTTAACCTTTAGTGACATTTGGGAGAGGAGAAGAGTCCAGCGCATGATTCTCGCACAGTGCCATCCTTAATCCTACCATCTAACAGCATTTGGGTCGGGGTGTGGCATGTCAAGTGTGATGGGGGACATTCTGATGAAAACCTGTACCCTTTTCACTGCCCAGTGGGTGGCTACCAAGTGGCGCTCAGTTAGAATATGCGCTTTCTACCTCTGTGAGCACCACTGGCCTCAACCGGCCATGTCGTTCCAGGAGCAACACTGCGCTAAGATTGTCGCTGCTGGCTGCTACTTCCAGGAAAAATTCCCCCGTGGGCTCGATCGCTCCCAGGACTGGTGCTTTCTGTAGGTCTTGTTTTAAACGGACAAAGGCTGTTTCATACTGCCCGCCCCATTCCCACTCAACTCCTTTGTGTAGGAGTCTGAGCAGAGCCTACATTGGTTGAGACAGGGAACTCCTGCACTGCCTTCCTCTGCCTCATCGATTAACTTCTCTCCTGCTCTAATTGTCAGCCCCAAGAATTTTACCTCCCTTCACCCTATTTGTGCCTTTTTGGGGTTGACCTTCAGACCACTTTTCATGAGCAACTCCAACAATTCATTTACCAAGGGGCCGTGCTCCTCACCATTATCGGTGAACAGCAACACATCCTCCACATATTGTATAAGCCTGTGGGGTTCGCTAAAGCCCTTTAGACAGCCTGCCATACATTGGTGGAATATGCTTGGGCTGTTGTTAAAGCCCTGCAGGAGACAGCTCCAGGTATATTGTTGTCCTTTAAAGGTAAAGGCGAATTTGTACTGATCCTCTTTTCTAACCGGGATGGACCAGAAGCCGTTTAAAATGTCCAAAACTGTGAACACAGATGCGGATGCTGGGATTTCCCCTAACAAGTCTGCCACTGCGGTTACGATTGGAGCGCAGGAAGGAATGTTTTTATTGAGGACTCTGTAATCTACTGTGGCCCTCAAGGAGTTGTCCGGTTTTCTTACTGGCCACAGGGATGAAGTAACATGGGTGGCTATGGGTCTCAGGATACCCTGTTTGACCAGCGAGCTTACGGCAATTTCCACATCCGCCTCGGCTTCCCTGGGGAAGTTATATTGTTTTTGGGGTCTGTCATCGGATCCTCATCTATTCTGACTTCTGTGCCTGTGACTCTCCCACAGTCGTGCTTGTGGGTTACAGATGCTGCAAGGTTTTGCTGCACAAATGCCCGATACTCTGCCGGGGTGTTTTTAACCAAAGCCTCCAGGTCATAACTCTCCTTCGGTTTCACAGCACACAGAGCCTCCTTCCTGGCACCCCTTCTATGATCATCACCTCTCTCTCTGCCCCCTCGTTAATTGTACCCGACAGACAGTAGTTTCTTAGGTCCACCAAGACCTGATGAGCCACTATAAAATCGGCGCCTAGTATTCCCTTCCCTGCCGGCTCCCAACTTACCTGGGCACACTTCCACTGAGTTTGGAGTGTTCCTAATTGGATGGACAATGGGACAGAGAAAAACCCAGCCTTCTCGTTCCCTGTGAAGCCGACAAGGCTGTAGGGCACCCCATTGGATAGAGGGGATGCTCGGGGATTGTCCGTGTGGACTATGGTGCTGGAGGCACCTGTGTCCAGTAGGTAATTCCCTGCCACATCCTGTACATCCATCCGGACCCAAGGTCGTCCTCACAGCCATATTCTATTGGGCACAGATAAGTGGGCTGTTTCGAGGGTTGTCATAAGGGTCTCGGGGATACGGTTACGGGTGTGCTCTGGCCGGTTGCCATAGCTACCTGTCCGGGTTGTATAGCTTTAGCTTGCATGAACGACATGAAATTTTTCAATGAAAACATCCCTAATCCTGGTTCCCCTGTGGGTGGAGTTGGGGTTATTACTGCAGGAGCCTTCTCCTCAAACTGTTTGTTCGGACTCCTGGTCTTGTAGTGACCAGGCTTCCCACAGCCAGAGCAGAGTGGCTGCTTATCGGGGACTCGGCTGCCCTCCCGTTTCCATTCCCTTCTCCTAGGGGGTGTGGTGCAATTTCATGTACCTTTCCTCTGGAGGGCTTTTCCCCTTCTCCTTCTCCATTGCGGCATGCTAGGGTGAGCTTCCTGATCACCTCGTTCTGCCTAAGATTTGGGTCTTGGGAGTCAAACCAGTTTTCAGCTTTAGCTCTAATTCTGGGTAAACTGTTGGCCACTCGTGTTTTCAGCCAGTGGTCTGTTCCCCCTTTTTATTATTCCTGTCAAGTGCAGCTCCGCAAACTTCCACATAAATGGTCCACAATCGGTCCGTGAACATGTTTGGGGACTCCCCTCCCTGCTCCATTGTCTCCCACGCCCTTACAAATGGGTTACTCCGATTGAGCCCCACAGCCTCTAAACCAGCAGCCTGAGCTGCTGCCACTGTCACAGGTCTCCCGCTTGCTGCGAGGTCACTGCTTTACAAAGATAGGCATCCAGGCTCATCAGCAATAGCCTCAGCTTTTCAGTTTCATCACAATCATTTATGTCAGCTGCCTACTGCCAACCCCCATAAAGTGTATGGAGGGGTCCCCTGTTCTGTTTAACTTTGGGATGTGGGACCCCATTTCCTGTAGAGCTTGCGTCCCACGGGGAATTATGATATCGTTCTCCAGTGGTCCCCTATTTGCCTGTCCCACTGTGGCACCATAGCTGCTGCCTTACTGGGCACATCTGTCCCACGCAGGGCTGCTTCCCCCCTTGTTCCCCTAACTCTGGCACCCCTACCATGATCGGTAACTCCACCTTCGGGTGTGCTACACATGGCAGAGACGCCAACAACCGAGGGTGTTCTCCTGACCCTCCTTGGACCTGTCCTTCCCTGGACACTCCGAACCCCACCTGCCGAGCCGGACACATTACCGGCGCCTCAGGTGGCCGTCTAACCCCCCCCCCTTGCCCATGCTGTATCATCTGCTGTCTGAAGCCCTTCATCTGCTGGGGACCCTCCCAGCCCGATCAGGCAGATCCGTCCCTTTGCCTGAGACAGAGCCTCTTCCAGCTTTTTCATCCTCAGCTGGCCAGGTCTGTGGTCGCTCCCACCCAGCTCACTATATGCTACTGTGTCAGAGCTGCCTGTATATCTTTAAACTTCCCCTCCAGCTCCCTGTACCTTTGGGTACCCTGAGAGTGGAGTTCCTGGAAATTCCTCTCCCCCTCCTTTGCCTCTGTTACCTGGCATTGGAGATATTCCTGAGTGTTACTGTGTGAGTTATCTGCCGAATAAATTGCCTGGCTCCTCATAGAGCCTCTCTTCATTCCTAGCCCTGGCTTCAGCGTCCCCTTCGGATTCCCTAAGCTGGCTTTCCAGCTTATTAATTTTTTCCTCCAATTTTGCCACCTGCTGTGATAGGCACACTAACCAGACTGCCTTCTCTTGGCTTTTATTGTGGCTCGTGCTCTCTGTCCACTGAGCTGCAGCTTCTGCTGTTCAGCTCCAGTGAGCGCTACTGCCCACGGTTTTGTGAGTTTAATTTTCTTGAATACATAGGAAGAAATCCTTTTTCATTTTAGACGTTTCTCTGGTAAATCACAAACTCCAGTCCACCGGAGTCCTGCCACGGTCGCCATTTGTAACAGGGTTTCCTTTACTCCACAACAGGCTGGTATTAGGCGTCAGATAACTGTGGGTGCTTCTCTCCTGCAGGCGTTGAAACCACAACCCGGAAGTGTCGCACTGGGACAACTTCGCAAGAGAGAGGGAACAAGTCTCACTGTTTATACCTAACCAGTGGGGTTGTCCTTATGCCACACCAGTAACCCTGACTGCCGCCTACACCTGTGTGAGTCTCTCTCCTGTGATGGTGAAATGTCACCCAGAAGTGCCCCACTAGTGAACTTAACAAGAGAGAGAGAAAGAGGGACCCCTGTTTATTCCTAACCAGTAGCCTCTCGAGTGAGCGTGTTCGAAGCGCTCAGGCTCCCTTTGGGTCCTCGACTACAGAATCATGTCCCGGCATTTGTGACTCAACTAGAGCGGACAGTGAAAGGAAGGTGAGACCACAACAATGGTAGATTTAAAATTAAACAATTTATTCAAGAAAATTAGGCCTTCCACAACTCAAACTATCAGACAAACACTGGTTATAAAAATACAAGAGACTAAAAGGCATAACAAAAGTTCTTTCTTTTACTTCAACACCCACAAGTATAAACATATATATTCACTCACCCACCCCAAAATAAACTAATTGGGAGTTTCTGTGGGCTGAGAGCGCTTACTCACCGTCCCCAGGAAGAAAAGTCCAGCTGATTTTTCTGCTTGGATTCCCATTCATCTGCACCATCAACGTTGGCCACAATCTACCGGCCACATTGCCCCCAAAAGGCAGCATGGACGGTAGATACCGGGAGATCCCGCTTCTGGGATCTACCCGACTCGCCACGCCTTGTGAGATCTAACGCGATCTCGTGAGACGTCGTGTTCTGAATCCCGCTCATGGGTGGGATCACTATTTTGCAAACCTGCCTATCAGAGTGAGTAGCTCGTCTCAACCTAACGTGCTCGCCCCTGATCTACCTGAGGCATCGGCATCTAACCCCTTCACCTCGGAGATCAGATGGAATAGTACTTGTGGGAATCTCCCAGGGGATCGGAGGCTCCCAGGTGCTTTCCCTCTGGGCAAGGTGGCACTCAGTTACTGCTGGTGCCACCTGGGCACCTTGGCACTGCCAGCCTTGTACCATTGCAGTGCCACCTGGGTGCCAGGCTGGCAGTTTTCCTGGCCGAGGACCGGGCCTGGGGGTGCCCTGCATGAGTGAAGTGGGGTGTGGGGGGCCCAAGGACCTCCTTACAGATGAGTTGGGGCTTTTGGGGGGTGGGTGCGTTCAGGGGTTGCATCAGGGGGGGGCGTGAAATCGGGATGCCATCTACCTGCACTGAGGAGTTCTGGCGAGTGGACTAAATATGGCCTCGACAGGGAGTTTCCTGCTGAGGCCCGAATTGCAACAGAGTTCTGGTAGATAGAGTGATAGATAGCAGAAAACACCTTGCCAAGCGTACTCGCCATGGGACTCTGTTCCAAACTGGTTAGATCACACCCGTTATTTTTTGTGCAGGTTAATCTGTAAGATATAAACGTAGGTCAGCAAGGCTAACATCACTGGGCTAATGTCTACAGATTAGAAGATTCAGAGGTCCATCTTTTAGAAAATCTTACTTCAATAAATTGATGCACGATCAATTGTACAAAGACTAAGGTTGGATACAACTGTGGCTTTATTGCAGTAAGATGTGTGGCCTCCCACAGCAACTGGCGAAATGGCTGCCGAATAGAGGAGACACATATTTATACTCCTCCTACTGGGTGGAGCCAGCAGGAAGGGGCTATCGGCGAACCTATAGTACAGGTCCTACCTTACATCACCTAATCCAGGTGTAACAGTGGTTTACCACAAGTTTGGATTAATTATCCAGCTTTATTAAGTTCACACAAATTATAACAAAACAAACCTACACTCTGCTGCATGGATGACTTGAGAGTAACAATAATTAGGCCACCCAGTAATCCCAAAAGTGCAGCCCACTGAAGTGACAGCCCAGGGCTAAGTGTTGCAAGATGTGAAATGGGGGTTTTGATGTACATTCGTCTGACTCAGGGAATCGAGGATGGAACCAAGCAAGCCAAGCTCAGGTTAGGAATTAATGTTTGCTACTAGGAGCAAAAACATAATTATGAAGGCTGGTTTCCCGAGTCCTAACCATGGTGATGGAGCTTGGCTGACTGAAAAATGGCTCGTGGTCCGATATGTCCGGAATGTGGGTGAGGACACTTGTAAGTTATCCTATGAGATGGTAACCATCTAGCACAGGGGTGGGCAAACTTTTCCGTGCAAGGGCCACATTCAGAAATTCACAATTCACAAAGGGCCGCATAGTATATTAAGTAAAATAATTACTTCACCCGGTTATGATTCTGGGCGCCTCATATAGAACATAGAACAGTACAGCACAGAACAGGCCCTTCGGCCCTCGATGTTGTGCCGAGCAATGATCATCCTACTCAAGTCAACGTATCCACCCTATACCAGTAAGTAACCCAACAGCCCCCCCCCATTAACCTTAAAAAAAAATTTATTAAAAAAAAGAAATTTAAAAAAATTTTTTTTTTTTTTTTTTTTAATGACTTAGAGGGCCGCAGAAATACCTTTGGCGGGCCGCATGCGGCCCGCGGGCCGTAGTTTGCCCACCCCTGATCTAGCACATGCAAAAGAGCTCACGCGAGTGCACTTAAAATTTAAAACTTTTGGTATGGTTTACATAAATCTTTTGGGCGAGGTTAAAATGAATTCCAGCACACGTATTTCAAGCCTTTCCCACCTGCAGCTCCTGTAGGAGAATGGGAAGCAACCTTTCCATGAATTTACAATCAATGCAGCCAGCAAGTGAAGATGGAAGACAAGTTTTGTCTCCATCTTCATTTCATGGCTGCATTGTTTCCAGGAACCAAATTAACTTTCCAACAATTTGTGGAAATTTGTGGTATCAGGGAATTCAGTCGCATGGAGACACAAGAGATGTGGGGATTGTTCTCCACAGAGTCGAGGAGGTTATGGGCAGGACATTAGGAGTTTTGAGTAAGTAAGGAAAGGCCCAGGTCTTCATTGGAGTAGTGTCATTGTTGGACAGCCGCGCTGCTTAAAGATTCCTGACTCAGCATTGCTTCATTTCTTCTGGGACCTCCCACATCTGGCTTTTCCAGAAATGCAGAGTGCAGAATCAATCAGGAAACTCTGTTGAAATAGAGTAGATTCAGGGGAAGACGGGACCTGGTCCCTTTTTACAGCACCGAGACGCCATATGGTAAGTTAAAGGTCCAGCCTCTGAAAGGAATGAATGGGTAGGTGGGTGGGTGAGGTTAAGGGGGTAGGTGGATAGGGTGAGTGAGGTGGGTAAATAGGTAAGTGGCTGAGTATGTCGATTGGTGAGGTGGGCAGATCGGTGAGTGGGCAGGTGGGTGAGTGGGCAGGTAGGTGGGTTAGTGGGCAGGTGGGTCAGGGAGTAGTCAGGTCAGATCAAGCAGGGTAGTCGGGTTGGGGCTAACAGGTCTAGTCAGAGTGTTTGGGTTGGGCCAGGCTGGATTGAGGAGGTAGTTAGTTGGTTGGGAGGGTTTGTCAGGTCAGGAGTATTCATGTGGTCGGGATGAGCAGTCCGGTCAGGTTTGGGGGTAGTTGAACCGGGGCATGAGGGGAGTAGCTGGGGACGTCCGGCTTTAGCCAGGGCAGGGATAGTCACAAAGCTTAGGGGGGTGGTCGGGTGGTAGTGCTCATCCAATTCACTGACCCACATATCTACAGTACCCTCTTCACTCACCTACCCACCTCACCAACCTCACTCACCTTCCTATCTTACCCACCTCACTCACCCACCCACCCAGCCCACTAAGCCACCTCACCCACCTACCCACTCACCCACCCACCCACTTCACTCATCTACACACCTCACCCACCTACCCACTCACCCACCTACCCACCCTATCCACGTACAGTTGAATGATTGGAGGGAACATTGGGGGCTAGTCAGCAAAGGGTAGTCTGGGAATCGGAAGGGGTGCGGTGCTAGTATGTTGATGGGAAGGGGTAGTCGTACGCTGGGTTGGGGGGGAGCAGGGTGGGGAGGTGGGATGGTTGTGCCAGCGTGAGTGATTGCAGAGCTAGTTCTGGAGTTACCCAGACTTTATCTTAATCTGTCTAACATTTCCCCGGAATCATCCAGTTAAGTAGTGAAAAACTGTCCAAAAATTGAGAGTCAGAGACATTCGTGAAGAGTCCAGTGGAGGCAGGAGCAATTCCCAATGGGTTAGCGCATCAGGACCCTGCAGACCCTTGGTCGTACATCTGGGGCGCGATTCTCTGACCCCCACGCCGGGTGAGAAAATCACGGGAGTGCCGGGCAAATCACGCCACTGCCCTGGCGCCCGCACACGATTCTCCCACCCTCCACCCCCCCCCCCCCCCCCCCCCAAAACGGTGTGTCGCCATTTGCGATGGGCCGAGCGGCCTGCCGAATCCGACTGAGTCACACCGGCGCCAACCACACCTGGTCGCTGCCGGCGTGAACAGCGCACGACCGCTGCGTGTGGGGGGTGGAGGGAGAATCGAGCACCAGGGGGGTGCTCAGGAGGGGTCTGGCCCGCGATCAGTGCCCACCGATTGTCAGGTCGGCGTCTCTGAAAGACGCACTCTTTTCCCTCCGCCGCCCCGCAAGATCAATCCTCCATGTCTTGCGGGGCAGCGGAGGAGAAGACGGCAACCACGCATGCGCGGGTGACGTCATTTAGGCGCCGCTGGCCGCGTCATTCAGGTGGCGCCGCTTTGACGCAAGCGTCAAGGCCCGGTGCGTGAGATTGACGCGCCGCCGCTCCTAGCCCCCTGGGAGTGGGAGAATAGGGGGCAAGGAGCGGCCTCCGACGCCGGAGTGAAACACTCCGGTTTTCACTCCGGCGTCGGCACTTTGTCTCCCTTTGGGAGAATCGCGGCCCTGGTCTCCGACAATCCGGTCCAAGGAGAAATTGTTTGCGGTAGTGGAAGGGTCCAAGTTTCTGGAACCCATCTCTTCATTCACCTGAGGAAGGAGCTGAGCTCCGAAAGTTAGTGATTCAAAACAAGCCTGTTGGACTTTGGTGTTGTGAGACTTCTTACTGTGCATTATTTCAGTGTCTTAGTAAGAAGCCACTGAGCGGTGTCTATTCCTTCATTCCACAGGCCACTCGCTTCAAGATACAGAATCTGGAAGTCAGCATTGAAAGCATTTTAAGCCGAGAAAATAAAATGAAGGTCTTGATCCGTACAATGGAGCAGGAAAAACAGACACACTTAAAGACTATAGATCACATGCGCAAGTATTTGCCCCCCGACGCCCTGTCAGATGGGGAGCTTCTGCCAAGGAAGAACTCGGGGCTTTTCTCATCCAGGAAGCCCGAAGCAACGGACGGGGAACTGGACAGCAGCAAAGTGAAAATAGGAAACAATAAGCCATGAGGAGGTTATGAGCAAAACCAAGTGGAGTGCAGCAGTAGGAGCTCAAACGCTGTTCTGATGAGGGAAAGTGCATGTTTTACTGGGCTTCTCAGTCACTGAGCTCCGTGGTGTGTGGCTCAGAGGAAATTGTATGGAGGCCTTTGTAATGTAAGAATGGCAAATTTAGAGAGCGTGGTACCCTAAATGTCCTCTATCTAAAAACAAAAACACTACTTTAACACTCCTTCAGCTGAGTTATTCGGTGTTTAGTACGTTTAGCATCACGGCTGGAGACTGCACAACGATTACAGCTTCTGTTGTATTTCTATTTGTTGTACTTCAGCAACGGGGAGCTACTTGATTGTTAAAATGAAAAAAAAAAACAAGGTGATGGTTCTATGACAATTGTTCTTTTCCTGCCATATTTAGTTACTGGGGCGAGGACGTTAATCAACTTGTTGAAAAATCATGTGGTAAATGTAATTAAAACAAATAAAAAGAATGTATTTTCTCTTCAAGGAACGGCGTGCTTCAAATAGGAAACCTGTTTTAATTGTGCTGCGTTAAAAATAATCAAAGCAGTTCATCTCGTTATGTCCGCCAGTGGTGGGCTGCTATTGAAAAATGGGTCGGTGAGGAGTTTAGCCAGCTCCTCTTTAAACACCAGCGCTTGCAAAGCGCCATCTTCCACTGCTTGCCCGTCGACTGATGTTTGCAGACGCGCCAGTAAATTGGAACCTCTTCTCCATGCTACACAACCAGCTGAACTCAAGACAGAGAATAGTCAGAGGAAATCAAAAATAAATTGGAACTGCCATTTCTCAAATGCAATTGTCATTTCTCCCACCCATTGAGTTCCACAGTGCTTAATTCTCCACTGTGTGTGTTTGTTACCAAATATAAAATGATGCCTGTGTACGATGTAGGTTCGATAAAACAGAGGCTATTTTCTCCTTTTGTGGTTTTTGATGTTGTTTGAAACGTCTTCCAACAGGCTAACCCAAACAAGTTCAAATAAATGAAAAGAACTTCAAACCACTGATTGCAATGAATGAACATGTGTAGAATGGTCCTTTGTTTTCCCACCTATTGCACACCAAAAACAGGTTATATTTTAACGTGAAATTAGTACTCATGGTGTAACTGAATAAACTGATGTCAAGGGCACTCTATGCGAACCTGGGCTGAACGTTACTCAATCTGGAGTTTCCAGAATCATAGAATCTGACAGCACAGCAGAGAGGGCATTCGGCCCTTGCTCCCTGTGCCGGCTCTTTAAGACACCTGCCCAATCCAGCTTTTTGCCCATTACCCTGCAATTTCTTCGAGGGGTAATTTGCACAGTGCATAATTTGTGAACCTGTCTCATGATGGGCAGCACGGTGGCACAGTGGTTAGCACACATGCTTCACAGCCCCAGGGTCCCAGGTTCGATTCCCGGCTTGGGTCGCTGTCTGTGCGGAGTCTGCGCGTTCTCCCCGTGTCTGCGTGGGTTTCCTCCGGGTGCTCCAGTTTCCTCCCACAGTCCAAGGATGTGCAGGTTAGGTGGATTGGTCATGCTAAATTGCCCTTAGTGTCCAAAAAAAAGGTTAGGTGGGTTACAGGGATAGAGTGGAAGTGTGGGGTTAAATAGGGTGCTCTTTCCAAGGGCCGGTGCAGACTCGATGGGCCAAATGTCCTCCTTCTGCCCTGTAAATTCTATGGAAAACTATGATGCAAGAACCCTCTTGTCGGAGTAACAAGGAAGTTGGAAAGGACTGAGCACAATGCAGGCTGCTTCAGTTCAGATAGTGAAGATTAATCCTCAAGTCACAGGGTTCCACATAACATATAAGAACTGGGAGCAAGAGGTAGGCAATTCAACCCTTCGAGTCTGTGCCGCCATTCAATACAATCATGGCTGATCTCAGCTTGACCTCATCATCATCTCCCTGCCTGCTCCCCATAACCCTCCATCCCATTACTACCGTATATACTGGCGTAACATGCGACTTTTGAGCACCTAATTTGAAGCCTAAATTTCGGAGGTCGCATGATACGCGAGGTACAAAAATCGCGGGTGTGAAATGCTGGCCAAGATAAGTCACATAGCATCCAGCTGGCTTTACTAGCGCCGTTCAGCCACTTGCCGTTTCCATTCTTAAAAAAATGAATGGAAACGTCAAGTGGCTGAACATCTTCCCATCAGAATGCTGTGGTCAAAATCTGAAGAGTAGTATTCTGATGGGAAGAGTGGATTCTGCTGTGAAAGCTGTTTGCGATTCGAACAGCTTTCCAGCTGGCTTTACTAGCGTCGTTCAGCCACTTGCCGTTTCCATTCATAAAAACATGAATGGAAACGTCAAGTGGCTGAACATCTTCCCATCAGAATACTACTCTTCAGATTTTGACCACAGCATTCTGATGGGAAGATGGTCAGCCAATTGACGTTTCCATTCATGTTTTTATGAATGGAAACGGCAAGTGGCTGAACGACGCTAGTAAAGCCAGCTGGACAGCTGTTCGAATCGCGAACAGGTTTCACAGCAGAAACCACTCTTCCCATCTTCCCATCAGAATACTACTCTTCAGATTTCAAAAAAAGTGACTCGCATGATACATGAGGTATACCATAAAATCATGTTTTGGGGACGAAAATTTAGGGGTCGCATGATACGCGAGATCGAAGGATACGCGAGTATATACGGTAATTAAAAACCTGTCTATCTCCTCCTTAAATTTGTTTAGTGTTTCAGCACTCCGAGGTAAAGAATTCCACAGATTCACAGCCCTTTGAGTGAAGTAATTCCTCCTCATTTCTGCTTTATCTCTGCCACCCCTTAGTCTAAATCTATGGCCTCTCGTTTTAGAATGTCCAACAAGGGAGAAACATACGCACTATGTCTGTCAATCCCATTTAGCACTTTATACACTTTAATTAGATCTTCTCTCATTCTTCTAAACTCCAGCGAGTAGAGACCTAAACTGCTCAATCTCTCATCATAAGACATCCCTGGAATTAATCTAGTGAACACAACTCTTCAATCCACAAATGATGCATTTTCACAGAAGTGGGAACCATATACCACTGTAAAATAAACCATTTAAAACACTGCTTCACAGGTCTTTTGGTCAATGATTGGCGTACTTCTCCCAATTCAAAGTAATTTTTGTTTTGTGAGAGGAAATGGGGAGAACTTGATTCCATTGGCAGGAAGTTCAGAAATCAGAGGACACAGATTTAAACTTTTTTTGAAACTGCTAAAGCTTGCACGTGACGTTGAAGAAGTTTCAATTTAAGTTTCTGTCTCCATACACATAGGTCACATGAGTTCGTCTCCGGCCGGACACATTGTGAGTTTGTATGCTTGTCTCCATAGACAGGCAGATTCCATAGGAGGTCACATCCTTTTCGACAAACTGCTCTATTTTATCTTGAATCAAAGGAGGCAGTTTAAAACATAGCCATCTTTTGTTATAGATCACACTGATCCAGAGAAAGAAACAGGAGAGATATTATTAATAGGAATTAGTTAGTTCAAAGATTTATTCTGTGAATTAGAATATGCAGTAAAATTAAGAATAGTTTAGTGGAGGATCTATAGCTCAAACCTGAAACAAATGGATCAACTGGAACTGACTGAATTTGTTTTCTGCTACCATGAAGAACGTAATATTTGAGGTTGAGGAAGCAAAAAAAACATGCCAAAATAGAAGATGAGTTCACTTCAAGTGAAGACAATGGTTGACAGAGTTATACATACCATCTTAGAGATGCTGAAAGTTGGCTCGATAAAGTTCACTGTCAGCAGAGGAATGCGTGGAAGTAGCATGGGTATTTCTGTAACTGTCACATCATGCCAGTAAAGATAATTGGGCAGTGGAGACTGTGTTTCTTTAAAAAAGAAATCAACTTGGGCAATGGACACTGTATCCTCACAAAATGGACTCCAAAATGTCAGGTGACTTATGTTCTTGTTCCTGGACAGACGGATCTGGGAAGTTGTTTCAGATGAAAATGTTTGGTGGGTGCCAGTTGACGACATCTCACCATTTCAGTGGGAAAGATATAAAGGACAATGACCACTAGACTTGTCAGCCCCATGGAGATGGGATGTCAAATGAAGTCTTTCAGTGAGCTAATCAAAACTCAAAACGTTAATGGGATATCAACCATCCACCATTGTGTATCTATCAAAGCGGTTACAACCCATTGTGTGGACGACTGATATTGCTATTACACGACCAGACTGGCTGGAAAGTGGACAATACCTTACTATAATAATCTTATTAGTGTCCAAGTAGGCTTACATTAACACTGCAATGAAGTTACTGTGAAAATCCCCCAGTCGCCACATTCCGGCACCTATCGGGTACACTGTGGGAGAACTCAGAATGTTCAATTCACCTAACAAACAGGTCTTTTTGGGCTTCTGGGTGGAAACCAGAGCACCCAGAGGAAACCCACGCAGACACGGGTAGAACGTGCAGACTCAGCTCCGCACAGACAGTGACCCAAGCCGGGAATTGAACCTGGGACCCTGCCACTGTGAAGCAACAGTACTAGCCACTGTGCTAACATGCCGCCCATATTAATCCAGAAGGAAGCCAACCTTTAGCTCTGGGACCAACACCACAGAGGGAGAAATCACCCAGCTAAAAGCAGTCGTCTCAGGAAGTGAAAAGGGGCACAATAGGATCCCGGCCACAAATTCTGAAATAGCCAGAAAATACCGACCTCCATTTGCCTTTAAGGACCAGAAGAGAATCCTTCAGGCCAGCAACAGTTTTGCAACCTCCGTTTCAGGACTGGTTGAGCAAGTGATTTGTTTCTTGTTATTCTGTAATCTATGTTCATGTTACTTCTCCAGAAATCATCTACTCCTGTGTGTGTTACTGCGTGTTTGCGGAGTGAGTGTATGTTGTGTGCATTTTCAGTGTTCCAAAATAAACATTTATCCTGTTTTTGATTTAAATTTACACAAACATCTGTTTGTATCTGTTCTTTAATGTCACAGCACTCAAAAGGGTTAAAACACCTCAGAGATCTTGATGCATCTTGTTGCAGTCAGTCAAGAGGCAAGAAAAGGGGAAATTATTCCAGATCGCTCCTCATTCATAACATGCTTCTTGGAGGCCTGATCCTGCGTTGTGCACAATATTAGCTTTCAGTTTGACAGCTGTTCCTGGACCCCCTCCAGCCCATCCGATTATTAGCTGAAGGTGCCACACTGGTCCAACAACAGGAACAGTTCAGGGTTCTGAGAATACTCCAAGACCAACTAGTGAACTCTGATGCATGAGTCCTCTTTGAACGGGCCCACCAGATCATTGTGGGCAGCACGGTAGCATTGTGGATAGCACAATTACTTCACAGCTCCAGGGTCCCAAGTTCAATTCTGGCTTGGGTCACTGTGCGGAGTCAGCACATCCTCCCCGTGTGATGTACCATCAATTGGACGCGAGACACGATGAAGATCCAAAATGTGGCTTTAATCAGCTAGTTGTTAGCCCGGTGGTCGACTACAGAGAAAGGCCGACCGCCGGGAAACCTGGGAACTTATACCCCGCCTCGGAGGTGGGGTCTACTAGCCTCTCGACCAATTGGTGAGCAGTCACATGACTAGTCCCAGCCAATCAGACGAGAGGCACAGCCAGAGCCAATGGGAAACCAATGCTCTGCACCAATGGCAGTGCTCCCACTCATATCACCACATTCACCCCTTGTGGAGAAAGAAGGCGGGGTGGGGGGTGTAAGGGGAAGAGAGAGAGAGGGGGGTTCCGAGGACTGGTGGTATGAATAGAAACAATTGAGAAGATGTGGGCTGCCCACTGGCTCGTGGCAAAATAAACAATACTAAATACTACATTAGGATGCAAAAAGAATTACAATAGAGTCCAATAAAGTCCCATGGTTGCATCAGGTGGTCACGATCAGCTTGTCGGGTGCCCGTGGTGTTCTGGAGGACCGTCGCAGTGGAGCCGGTGACGTCGGGCCGATGGTCGCCCCTGCCTCCGGGAGCGTCGGTCGTAGATGTGTCTCCGTACCCCGGGCCGATGGTGGAGACGCTGTAATCGGGGAAGAGGGGGTATATGCGCTGGGTCGTGGGGGTGTGGGGGGCGCTGGGGGGAATTGGGGTTGGGGGGGTGTTGATGGAAGAGGAGAAGGCCGCACGCCGGCGGGTGCCAGGTCCCAGAGCGAGACCGTATCCTGTCGACCGTCGGGATACTCCACGTACGCATACTGCAGGTTGGCGTGGAGTAACTGGTCTCGCTCAACCAACGGGTCGGACTTGTGCACCCGCACATGCTTCCGGAGTAAGATGGGCCCGGGGGCGGCCAGCCAGGTCGGGAGAGGGGATCCTGAGGACGACTTCCTGGGGAAAACCAGAAGACGTTAATGAGGTGTTTGATTAGTGGTAGTACAGAGGAGAGACCGGATTGAGTGAAGGGCGTCGGGAATGACCTCTTGCCAATGGGGGATAGGGAGATCTCTGGACCGTAAGGCCAGCAGGATGGTCTTCCAAATGGTGCCATTCTCCCGCTCGACCTGACCGTTACCCCGGGGGTTATAACTGGTCATCCTGCTAGAGGCTGAGCAGGAATTGACACAGTTTGTCACTCATAAAGGAGGACCCCTGATCGCTGTGGATGTACGCAGGGTAACTGAACAGGGAGAAGATGGATAGGAGGGCCTTTAGGACGGTTGTTGTAGTCATGTCGGGACAGGGAATGGCGAAAGGGAAGCGGGAGTACTCATCAATAACACTCAAGAAATATGTGTTGTGGTTGTTGGAGGGGAGGGGACCCTTGAAGTCTATACTGAGACGTTCAAAGGGGTGGGATGCCTTGATCAGCTGCGCTCGTTCGGGGCGGTAGAAGTGCGGTTTGCACTCGGCGCAGACGTGGCAGTCCCTAGTGACGGTCCTGACTTCCTCAACTGAGTAGGGTAGGTTGCGGGTCTTAATAAAATGGTAAAAACGGGTGACCCCTGGATGGCAGAGGTCCGTGTGGAGGGAGCGGAGGCGGTCAATCTGCACGCTGGCGCAGGTACCGCGGGATAGGGCATCGGAAGGCTCGTTGAGCTTCCCAGGACGATACAAGATATCGTAGTTGTACGTGGACAACTCGATCCGCTACCGCAAGGTCTTGTCGTTCTTGATCTTGCCCCTCTGTGAATTGTCGCCCATGAAAGCTACTGACCGTTGGTCTGTGAGGAGGGTAAACCTCCTGCCGGCCAGATAATGCCTCCAATATCGCACAGCTTCGACTATGGCCTGTGCCTCCTTTTCCACCGAGGAGTGGCAGATTTCGGAAGCGTGGAGGGTTCGTGAAAAGAAGGCCACGGGTCTGCCCGCTTGGTTCAGGGTGGCCGCCAGAGCTAGGTCAGACGCGTCGCTCTCGACCTGGAATGGGAGGGACTCGTCGATAGCATGCATCGTGGCCTTTGCGATATCCGCTTTGATGCGGCTAAAGGCCTGGCGGGCCTCCATCGACAGGGGAAAGGAGGTGGACTGGATGAGGGGGCGGGGTTTGTCGGCGTAGTTAGGGACCCACTGGGCGTAATAGGAGAAGAAGCCCAGGCAGCGTTTGAGGGATTTGAGGGAGTCGGGGAGGGGAAGTTCCATCAGGGGGCGCATGCGTTCGGGATCAGGGCCTATCGCTCCGTTACGCACTACGTAGCCAAGGATGGCTAGACGGTCGGTGCTAAACACGCACTTATCCTTATTGTAAGTTAAATTAAGGAGTTTCGCGGTTCTGAGGAAAAGTTTGAAGGTTGATGTCATGGTCCTGCTGGTCGTGGCCGCAGATGGTGACATTATCGAGGTACGGGAAGGTAGCCCGTAACCCGTGCTTGTCGACCATTCAGTCCATCTCCCTTTGGAAGACCGAGACCCCATTTGTGACACCGAATGGAACCCTGAGGAAGTGGTAGAGGCGCCCAACTGCCTCAAACGCGGTGTACTTGCGGTCACTCGTGCGGATGGGGAGCTGGTGGTAGGCGGACTTAAAGTCCACCGTGGAGAAGACTTTGTACTTCGCGATCCTGTTAACCAGGTCGGAAATACGGGGGAGAGGATCCGCGTCCAGCTGCGTAAACCTGTTGATGGTCTGATTGCAATCAATGACCATCCGGATTTTCTCCCCAGTCCGAACTACCAGCACTTGGGCTCCCCAGGGACTGTTGCTGGCCTCAATAACTCCTTCCTTAAGGAGCCTCTGGACCTCGGACCCGATGAAGGTCCGGTCCTGGGCACTGTATCGTCTGCTCCGAGTGGCGACAGGTTTACAATCTGGGGTGAGATTAGCAAACAAGGAAGGGGGGTCCACTTTGAGGGACGCGAGGCTGCAGACTGTAAGGGGGGGATAGGGCCGCCGAATTGGAAGGTCAAGCTCTGCAGGTTGCACTGGAAGTCCAGGCGCAAGAGTGCCGGAGCACATAGACTGGGGAGAATGAGGAGTTTGAAGTTTTTGAAAACCCTCCCCTGGACCGTGAGGTCCGCTATGCAGCACCCGGTGATTTGGACGGAGTGCGAACTCGAGGCTCAGCGTCTTACCGTGTCGGGGTGGACGAAACTTTCCGTGCTCGCGGAGTCCAGTAGGCATTTCGTCTTATGTCCGCCTGTCCCCAAGTTTCTGCGACTGAGCACATGGAACTTTTAATTATGTCCGTTGAGCAGGATCGTTGTCGTAGTCTTGGCGAGCTTGCGTGGTCGTGACTGGTCGAGTGTGATGGAAGCAAGTCGTGGCGAGAGTTCCAGGTCATCCTCGGTGGCAGAGTAATCGCTGGCAGGGCCTTCCGTGGGGTCCCAAGATGGCAGCGCCCAGGACCCGCACGTGGAGCCAGTGCCCCAAGATGGCAGCGCCCATGACGGCGCCCGTGGGAACCTCGTGGCAGCTGGGGGCACTGTCAGCGGTGTCTGCGGGCCGGTCGGGGCAGCCGGGAGCGGGGGTCGGGAGGACTGTGGGCCTGTTGCGGGGGCCGGGAGGCGGGCCAGAGAGGTCGGTGCATGGCGCGGGGCCCTAGGGGAGCCTGGGGGGGTGATCCGCAGTCGCTGCGCGGAACAGCAGCAACCAACGTGGTCTGGCAGAGCGGAGTGGGCCGGGCAGCGCGGGCGGGGGTGTTTGGACAGGCCACAAAATAGCAGCGGGGCCCCGATAGCTTGTTGGAGCGTCCCGCAGCGCAGGCCTGGGGTGGGTCGGGGTCCACGGAGGATGGGGGTGGCGCGTGCCATGAAGTCCAGGGGGTTGCCGCGCAGCCGGGGGCGTATGCGCGGGCATTCAGGTCAGCAACCTTCAGGGAGTTTGCAAGGGTCCGTGCCTCAGCTAGGGTGAGGGCGTTCTTCCCTAGCAATCGTTAGCGAATAGAGGAGGATTGCATGCCGGCAACATAAGCGTCTCTAATTAAAAGTTCCATGTGCTCAGTCGCAGAAACTTGGGGACAGGCGCACATTCTCCCTAGAGCCGTGAGGGCCTGGTAGAACTCGTCGAGTGACTCACCAGGGAACTGCTGTCTAGTCGTCAGGAGATGCCGTGCGTATACTTCGTTGACCGGCCAGAGAATGTGTCCTTTCAGGATATCCATGGCCGCGTCATAATCACTTTTGTCCTCAATCATTGAATATACCGCCGTGCCCACGCACGAGTGGAGGATGTGGAGTTTCTGCTCCTTGGAGGGTTTGCTGGCTGCAGTTGTCAGGTAACTGTTGAAACACACCTGCCAGTGTTTAAAGATTGCAGGTGCATTTGAGGCATGCGGGCTGGTGCGGAGGCAGTCAGGCTTGATGCGAAGCTCCATTCCAAAATTCTAGCTGATTAAATTGATGAACCATCAATTGGACGCGAGACACGATGAAGATCCAAACTGTGGCTTTAATCAGCTAGTTGTTAGCCCGGTGGTCGACTACAGAGAAAGGCCGACCTCCGGGAAACCTGGGTACTTATACCCCGCCTCGGAGGCAGGGTCTACTAGCCTCTCGACCAATTGGTGAGCAGTCACATGACTAGTCCCAGCCAATCTGACGAGAGGCACATGACCAGCCAGAGCCAATGGGAAACAAATGCTCTGCACCAATGGCAGTGCTCCCACTCATATCACCACACCGTGTGTGCGTGGGTTTCCTCTGGGTGCTCCGGTTTCCTCCCAGAATCCAAAGATGTACAGGTTAGGTGGATTGGCCATGATCAATTGCCCTTAGTGTCCAAAATTGCCCTTCGTGTTGGGTGGGGTTACTGGGTTATGGGGATAGGGTGGAGGTGTTGACCTTGGGTAGGGTGCTCTTTCCAAGAGCCGGTGCAGACTCGATGGGCCGAATGGCCTCCTTCCGCACTGTAAATTCTATGATAATCTATGATCATTGAGCTACTTTCCAAGTGTATTCATAAAATCATATTAAGTTACCACAGAATTGGGGCATGAGTGAGCTTCCCATCCGAGGGCTTGCTCGCCCTGGTGTAAAACCATGACCAGGTTAGGGCAGGCGGATCCCAGAGGAAATCCCAACTATGCAATTTCATGCTCCACATCAGAATCCGCCAAGGGGGTGGTGGGAGGTGGCTGGAGTTCAAAACTCTAGCCCGTACCCATACTTTTACATGGTTTGCAGTGTGAATGCTGCTCTATGGTACCCCGGCATGTTTTTTTTCCCTTAGAGTCTCTTTGAGAATTAATTCACCAATGCTTTGAGCCATCCATTTATCTCTCTTAAAATAATGAGGAAGTTAGTCCATTGATCAGTTCTTGTCTGTACAATCTGATCACCATAGAATACTGAATAAATATGCTGCGCTGAACACTACTTTAAATTAGTCGATAAATCATTAATGCATGAATTATGTTCTCTCAGTAAATGGGCGCGTAAATGATTGCTTAATAAGTCACTAACTCCAAGTACGTCTCTTTGTAAATCATTAATTACTCTCACTCCATTTATTTCCGATATCCAATCCAGCAGGTTTGTATTACAATTGTCGGTTAACTCTACTTACATTTCCTTCAAATTTCTGTTCAGATATCCCTTCATTCCAATCTGCCAGCTCTAGTTCCTTCCTAATTACAGACATCAACTCTACTTTCATCAACTATTGAACCCCTATTGAATCATCATCTTTATGTATCTGCTGAATTCAGACTATTTGTGAGGAGCTGAAGGAAATTAGCTGTAGTAAAGGAATGGTTTGGGGGAAATTAATGAGATTGAAGACGGACAAATGTCGATGGCCTGATAATCTTCATCCCAGAGTACTTAAGGAAGTGGCCCTAGAAATAATTCTTTGGACTCTGGAATGGTTCCTACAGATTGGAGGGTAGCTAATATAACTCTGCAATTCAGAAAGGGAGGTGGAGTGAAAATAGGGAACTATAAGCCAGTGAGCCTATCGTTAGTAGTAGGAATGTTGCTGGAGTCCATTATCAAGGATTTTATAGCACAGCATTTGGAAAGCAGTTGTGCAATCAGACAAAGTCAGCATGGATTTACAACAAAAAAAAACATTCTTGACAAATCTATTGGAATTCTTTGAAGGTGTAACGAGCAAAGTTGACCTGGGAGAACCGGTGGATGTGGTTTATTGAGACTTTCAGAAGGCTTTCAACAAGGTCTCACACAGCAGATTCTATGTCGAGTTAAAGCGTATGGGATTACGGGTAGTATCTTGTGATGGAGAGAAAGCTGGTTAGCAGGCAGGAAGCAAAAAGTTGGAATAAATGGGTCTTTTTCTGATTGGCAGGCAACGGCTAGCAGGGATCAGTGCTAGGACCCCAACTGTTCACATTATATTGATGATTTGGACCAGGAAACAAAATCTCCAAATTTGCAGATAATACAAAGTTGGGTGGGAGGGTGAGCTGTCAGGAGGATGCAGAGATGCCTCAGTAGGATTTGGACAGGCTAAGTGAGTGGGCGCATGCACGTCAGATGCAGTACAATGTGGACAAATGTGAGGTTATCTGCTTGTTTAGCACAGGGCTAAATCGCTGGCTTTGAAAGCAGACCAAGGCAGGCCAGCAGCACGGTTCAATTCCCGTAACAGCCTCCCCGAACAGGCGCCGGAATGTGGCGACTAGGGGCTTTTCACAGTAACTTCATTTTGAAGCCTACTTGTGACAATAAGCGATTTTCATTTCATTTGATTTCAGTGGCAATAAGAGAAAGGCAGATTATTCTTTGAATTGATGTAAATTGAGAGATGGACATTCAGCGAGACCTTGGTGTCCTCGTGCATCAGTCGCTGAAAGTAAGCGCGCAGGTACAGCAGGTAGTAAAGAAGGCAAATGGTATGTTGGCCTTTGTAGCGAGAGGATTTGAGTATAGGAATTGAGATAATTGACTGGAAATGTATTGGTGAGGCAATACCTGGAGTATTGTGTGCAGTTTTGGGGTCCTTATCTGAGGAAGGATGGTCTTGCTATGGAGGGCATGCAATGAAGGTTTACCAGACTGATTCCTTGGATGACGGGACTGTTATATGAGGAGAGACAAAGTCGGTTAGGATTATATTCAGTGGTCTTTCAAAGAGTGAGAGGGGATCTCATAGAAACTTAGCAAATTCTAACAGGATTAGATAGGGTAGATTCAGAAAGAATGCTCCCTGTGGTGTGGAAGTCCAGAACTAAGGGTCATAGTTAGAGGATAAGGGGTGACATTTCAGGACTGAGGTGAGGAGAAATCTCTTCACCCAAGATTGGTGAATCTGTGGAATTCAGCACCACAGAAAGTAGTTCAAGCCAAAACGTTGCGTAATTTCAAGAAGGAATTAGATATCGCTCTTGGGGCTAAAGGGATCAAGGGATATGGGAGGAAGGCGGGATCAGGGTATTGAACTTGATGATCAGCTATGATCCTAAAGAATGGCAGAGCAGGCTTGAGGGGCCGAATGGCCTCCTTCTGCTTCTATTTTCTGTGTTTCTATGTCTTACGTTCTAGATTGACCCATTTCTTTCTTCTGCTCTTTATTGAGCCAGTCCTCCAAGTTGTCCCATTCCCTTTTCATATCGGCTCCCGTTATCTTCACTACGCTCGCTGATTCATTATCGGTCTTGAGTTATTATGCTGCTGGTTTCATGCATGCCCTTCCTAACTTTTATTCATCTCGCCATTCCATGTTCCCACTAGTATATGTAGCTTTTCCTCTCACATAGATTACTGAATTGGGCTCACTTGTCTTCATCCATTCAACTTCAACAGGGCGGCACGGTGGAACAGTGCTCAGCAATGCTGCCTCACAGCGCCAGGGACCCGGGTGCGATTCTGACCTTGAGTGACTGTGTGGAGTTTGCCCTTTCTTCCCGTGTCTGCGTGGGTTTCCTCCGGGTGCTCTTGTTTTCTCCCACAGCCCACAGATGAGCAGGTTAGGTGGATTAACCGCATCAAATTGCTCCTTCATGTCCAAGGGTTTAGGTGGGGTTACAGGGATAGGGTGGGGGCATGGGCCTAGGTAGGGTGCTCTTTCAGAGGGTCGGTACTGACTCAATAGGCCGAATGGCCTCCTTTTGCACTGTCGGGATTCAATGATTCAGACTTGTCAATTATTGCCCCTTGTTTGTATTTGTTTCCTAATACGCTTCCACATTTTAAAAATTGTGCACAAAACAGATGCAAAGTCAGCAGACCCATAAATAAGTTGACCCACCCACAGAGACCCCCGAAATAAAGCCAAATCGAGGCCTGGATCTCATTAGTGTGACACGAACACCTATCCCGCGTCCTGCTAACTCTGACTAATCCTGGGAGGATGCAGAAATTGGGCCTGCTCACACACTGAGACGGTCAGCAGGTTAAGCTTGGAATAAAGAAAGAAGAACCTTGGAAGTGCTCAGCTAGTCTGGCAGCTTCAGCGGGAAGAGAAGCAGAGCTAACGTTTCAGGTCAATGACCCTTCTTCAGGCCTAAGGGACTTCAGGCTGGCAGGGGGCTTATGTTTTTGGAGGTCTCCCTTGCTCCCCCAGGGTCCACCTGGAGGGGGCTGTTCTTGAGCAACATTGCGTGGTCCCTTTAAGAATGATTGGTGAGACCATGTTGAACGGCAGACCTTGTACAGTTTAGAAGGATAAGAGGGGATCTTATTGAAACGTACAAGATACTGCGAGGCCTGGATAGAGTGGGCGTGGAGGGGATGTTTCCACCTGTGGAAAAACTAGAACCAGAGGACACCATCTCAGATTAAAGGGACGATCCTTTAAAACAGAGATGAGGATTTTCTTCTGCCAGAGGGTGGTGAATCTGTGGAACTCTTTGCCGCAGAAGGCAGTGATGTCAATTCACTGAGTGTCTTTAAGACAGAGATAGATAGGTTCTTGATTAATAAGGGGATCGGGGTTATGGGGAGAAGGCAGGAGAATGGGGATGAGAAAATATCAGCCATGATTGAATGGCGGAGGAGACGCGATGGGCCAAGTGGCCTAATTCTGTTCCTATGTCTTATGGTCTTATGGTCTTACAGCACCAGGATATTTACAGTCGGGGACCTATAACTGGGGAAGGACCCTGTTCGCATGTTAAAGTGCAAACCTATCGGATTACATTGGATACACAGCACAGTAACAATCCATTTAGCCTCATCCCATCTTTCCTCATATCATCATAACCCTCTATTCCATTCTCCCTCATATCCTGTGTAGCCTAAATACACCCAACCACTTCAACCACTCCATATGGCAACAGGTCCCACATTCTCACCATTCTCCAGGTAAGGGAGTTTCTTTGGAATTTTGTGTTGGATTCCTTGGTCACTGTCCCATATTGATGGCCGACAGTTATGCTCACTCTTGCCCACATGAGGAAACTATATTCTCCATATCCACTCTACCCAAATCTTAGTAGCCTCTCCCTCACATATCCCTCCCCTCCAACCAAACCCCACACCCCATGCCACTTGTTGCCAAAAGGCTGCTTGGGCGATTACAGGCCCCATCTGAAAATGGAATCTGATAGGTCTTGCAGTTTCAATCACTTCAGATAGTGCTGGACGTTTTGCAAAGAATAGGGTTAAACTTACTATTTAGTGACAGACCAACAGGTGCTGTGTAACAATTTCACTGATGAAAAATAGTTTCAATTGAGCGCTAACTGAGCTCTGAATTACGAGTTCCAATTTAACAGCCTCGTCGTGCCAGACTTGGCCTCGCGACTAGGCTGTTGAATCTCACGAGAGGCCTTTAGCGACATGTGGGATGCTCAAGACGTCTCGCGAGATTCAGCTGAACCTTGCGAGACGTCACGACCTGGATCTCGCTCTCACTAGGCAAGATCCAGGCATGCATATTTAAATAATCCATTAGACTCATTTAAATATGCAACCGGTGCTCGGGACCTAACGGCCATGCCTACGAGACCTTGTCAGGATGCCGTTTAGTACTGGTTTCCACAAATGTGGACTCGGCATAATGGCACCTGGAGAGGTCTCCAGGCCAATAGAGACCGCTGGGCTGTTGGGTATTGGGCAGGGTGGTACCCTGGCACTTCTGTTGGCACCAGAGCACCATGGCATTAACAGCGGAGCCCAGGTGGCACTGCCAGGCTGGCAGGGGCACTGCCATGACACCAGGCTGGTAATGCCAAGGTGCCTGGGTGCAAGATTGCCCGTGTCAGGGGTCAAGCCTGGGGGTGCCTTACCCATAAGAGGTGGGGTGAGGCAGGCTTCGAGGGCCCTGGAAGAGGTAAGTTGGGTGAAGTGGGAGGAAGGGGTTCGGTGGCCGTGGTCAGGATGTCGCTGGGGGGGGGGAGTGGGGGGGCTCGAAAGACCGGGGCTGCTTTTAAAAATGGCGCCGCAATCCGTGGGTTGCCTTCCTGCACTGGTGAGCTGAGCTCGTCGGTGCAGGAAGTTACTAAAGTGCAGTCTCAACCGAGTTCTTTGCCGAGCCAAAAAAACGGCAAAGTGCCATTGAATAGGAGGGTCTTTCTCGATGCTGACAGCACCCAAAACCAGATTCTGAAGTGTTTTTGTTGAATTGCTCCCTTGGAATTCCTTATGCTTGCCAGTTTGCCGAGTAGCACAGATCAATTTCATGTTTTTAAATGTCTAATATCCTTGCAATTGTAATTTGATTTAAATAAGGCCTGGGAGCTTGGCCTTTCTTGAGTTGGTGTAATCCAGGAACCTCACTGGCATGAATCATATTTACCTTTATTTTTTTACACACGCCTGGCTCACGGTTGCTTATAAATGTCAATTTAACAAGCCAAGCGTCACACCACTAAAGCCGTAAGCAGTTGTCAGAAAATGTTCAATTGTTGTGTTCTTTGTTGTCGGCACAAAGGGCTAGAATCAGAGGTGGCACACATTGACATGGTGCAAGGGCTTTATTTACAGGGTGCTGCTCAAACCGTACCAGCCTCCCCGAACAGGCGCCGGAATGTGGCGACTAGGGGCTTTTCACAGTAACTTCACTGAAGCCTACTCGTAACAATAAGCGATTTTCATTTCATTTCATTTTCAAACAGGGAACAATGGTGAACTCCACAAAAGCCCATGAAATGCTCTGATGACACCATTTCGAAAGGTGACCTTATACCAGCCAATAGCGTTACTCTGATAAATAACACCCCTCCCTCATTACTTCTTCAGAGTCCCCAGCACTTTTTCTTAATCAAACACTTTAACACATTACATCATAACTAACATTGTTATGTTATGGACACGTGTGTACATTAGTCAAACAATGTGCAGGATTCCCCATTTGGGAGACTCCTACCAGAGCTGAATTGGACCTGACAGCAGGAGCACAAATCAGGAAATGATTCCCAGTCCTTAGCCATGCAAAGTTTTGCATGGTGAGGATTGCGAGAGATTCCTTTGGGAATCCTGCTAAAGGGGCACCATTTTCAGCAAGACCCTGCGACTGACTTACCCCCCCCCCCCCGGATTTTTTCTGGGTCACCACCTGCTCCACCCCCCCATCCCCCAGTGCAGGGATGACACGACCCCCCCTTCCCCCACTGGCTCCCTCACCAGAGACCCCCTAAATAAAGAGACACCCCACAGAGACCCCCTAAACAAACTAACAGCACTTAACTCTGTTTGATGTGGTCCAGGAGCTGTCAGTCAAAGCTTGATGTTTATAAACATTGTGGTTAGTTTCACAGCTGACCTCTGCAGAGTTTCTCAACCACAAAAGAAGATGATTGGATCAATGCTGAAAGCTGGGGAGTGTGGAGGCTGTCAATCACAGCCAAGTAAAATCAATTTCAAAGAGAAATGAATGAATGCCTGGCAAATCAAAGATCTCGAGGGGTTTAAACCCAGCTGACTGGTTTTCCCTTTCCAGAAATTGACAGGCGTGATTCCTCTGCCTGAGCCAGTAGGTGTATTGCACAGGGGAGTGGTATCACAGTGAGTTTTTTTTCTCTGCATCTGTCTGTACTGCTCTCCAGCTTCCAGATAGGGGTCTCCTTTCTGGGGGACTTCCTGACAGGGGTCTATCTTCTCTGGGGTCTGTGGAGGGGTCTCTTTATTTAGGGGACCATGGGGGGTCTCTGGTGGGGCTCAGTGAATGGTCTGGTGGGTGTGGGGTGGGCAGGTCTTGCATTGTGGGGGTGGGGGTGGCCCTCTGATGTACTATGGGGGTAGCTCCCATAACGATTTACCCTCATAGCCCACCATGAGATCCATCACGCCAAATAAAGGCTTGTCAGGACCAGCACCAATTCTCGCCCACGTGACTCCCGGCCCAGAGGGTTATAGAATCACGAGGGCCTGGAGAATATGGTGCCCAGACCAGTAATTGGCATGGGGCGCAAACCTCGATCCCGACACCAGTGGGTGTCAGGGCTTCGGAAACAGCCTGTTTTCCCCCGGACGCTGGATTGTCAGCCGCATCAGAAATTCCGCTACCAACGCCGCAAAGCAGAAAATCCAGCCCAGTCTCATGGGTTGACGCCATCTCGGAGTGAATCTCAAACAAATGCAATTGGGAAAAAATCGATATGGCAAGAAAAACTAAAAAGGACAATTGTAGGCTCGACAAGAGAGAGATCGGCTGCGAAACCCAAGACAACCAGGTGAAGCGAGATGGAAGCACCCAGGACTCCCAGCCCACTCCTCACCACTGGTAACATAGACGCCAACTGCCGTGCTTTTAAACAACAATTTACTTTTTATGTGGAGGCCCAGGGTCTCCAGGAGGCCTCAGATCAGAGGAGAATAGCCCGACTGATGACTGTAGCTAGTCCCTAGGCAATTAGCTTAAATAACACATTCCATTTTGCCTCAGAGGACGACAGGAAAAGCTACGATAAAATAATTGAACGGTTCGATGACTACTGCCATCCGAAGAAAAATGTAACGTTTGAGTGATCCGTCTTTCGTATGCGGTAACAAAAATCGGGCGAAGCATTCGACTCTTTTGTAACAGACTTGCGTCTTAAAGCGCAATCCTGCAATTTTGCAAACCTGCAAGATTCTTTAATCAAGGACCAAATTGTTTGTGGACTTAGAAGCGACACGTTACGGGAATGATTGCTGTGCGGACGTGATATGACTTTATCCCATGCAATACGGATATGCAAGGCCAGTGACGTTGCTTTGCAACAAATCACTGAAATTCAAGCACAGGGACGTGGCGTTGAATGAGAACGCCATTTTTGCTGTGTCGCAGCAAAACTACCAACGTGGTCAGCATGGGGCGGTCATTTTAGAAGACCATCGGAACATGCTGCTTTGTGTCCGGGGTGCGGCAGAATGCACAGCCCACGTGAGTGCCCTGCATATGGCAAAACGTGTGCCCGATGCTCAAAGAGCAATTATTTTGCCCAGCATTGCCAGTCCACGGAGCGAACACAGGTGCCGAGGAGCATCAACTACGCAAATAAACTGAATAATGACTCTCCTAATTTGCAAAATGCCGTCCGGGGGTAAGCAAGATGAGGACACATTGCTAGAGATTGTGAAGAAGATTTACTCTTCATCCATATCATCGAGGAAGACAACAGCGACTGTGCAATCGCTGACACAGAAATTCAAGACACCGACTGCATACAGATGGCGCACACCGCAGCCATAGATGAAATGACACAACAGACGCCAGAGAGCAAATTCAAAGCTCAGTCTGCAGCTCTGCTCAGAAAGAAGTATTGCTAAGCTGCCACCGAAAGCATAGTGGGCCCAGAAGACTCGGTTGCCTCCGAGAGTGTGCAGCAACACAGCGACCAAAACCGCGAGTCAAATTAAATAATAAACACGTATCTCGGCAGCTGAAAGAACAACTAAACCAAAATGAAAGAATCGCAGAAAACAATCGGCTAATCATAAAGCAGCAAAACGCTGAGATGAGTGCCCTACAGCACAGCATCAAGGACACACAGGTAAAGAGGAGCCTCATGCAGGCACAATGCCCTCTGAGGTTGTGGTCGAGCCCTGTGATTCGGACCTTTATGATGATACGAATTCTGCTGGTAGCGGGATGCACAGCTCTGTTGTACCCTCTTCGAAATTCAAATGTCCTTGCAGCACATGGACACGAGCCGATATTGAATAGCACAATGGTGAGTCCTGGTATAGCGAGGAAATCCCTGAAGCCAAATAAAAAGGAGCCACTTCCTTCAAAAGCTAATCGGGAATAGCAGCAAAAGCCTGGAAGACATTTAAACACCACAAGCTCAAGACAAAGAACACCCTACACATTGAAGGTGGTGAATCAGCAGAATCAGCCAAGAGACTGATACAGACTTTTTAAAATGATGGACATTTAACATTTGCATGCATTCAACTAGAGCCATTGAAAATTCCTGTATCTGTAAATAGCTTATATGTGCATATCAATGTTTTAACAATCATTTTGAAAAAGAGGAGGATGTGATGATATATGAACTATCATCTGTGGAAATAATATAATAACCAAACTGTATATAAACATTAATCCCTGTATGTATAGGTTAGTATTCTCCCATCCGACTGCAGATGTCGTGACGACAGGAGAATGTTACTGGAACACAGCAGCATGGGGGGCAGAATCTGGACAGCAGGCACAGAGTCCAATCGCATAACGAGCAGTTCCTGAGTCAAGATTAATCAATATTAGTTAATTATGTTTGTTTGTATTTAGCCATCATATCCAACTCTAATCATAGCAGACGACATAGAAACCCTTTAATGTTTTAGTTAGCTAATAAACAGTTTTATTCATTTACAAAGCCGTATGTTCTCTGATCACTTCAACTACAAAGACCTTGCCATCCGTGCATTTTAGTGCTGGCGTTATACCGAACGGAAGCCTCCCATACCGAAACAGACCTTTGTGTGTTACTAGGTCAGTAACGATTGACATTCAGTGGCTATGTTCATTTGCAGATAGGCTTAGGAGAGATCAATTTTGCTAAATTTTTGGCCAACTGAGAGGCCTGGGCCGCGATTCTCCGACCCGGCGTGGGTCAGAGAATCCCCAGGGGGACGTGAGAATCGCGTCCCACCGCCTCAACGCCGGCTTCCCCATTATCCGGCACCGATTCTTGGGCACCCGCTGCGCCAGTCGGGGGCCGTTGATAGCGCCCCCAATGGGCCGATGAGTTTGGTCAAGTCCCGCCGGCATGGGTTACTCTGGTCCCATACGGCGGGACCTGGAAGGTGAGTCTGCGGGGGCCGTCCTGGAAGGGGGGTGGCGAGGGATCTGACCCCCACGGTGGCCTGGCCTGTAATCGGGGCCTACCGATCGGCGAGCTGGTTCCGCGGGGCTCTATTTTGCTCCACACCGGGCCTCTGTAGGGCTCTGCCATATTGCCCGGGGGCCAGGGCGGAGGAGGGAACCCCCACGCATGCCGGAAATATGCCAGCTGCAACGCGCATGCGCGGAAATCCGCCGGCCGTTCCACGCTTGCGCGAACTCATGCCGGCCCTTCCGCGCCGGCTGGAAGGGGAGAATTCCTCACTTTCGGGGACCGTTGACGCTGGATTGGTTGGCGCCGCTTTTCACGCTGGCGTGGGGACATAACCCCATTATTAGAGAATCCCGATCCTGATCTTCGATAAGTGGTAAAGGGTACCAAGATCAGCACATAATACAGAGTCGATAGACATTTTGAAATACCAACATTTTCCAAGTGAACCATCCTTGTTTAAGACTGGGACGATAGGGGTTGCCTAGTCACTGGGCTTCCACTTAGGTTGAATAGCATAGGGTATGGTACGCACTTTCAAACAATTAGGCACGCTGCCTGCCTTTATCCTGAGTTTCACTTTCACCCAATCACAGATCCAAGTGACTTTTTGAATACCTCTGCATGCTTTCTCAGAAGTGGTTGAAGATCATTCGTAGAATCAACAAATTGATTCATGACAGTCCAGTTTAGCTTAATCTTCCATAATCAAGATCTCCCAAACAATGCAGGTAAGTTTCCTTGTACAATCTGTGGTGATATGCCCGTGTATTTAGTTAGCAATGCAACATCCAACTGGCTGGTAGTGATAGAGATCTATCACGTGACTCAAGACCCCCGCCAGTTGGTAGTAACGCGTACAAGAGGATAGTCGCGCTTCGAGGAGTTCCAGCAGAATTCACTGAATTTATTTAGTCGCCATCGTCTGTATTATAGTTTGTCAATTATCCTTCCACGTGTTTGTCAACAAATCATCTTTCTAGTTAAACAACTAGATCTTCTGTGTACATCATGACAACGGCCATCACACAGAACACAACACAATGTGAAGAAACAATTCCATTTTCAGCTCGTTAACTTTCACAGTCACCTTGATGAAGCCCTCCTCCCTATATGTTCTCAAAACCACATCAGATGGTTGCATTGGCAGATATTTTGTATTTTATTTTGAGGCACCGTTGAATGTATATTCATCTGTACACTGTTAATTTCAGTGTTACATTCAGCGGTAAGATAGTACGAGTACATTATGTGGAAATGTACTTATTTTTAAAACAGTTCAAATTTGTATCTGCCACTTACTTCTCTTGTGGCTAAAACGTATGAGATACACATGCCTGGGAAATGAAGTATGGGTTGACCTTGTGGGCATGGCATCAATTCAGTCTGTCATTCTTGTCATATAATTGACTTTTATTTCAACAGGGGTAGCATGTTCTGCACATTACCCTTAATATTTATAATTCCTGCGACCACTCAGATGAATTAACTTAACAAGCCAAGGCTAATAGGACTCTACAGGATGGCACATCCACTACATGCAGCACAAGGTTGCAACTGTCAATCATCTTACTGCGCCAAAGGCCCAATGGTATCCTGCCTGACAGCCTCCATCAGGAGAGCAGCAGTGGAAGATCTAGAAATGCCAGTTCAATGACAGATGAACTTTTCAGAATTTTACTGGTGCCTTTTGCCTTTTCCGTTGCTATTTTTTCAGACACAATGCAGCCTGACACTTGGCACTTGTAAATAATTTAAGGTGAATGTGGAAATTATTTGCAGTATTGCCAGTTTGAAAAAAATCTGCAATTCTGTTACTGACATATTACAGGCTCTACCTGTACAACATGTCACAGCTCTCAATGGAAATAAGGGGGAGGGGGGGGGGGGGGGGGGGGGATTTTCAGCTCCCGATCACCGTCAGGGAGAACAGCGACGCAGTCGGATAATCCAGACAATTGGCAAACGCGTTTCTCTCCTGAGAGATCGGATTTCACAATTTTCCCCCGTCACTCGCCAGCGATGTCACGAGGGCGGGAACCTCATTTCAATTAATTATAATAAATTACATATTATTAACGGCTCTCCCGTCACAAGATCCTTCCTCACTAAATATTCACACCTCGCTGATGTGACATCACGTCGGAGAGGTTTTCAATAGCTTCTTAAAAACGTGACTCAGTCAAGGGGAACCCTCCCGGTTGTAAAGGTAACCCCCATCCCCCCCCCCCCCCATCCCCCCCGGGGGAGAGGGACATGGCTGGCACCTCCCCCGGTTAGTGCCAACCTGGCAGTGCCACTCTGTCCCGGAGCAGTGTCAGGGTGAGACTATGTGGGAGCCTCAGAGGGGGGAGGATCCATTTTCGTGTGGCGGGGGAGAGGGCGGACAGGGAGGGAAGGGGAGAATGGCCCATGTCCTGCCCACCCTCACCCTCCCAAACATCCTCCACGTTGAATGACGACTGGTATTTATCCTCCTCCTCCAGCACGTTGCCACTCTGCTGCGTGATGTTGTGGAGGATTCACACCGCGCTGATGTGACATCACGTCGGAGAGGTTTTCAATAGCTTCTTAAAAACGTGACTCAGTCAAGGGGAACCCTCCCGGCCCGGCCTCTGTCAGGACCACCAGCCCATGTCTGCGCCTCTACGTGTCCTACCTCCTCTCTCTCCCTCATTAGCCATGGCACCTGCTTCCCAATTTTTAAAAGCACAAGTGAACCTCGCCATTGGGAAATTCCCCCCGGCGGAGGTGGAGCATCGCGGAGGCCGCGGAGAAAACCGGGTCAGGCCCCCTAATGACATGCAAATGGCGTTTATTGTACGTGCGGAGTGGAATGCATAGACGCCATTGTCAAGGCAACGGCAAATTGCGATTTGGCGTGAACCCAGTGCCCGCCACGATTTCAGCATCAAGACCGATTCTCTGCCCAATCACCTTTCCCGATTTCAGCGTCGGCCGGCGGAGAATCCCGCCCGTGAACTTTGAGCTTTTCTTTTGTTTACAACTTGTAAAGATGCACTATTCTCTCTAACTGCATTTTATGCTCAAACATGTGTGAGTTCTGAGTGTTTGGTGTAGCGTTTAGACTTTAAGTGTGAATGCGTGAATAAATTATATTCTTTATTTAAATGTATGAAAGCTTGTTGCTGTTATTTAAATTGACCACACTCTCTGGAGGCTACATCTTCCTCTTTAAAAAACGCATTGATTGCAGACAGTAAGGGAAAGCGTACAGAGGTTTCATTTCACTCCTGACATTGTCTGTAACAACAGTCAGTTGTCTGTCCATTGTGGACAGCCAAAAGGACAAAACGTTTGGTATGATTCGCCAGTTGTTGAGCCAATGTAGCTGGCTTCGCATCAGCATAGAAATTAATATACCGTACTACACGTTTGAGTGATGGACAGAACGTCTTTTTGGATTGATAGCACCATCCTATTAATGGAGATGACCACACATATTGCTGCAGCTTCGCAGCAATGCAAAACTGCTCGCTTCACCTGTTGCACCACTTTTTGACTTACCTTAACCTTCTCGTGTATTTTAAGGTAGACGGGCATTTTTCAGGTCAGGAAGAATAAAAAAAAACAGAGTATTATATAAATATTGAGTGACTGCAGAATTCCGAGGTGTAGAGAGATCTGGGTGTTTGAGTAAATGAGTCACAAAAGATTAGGATGCAGATACAACAAGTAATTAAGGAGGGGAACGGAATGGTATCCTTTATTATGAGAGCAATTGAACAGAAAAGGAAGGATGTTGTGCTTAAGTTATGCAGGGCATTGGTGAGACCAGGGGAAGGATTTTTCAGCCATGTTGCATCTGGCACCGATCCCATTGATGGGCTGACGCTGGATTATCCGGCACATTGGGGTTACCGGCGGCGGAGAATCCAGCCCAGGGTCTTGAATGTCCTTGGCAAGGTGGACACAGAAATTATGTTTCCTCTTGTAGGTGAGACCAGAACTAGGTGGCACTGTTTGAAAATGAGGGGACGCCCTTTACGAATAGAGATGAGAAAAAATATTTTCTCTCAGAGGCTTTTTTGACTTTTTTGCCCCTAGTCGCCACATTCTGCCACCTGTTCGGGGAGGCCGGTACGGGAATTGAACCGCGCTGCTGGCATTGTTCTGCATTACAGGCCAGCTGTTTAGTCCATTTACACTCTAATCAGTGGGCTCACAAAATTGGTCCTCCAGGGGCGGCACTGCGGCACAGTGGTTATCACTGCTGCCTCACAGCTCCAGGGACATGGGTTCAATTCCGGCCTTGGGTGACTGTCTGTGTGGAGTTTGCACTTTCTCCCCGTGTCTGTGTGGGTTTCCTCCGGGTGCTCCGGTTTCCACCCACAATCCAAAGATGTGCTGGTTAGGTGAAATTAGCCATGCTAAATTTGCCTGTTAGTTTCCAAAGATGTGCAGGTTTAGTGAGGTTCCGGAGATAGAGCAGGGAGGGGTCTACGTAGTGCGCTCTTTCAGAGGGTAGGTGGAGACTTGATGGGCTGAATGACCTCCTTCTGCACTGTAGGGATTCTATGGATTCTATGGAAAAGAAGGTAATTAATTTTGACTTCTAAAGGTTAGTTCAGATAAGAGAAAATGGAAATGGAAACAAAACTGTCTATCAGGAGCTGATTAAACCTATGTAAGAGTAAATGTTTTAGGTCTCAGCCATTGTTGTCAGAAAGCCATGTCTGGGAAGCAAGTCTGTCTCGAGAAACCAGTGATTTGTTTTATCTCAGTAAATCACAAACATTAGTCTATCATCAGTGGTAGGGAAATTATTAGAAACAATTCAGAAGGACAGGATTAATCTACACATGGAAAGGTAAGGATTGGTCAGGGATAGTCAACATGGATTCTTTGGTGGAGATCCTGTCTAACTAATTTAATTGAGTTTTTTGAAAAGGTAACTAAATATCTTGATGAGGGTAGCGCAGTCGATGTGGTTTACATGGACTTCAGTAAGGACTTTGACAAGGTTCCACAGGGAAGGCTGGTCTAAAAGGTTAGAGCCCATGGGATCCAAGGCAAGTTGGCAAATTGGATTCAACATTGACTTGTTAATAGGAGACAAAGCAGAATGGTGGAGGGTTGCTTTTGTGATTGAAAGCCTGTGACCAGCGGTGTACCACAGGGATTGATGCTTGCTGTTTGTTATATACATTAACAACTTGGATATGAATTTACAAGGTACGATTAGGAAGTTTGCAGATTACACGAGAATTGATGGTGAGCAGGATAGTCTTAGGCTACAGGCTGATATTGATCAGCTGGTAAATTGGGCAGAGCAATGGCAGATAGAATTTGATCCAGATAAGTGTGAGGTGATGCATTTCGGGAGGTATAAAAGGGTAGAAGAAACACAATGAACAATAGGTCATTAGGGAGTATTGAGGAACAAAGGGACTTAGGTGTACAAGTCAATGGATCCCTGAAGGTGGCAGCACAGTTAGATAGGGTGTTAAAGAAGGCATATGGAATGCTTGCTTTCATTAGCCGGGGGATTGAATATAGGAGCAGGGAGGGTCTTTTGCACAACTTTGTAAAACATTGGTTAGGCACCATATGGAATATTGTGTGAAGTTTTGGTCACCTCACCATCGGAAGGACATGATTGCACTGGAGGGGGTGCAGAGGAGATTCATCAGGATGTTGCTTGGGATGGAAAGTTTCAGCTCTGAGTAGAGACTGGATAGGCTGCGTTTGTTTTCCCTGGAACAGAGGAGGCTGAGGGGAGATCTGATAGAGGTGTACAAAACTCTAAGAGGCATAGATGGGGTAGGTGATAAGAATATTTTCCCCATGGCAGCCATGTCTAAGACCAGAGGGCATAGGTTTAAAGTGAGGCGCAGTGGTTTAGGGGGGACATGAGGACACATTTTTTTGCCACAGAGGGTGATGGAAATATGGAACGCACTGCCTGAGAGAATGGTGGAGGCAGGTGCTCTCGCAACATTTAAGAATCATCTGGTTGAGCACTTAAATCGCCAAGGCATAGCAGGCTATGGACCAAGTGCTGATAAATGGGATTAGTACAGATAGATATTTGATGGTCGGCATAGGCATAGTGGGATGAAGGGCCTGTTTTTGTGCTGTATGACTCGCTGACAAAGAGATATAACTGCCAAGTATGGTAACTGTTATTGGACATTTTTTTGTTTTTTTAAATCTATAAGATGTTGTGGAACGCTCTGGGACAATTAAGTTGGAGGGTAGTGCATTAAATGTTGTTTCAAAATATGTATAACCATTGTTTTAGTGAAGGGTATCTCTAGTTTATTGTATTATTGTTTACTTTATTTCTTCATTTCACATTTAGTTTATTTAAAACAATCACAAAATGTCTGGGACATCATTAGCTGGAATTCAAACCTTTCTTCACGTTATATCAAATTTAAAGATACAGTTGAGGGCAATTGTTTCATATTTCCCTTCTGGGATTTGAAATTAGCAGGCATTTATCATCAGCCATGTGCTTAACGGTATAAGCTCAGAGAATTTGGAATCGGGAGAGAAATAGTAGAATTGATTGCTAGCTGACTTCAAGACAAAATGCAGAGAGTGGATGTAAAGGGTAATTATTCTGAATGGCAGAAGGTAAGAAGTGGCATTACACAAGGATCAGTGCTTTGGGTCACTACTGTTCACAACTTATATTCACAATTTGGACTTTGAAATCAAAAACGCAATTTCTAAATTTGTGGTGAAACCTAATTAGGGTGGGTTTCCAATACTAAGGAAAACTGCAACAAATTACGGGAGGACCTTGATAGACTTTTCACAATGTGCAAATAATCGACAAAGTTCAACTCAGAAATGAGAGGTAGGACATATTGGTAGGAGGAATAGGGAGGTTGCCTATTACTTGGACGTTGCAAGTCTAGGTGGGGGTAAAGGATCAGGGGATCTTAAAGTACAAATACACCAATTGCTAAAAGTTCAACCACAGGACCAAAATCAATCAAGCATTAGGCTTTTTTCTAAAGGGATAGAATTGAAAAGTAGGGAAGTTAGGCTATGCCTATATCGAACCTTGGCTAGACCACACAGAATAGTGAGGAGTTTGGCTCACCCTATTGTAAAAAGGATATAGAGACATTGGAGAGGGTGTAAAGAAGTTTTGCAAGAAGGAATCCATAAACACCTGGGTATACATAACTGGGAAGGATGGACAGGCTGTATCTCTTTTCTCTTGAAAGAGCAAGGCTGAGGGGTGACCGATTGGACGAGTTTAAAATGATGAAAATTTGATAGAGTGAATAGTTTGCAGAGGGAGAATGTTTCCGCTTGCCGGAAAGAGCATAACCACAGGCTATCAATGTAAGTTAATCAAGAAATCCAATAGGGAATTCAGAATAAATGACTTTACCCAAAGCATGATGAGAATGGTTGAGGTGAATAGCATAGGTGCTTTTAAGGAGAAGCTAGACAAGTGGACAAGGGAGAACTGAAGAGAGGGACACAATGATTGCTTGAGATGATGAAAGATAAGAGAAGGCTTGGGTGGGGCAGAATGGGTTTGGTGGTTCGAATGGCCTGTTTCCGTGCTGTATATCCAGCGTTAAAAAAACATCTTCCTTTGTAAAACAAGTGCAAAATACTCAGTGGTACTTCTCTGCCACTGTGCCAACATCCTGGAACTCCCTCCCTCACAGCACAGCGGGTGCGCCTACACCACAGGGACGGCAGCAGTTCAAGATAACAGCTCACCACCACCTCCTCAAGGGCAATTAGGGGTGGGTAACAAATGCTAGCCTTGCCAGCAACACCGACCCCCTGTGAAATATTTTTTTAAAGTAATGGCTTCAGCCATTCTCCCTGGCTCGAGGCATAATTTATCTTTCAGCCCCTTAAATGGCCCCACGCCCTCTTTTACCTCCCGACTGATATGCTTATAGCAAGCCTCTGGGTTCCCTTTTATATTAGCTGCCAGAACCTTCTTATGCTCTCTCTTTCCTTCCCTTATTTGTTTTTAACACTTCCTCTCTGAAATACTCGGCAGGTCAGGCAGCATCTGTGGAGAAAAAAACGGAGCTGATGTTTCAGATCAATAATTTTGCAACAGATTGTTGTTCATGTTCTGGATGGACCCACCGCAGAAAGGGACAATCTTGTTTAGGTTGCCAATTCTTTAGCTATGTAATCATAGATATGTTGCTCGTATCCAATAAAACTTATCCGACGTTGCCGATTTTCATGTGGAAAATATATTTCATCAAGGTCTTGCACTAATCAAAATAATAGTGAGATTAATTGTACTTGCATTATTTATAGGCAAATGATACAACAACTTCAGGCGAGAAGCAGCCGATTGGCTTACTGCTGACATTCAAATGTTGCGATCCACTTTGTGATTGGCTTCACACAAAAGGCATTTTGCCCTTAGCCTCTCAGTTTTTGGAAACACTTTCTCTGCTTGCGCACAAAAGCTGTCACAGAAAGCAAAGTACTGGTATTAGAAGTGTAAGTACAATTTTAATGATGTTTTAAGTGTTAATGACTGTCCCACTCATTAAAAGTTACAAATGCAGAGTTTCATTCTTTCAAGTTTTCAAATATTCAGGAAGACTTTTTAAAATGATAAATATCCTTTTTGTCTTTTGTTATATTCCCGTACCAGCCTCCCCGGACAGGCGCCGGAATGTGGCGACTAGGGGCTTTTCACAGTAACTTCATTGAAGCCTACTCGTGACAATAAGCGATTTTCATTTCATTTCATTTCATTTTCATATCTCTCTTAAATTGATTGTTTCCCTCTCCTTGTGTACCTAATTTGATATTGAATTTACCTTCTTCAATTCAGCCTTCTTATCAGTTCTTCCTGTGTTTGTTTCCCAATCGTCAACTCTAGTGGGTTAAAGAGGACCCATCTTTGTTGCCCTGTTTATTTAGGGTCCAGGCAAAGTGTTTTCCTTGCTGCTTGGTTACCAGCTCGTACTTTCAGCGGGTAAAATGTTTTGGGGTGAAAGATGCAGAAGTAAGTCTAACTAATAGAAGATGCATTGGATGCTCTTCTACATCAAATTCGGGTCTCATAATAGCCTATTGCGTGAGTTGGAGATGATACAGTTTTGCACAACTGCGTCAGTCCACTTGTTCTGAGTGCGCATTATTTTTCTTCAACCGATGACAGGGGCAAGGTCAATCCTAGTACAACCATAAAAAAACTTGCAATAATCTGATGCCGATGATATCTTTGACAACATTATAACAGTGGCTGGATACACCTTGCAGAGGAGAAAAATGACAGATATTAGGCAGAGGAGCATGACCCAAAAGGCATTGCCGGGACAAGATGAATTGGCATCAGAGATATTATTGACATCGCTGCATGAAAAAGGAATCCTTCTTAAGTGCATTGGTTGCCATTTACCTAAATTCTCCAGGTGATTGCCCAGCCTGTCAACCAGAAATTTAAGGCAGACCTTCAGCTCGAAAAAACGCTGTGCCGTGGGAATCATCAGGCTCTCTACATCTCGCAGATGTTTAGAGAAAAGTGCCTCAGATTGAAGAGTCTGATTGCACAGTGCTTGACAAAGTTGAGGAGTAGACTACTGGGAGACAGGTAATACACCAATTATCTCATCGACTTCTGCACACTGATATTGTCCCAGGTTGCCACTACCTCATCCATCAGCAGATGATCGTCTCTTGACATGCATTGCATTCACTGGGATGTTTTTTATAGAGTGAATGAATCTGACCTCTTTGGACCAAACTAACATTTATCTAAAAATACCGATACAAAACTGAAGCTGGTAAAACCTTAAAAAATGCACTCACACTGGGTCTGAATACCATTTCAAAGATTTGAATCAGATTGAGATTTCTTGGGATTTCTGCTTATTTCCAACAAGGTTGTCCCTTCAAATGTCCTCCAACCATCCTACAGTTGTCAACTCCCTGTTCAACGTAAGCACCTGAAGTATAATAATAATCATCTTTTATTGTCACAAGTATGAAGTTACTGTGAAAAGCCCCGAGTTGCCATATTCCGTTCGGGTAAGCCGGTACGGGAATTGAACCCGCGCTGCTGACCTTTTACTGCATTACAAACCATCTGTCTAGCCCACTGAGCTAAATCGGCCCATGATAGTACAGCCACTTAGGGTCAGAACTCGTCTGGATCCAGTATCTTTCACTCACTTGCACTCACACTCACATACTCTCAGATTCCCACACTCCCTCACTTACCCCCTTACTCACCACCCTCAGACCCAGGAGGTTTGGAGATTAATGTCGCTGGGGAGGAGTTCAGGGTGACTGTGAAGGCAGTAAGTCATCTCCATTCGGTTGAACAATCCAGCTACCCTGATCCTTGTTGCTGCCCCTGCTCCTTCTGATCTCCCCATCTGGACGTGAGGGCAACTCTGTCGTCCTTTAGTTGCCAGGCGTCTGTAGGGAGGGCAAGGTGTGGCCAAAGGCGGAGCACAACACCCAGAATGCACCTGCATGCAGCTAACATTTGTGTTTATTTCTTTCACAGGATGTGAGCATCATTGGCTAGGCCAGCATGTGTTTCCCATCCCTAATTGACCTTGAAAAGGTGGTGGTGAGCTGCTTTCTTTAACCGCTGCAATCCATGTTGTATCGGTCCACCAACAGTGCTATTAGGGAGGGAGTTTCAGGATTTTGACTTAAAGGGTGAAAACCCTTTGGATTATAGCAGCTGGGCACCTTTGTACCCTCTTCAGCCAATAGCTGCATGGATACGAGAAAGTGGCCAGATGAAGCTGCTCTGATTGCTCCACTTGGAGCAGCCTGCAGCCTATATGCTCAGAGTCTGAGGTCCCCCACTGTGACACAGGCAGAGCAGACAGCCATCTCGAATACTCCAGCCACTGGGAGAGCACATTGTCAGCAATAAGGTGCTACTCTCCCTTATGAATCCAGTTGCAGTCCTGTGACTCGAGCACAACATCTAGGTTGACACTCCAGCAGTACTGAGGGAGTGTTGCACCATCAGAAGAGCTGTCTATTGGATGAGATGTTAAATGAGATCTATTCTGTCCTCTGAGTTGAATGGCGAAACATCCCATAGAGCTGTTTCGAGGAAGAGCAGGAGAGCTCTCCCAATATTTAATCCAAAGCCAGGATAATGTGAGGTGGCACAGTGTTTGCCACTGCTGCCTCACAGCATCAGGGACCGGGGTTCATTTATGGCCTTGGGTGCATGTCTGTATGGAGTTTGCACAATCACCCTGTGTCTGTTTGGGTTTCCTCCGGGTGCTCCGGTTTCCTCCCACAGTCAAAGATATGCGGGTTAGGTGGATTGGCCATGATAAATTGCCCTTAGTGACGTAAAAAGGTTAGGAGGGGTTACTAGGTTATGGGGATAGGGGGAAGTAAGGCCTTAAGTGGGTCGGTGCGGAATCGATGGGTCGAATGGCCTCCTTCTGCACTGTATGTTCTCTATAAATCTATGTAAATCTTTGGACGGGGGGGAGGAAACCAGAGCACCCAGAAGAAACCCAAACAGACACGGGGTGACATGCAGACACGGGGAGAACGTGCAGACTCCGCACAGACATTGACCCAGCAGGGAATTAAACCTGGGACCCTGGCGCTGTGAAGCCACAGTGCTATCCACTTGTGCTACCGTGCTGTGCAGGTTAGATTGATTGGCCATGTTAAATTTCCCCTTAGTGTCCAAAGACCTGTAGGTTAGGTGGGGTTACAGGGATAGGGTGGTAGGGGGGAGTGGGCCTAGGTAGGGTACTCTTTCAGAGGGTCAGTGCAAGCTCGATGGGCCAAATGGCGTCCTTCTACACTGAAGGAATTCTATGACTCTATGAAAAACAAATCTGAACATTATTACATCGCTGTTTGTTATGTGCCAATTAGTTGCTGTGTCTCCGATATTACAACAGTAACTAGATTTCCAATAAATCCTTAACTGGTTGTAAAATGCAATGTATCAATCTCAAGGTGTGATAGAGGCAGGGGATTAAGCACTCAAGCACGGCAATAAGGTATAAAACACCAGGGTACAAAACAATAGGAACAAATAAATTTAAAGTAATGTAACATGATGACATTTCATTGGCATTGTCGCTACTGAGCATTCCCGAAATAAGATTTTAGATTGGAAGGCAACTTGAGATGAATGTATGGGTCAGTTGTTATTGTGTTGTAGAAACCACGGGCAGGATTCCCATATTGCGACGCTGAAATTGTGTTCGGCAATCGGCTGGAGAATCCCTTTTCCCGCCGAAATCGGAGGCGGCGGTGTTTTTCTGATGCTCTGCCCCATCATAAACTCGAGGAGTGCGCCGCACGTCTTGGGACGGCCACAGGACGTCGCCTGAGGCTGTCCCCCCATGCTCCGCCCCCGATGGGCCGACTTCCCAATGGCGTCGGTCGCGTGTCCTCACAACTTTCGAAAACCTGGCATGGCGGCTGCAGACTGTGTCCAGCGCCGCCATAGTCGGGGGGGGGGGGGGGGAGAGCCATTCCGCTGGCAGAAGGGGCTTCGTTTGGGGCTGGGGGAACTGGTGGGAGGTGGTCTGGGGGTGGCGCTGGGGATTACAGGGGGGCAGTTTTTGGGAGAACGGGTCCGCGCGCGGCTGGCACCATGCTGTCCGGCGCCGCAGGCCGCCACCATTTGCATACACGGCCACGGACCTGGCCATTCCGCAGGAGGCTTTAGATAGCGTGGCTGCTGGCGCCCCACTGGGCAGAGCATCGGTGAGGGGGCAGCGCCCCGACGTTTTGGTCGTAAGACCAGACGCATCCTCCGGACATAGCCGTAGAATCAGAGAATCCAGCCCCACATCTTTCCAAGGAGTGGGGGGAAGTATTTAGTCAGATACTGTATCAATTTGTGAAACACTCATTAATAAGATCTTGCTGGACAGGTCTGTTAACTGTTTGTCATCAATAGCGCTCCCGTTCCATCAATGTTACATGGGTGTTCCTGTTCAGAAAGTTGCGTGACCTGTCCCAGTAGCTCCAAGATCTACTCTCCCCCACAACTGTGCGTATCTAACCTTGCAAAACTAACACTAAGCAACCCATAATGATGGGCTAGCTGAGCGCCAGTGGAGGAAATTCCGGTGACCGGTCAAAGCACTTGAATCTTTACTCCTTGATTCTAATGTTATCTCACTGATGGCTGTCATAAAAACGTGGATTGCATTAAAAACCTGACTTCAACAACTTGTGATGAAGGTAGGAATTTCAGATATATTGCATTATATGTAATTGTTGCAATAAAGGTTGAAAGTCTGAGTTAGTGTATGACTGCTGCGGTTATGTTTTTAAAATTCCTGTTTTGCAAGGCAGCCAGGCTTTGTGGCTACAAGAGGTGCAATTAAAACATCGTAAAAGTTGGGCTTATGGAGTTTTGTTTATAGAAAGAGGGTTCCCTAGGGAGCAGATAATTAGCGACATTGTATTCAGCTTAGTAAGAGTACACAGTTAATGCTAGGAGCCAGTAGGTGAGGCAGTCAGGTGTTGAGTTTCTGGAGAAATAGTTCAGTTTGGACCTGTGTGTGCACATATTAGCTTCTTCTCTCCTGACAGTGAGTTAAAGATTTCCCCGTGGACAGGTCAGAAGCAGTGTCTCAGGCTCATCGTTTAAACGGTAAGTTGAGACAGGCAAGAATTTGCAGCTGGTTCCTGAATGATCTCTCTTTTTAAAAATAGTTCATCCAAGGCATTTCTTTACAGCAAGTATTCCCGAGTTGGCTAACTGTAGTTAAATGTGAATTATGACCTGAGATGGGTTTTTAAAATTTGAATGGGAATAAAGATAGCAGTTAGGATTGTTCTTTTTTATTTTTAAGCATTGTTTAACTGGTATTTGAAAGCTATTTGTATTTATGATGTTAAAGTTAGTAGTACTGTATAAGTAATAAAGTTTGCTTTAATTTACCATATCCCTATTTGTGCATGGGATCACTCCTGGAGCAAACTATTCTTTCCTCACAATCTTACAAATTAAATAAAGTATTGGGATTTCTGTCCAGTATCGTAGCAACCATTGGGGTCTGGTCCAGGATTGTAGTAAGCTGCATGTGGACAATGCAAAAGCATCATCCACCAGGCTTTCCATAGGTGGCTTTCCAAGGAACTAACTGTATCCCAGTTAAGCAGTGGTAGAATGGAGAAACATAGAAACATAGAAGATAGGAGCAGGAGGAGGCCATTCGGCCCTCTGAGCCTGCTCCGCCATTCATCACGATCATGGCTGATCATCAAACTCCATAGCCTAATCCTGCTTTCCCCCATAACCCATGATCCCATTCGCCTCAACTGCCATATCTAGCCGCCTCTTGAATGTATTCAATGTCTGAGCCTCAACTACTTCCTGTGGTAATGAATAGCATAATAAGCATGACAATAGCAAGAGGAATAGGAACATTAACTTGAATAATTTTGTGTAGATGGACATGGGTTAGCTGCACAATGGTGGAATGCAAATCCTTGTAAGCTTCAGTATTGTGGGGGTGTGGTGGTATGATTTGCATAGCTGTCTGCCATTGGTGCAGAACACCGGCTTACCATTGGCCCGGGTCGGTCATGTGCCTCTCGACCGATTGGTTGAGACCAGTCATGTGACGGCTCTCCGATTGGTCGAGAGGCTGAGTTAACCATGCCTCCATACTGAGGTATAAATAGTCAGAACGCCCGGCGGTCGTCCATTTATTGTAGTCGACCGCAGGGCTAAGTTCTAGCTTATTAAAGCCTAACTTTTGTACAGCAACTCGTCTCACGTGCAATTGATGGCTCATCAGTGGGGTGGTAACATAAACCAGAAATGAGGGTTTGAACTTTAGGAAATCCTAAATCTAACCACCACCTCCCTATTTCGCTCTGCCTATTTCTCTCACTCTCCCTCCCATTCTCCATATTTCTCTTTCTCCCTATTTCTCTCTCTCCCCCTCTCTCTTTATTCCTATTTCTTTCTCTCAATATTTCTCTTTCTCTTTCCCTATTTCTCTCTCCTTATTTCTAAAATCTTTCTGGCTATACCTGGATGTCTTATGGAGAAAGTGATGAAGGCAAACAGGCGCTTCTCAGCTAAGTCATGGATTGCAGACTGGAGGACCTGACTTGACAGCCTGGAATGAGCTACAGGCAAGTGTGTTCAAGGTTTGAAGTGCCCTCTGCTGCAACATATCTTGCTGTACTTGCCCTGCTCATTCATTACAAGTTATCCAAGTTTGTAACTGTCCCCCTGGTGAGGAATAGGCTTCACACAAATTGATTCGCTGTTAAATGCAGGATGGTTTCCCTCGTCCATGCACTCAGCTGGGAAAGTAAGGGTAGGTCCAAGTTATTCTCCTGTGACATCCTTTACCTCCTGCTCATCCATCAAGTAAAATGGAATTGCCAGAGGGACCCTTTAACCCTGCCAGGTTAAAGAATTGATCAAAGCCAATTCTCTCCGACAAAACCGCCTTTCTCCCTTTTACATGGTTACTACTTGCGAAGGTGACTCAACTGCCCCAAGGCTTGAGACTATTAATGCAAACTGGTGTTATAAAACTGCGTTGATGTCCAAGTTATGACACGTTTCTCTCTTTTGAATTCCTTCATCAAGTTTCCACTTTCTCTGAGTCTGACCCACCATAGCCTTCTTCCACATGTAGCTGGGAGCATGATGATCGAAGATCACAAGTTACTGACTTCAACCCAATTTCACAATCAATTATGTCTCATTTACATCCATTTTCAGGCACCAAAATTTCACGCTTTCCTAATACATTTTTGTGATAAAGCTCACTTTTATGAATATACCATGAATATATGAATATGTGATAATGCTATTAAAATTAAAATAACGTTATTGTGTGATCTAAAATCTATTCCAACTAAATGCCGCCGACAAAAAATAGGTGCAAACAATTTGCCTGGGATAAGGCAAGTGATTCTTATTGCAAGTTTAGGATTCTTTTAAAATTGATTTTTGCCATAGAGACAGAACATGCTAGTGTTGGGAATTAGATTTTGGGGTGGTTGCTGCATAATCAGGATCTGGGGCGGGATTCTCCGAACCCACCGCCGGGTCGGAGAATCGCTGGGGGCTGGCGTTGATCCCGCCCCAGCCATGCCCAAAAGTCTCCGGCACCGGAGAATCACCGGGGGCTGGCGTCAATCCCGCCCCCGCCGTGTCCCAAAGTCTCTGGCACTGGAGATTTGGCGGGGGCGGGAATCGGGCCGCGCCACGCCGGTCGGCGGGCCCCCCCTCGGTGATTCTCCGGCCCACAATGGGCCGAAGTCCCGCCGCTGTCATGCCGGTCTCACCGGCTGTGGATCAAACTACCTACCTTACCGGCGGGACCAGGCGGCGCGAGCGGGCTCCGGGGTCCTGGGGGGGCGCGGGGCGATCTGACTCCGGGGGGTGCCCCCACGGTGGCCTTGCCCGCGATCGGGGCCCACCAATCGGCCTGGGCCGTGGGGGCACTCTTTTCCTTCCGCCGTCGCCATGGTCTTCACGATGGCAGAGGTGGAAGTGACTCCCTCCCCAGCGCATGCGCGGGGATGACGTCAGCAGCCACTGAGGCTCCGGCGCATTCGCGGACTTCCGCCGGCAAGCGAAGACCCTTGGGCCCGGCTGGCGTGGCGCCAAGGGCCGTTCCCGCCAGCTGGCAGAGCGCCAACCAATCTGGGGCGGGCCTAGCCTCTCAATGTTAGGGCTTGGCCCCCAAAGGTGCAGAGACGTCCGCACCTTTGGGGCAGCCCAACGCCGGAGTGGTTCACGCCACTCCATCACGCCGGGACCTCCCACCCCGCCGGGTAGGGGAGAATCACGGCCCTTATCTCCTGTAACAATGTTCACAACAATAATAGTTTCTATTCTCCGTGGCCAATAGAAATTTATCACCAAAAACCATCTCGTTAAAAAATGTTCCCCACAATAATTTCCCCAAGTTAGGCAGGGAGGGACCACCTTGGGCAGGATTCTCCGTTTCAGAAATTATGGGCGGGGTTCTCCGCTCCCCGACGGCAATTTCACAATCGGCGATCAGGCGGAGAATCCCTTTTGACACCGAAATCGAGGTGAAGCCTGTTTGATGCAGGTTTCGCATGCTCCGCCCACGCCGAAACGGCGTGGGACAGCCCCAGCGCGCCACCTGAAGGCCCTCCCCTGATGCTCAGCCCTTCGGCCGAGTTCCTGACAGCACGGTTCACTGATGGTCTCAGCCGTGAGGGAACCCGACGTGTGGGTTGCACACTATCTAGCAGCCCGGTCGTATGATCGGTGAAGGAACGGTGATTTTTTTCCACGTAAAAAGACGTAGATCTTCCGCACATATCCTCAGAAACGGAGAATCTGGCCCTTAAGTGTTGATGCTGTGACTGAATTTGTGGACTTCTACGACAACTATATTGGAGCAATTCATGATCTGTTAATTCATAGAATTCATAGAATTTATAGAAGGAAGCCATTCGGCCCATTGAGTGTGCACCAGCTCTTGGAAAGAGCACCCTACCCAAGCCCACACCTCCACCCTATCCCCGTAACCCAGTAACCCCACTTCGGACACCAAGGGCAATTTAGCATGGCCAATCCACCTAATCTGCACATTTTTGGGCTGTGGGAGGAAACCGGAGCACCCGGAGGAAACCCACACACACACGGGGAGGATGTGCAGACTCCGCACAGACAGTGACCCAAGCCGGAATCGAACCATGGACCCTGGAGCTGTGAAGCAACTGTGCTAAATACTTTGCTACCGTGCTGCCTGGGCTAACACCAGCGCCATATGGAATTTGATTGATTCCAATACAAAACGGTGTCCGATTCGCCGGTTTCGGGATTGCCACTCGAAAGGCAGCCGTACAGTAGCATTCCATTCCCCACACACACCCTCATCCCAGTCAGCAAGATGGCAGCACAAAGATCAGCGCGCTGGTTTGCGTACTCAGAGCTGGAGACACTGCTGGATGCCGTGGAGAAGAGGCGAGCCACCCTGTTCTCCGGGATGGAAAGGAGGATGCCACCCGCTGCAGGTGGCAGAACCACGAACGCTGTGGGCTGCAATACAAGGACCAGAGAGCCATGCAGAAAGAAGCTGCACAACCTCCTCAGGGTGGTCAGGGTGAATAGGCAGCAGTGTGCCCCTGGCACCAAATCCCGTCCCAAACACCTGTAACCCCACCACCCCCCCTACCCGGAGGGAGACCGAACCCCCATCCACCGGCAGTGTGCGCCTCCCAACCCAGCGCCACATGCCAGCATCTATAATGGCCGCCATGGCAGGTACACTGGCCACGAAAGCCACCAGCCGCCCACTCCCTGTGCTGCCCACCTCCAACAGTCTAAAACTGTGTGCTTTCTGTCTCTCTCTCCCCCCCCCCTCCCCTTCCCCCAAGCTAGGAGAAGATGGCGCATAATTGGAGAGAGAGAAAACCCGAGGGGGAATGCCGGAGCTGCAGCGCCTAGCCGTTGCAGAGCAGCGGGCTCTGGACCTGGTCAGTGGGCCTGGAGAAAGGACAGTCACTGAGCCGAATGTTGGTATGGGCCAAAATACTCTGGAGCACCAGTCGGGGGAACGACACTGTGTGGCACCATAGCACCTGGGACATCCGAGCAACTCCACGGCCCAGTCAGATCAGATCGCTCCAAAGGACGACCGCCAATGGGGACCCATGTCACATGGTGGGATTCCCTGGCGACTTCTACCTGATGATGCACCACCTGGGGAACCACCTAGATGTGGAATTAGGGCCAATAAGGCCAGAAAGGTATGCACCAGTTAAGTTGGCATGGGTGCAGTGTTAGGGGCTAGGCCACAAACCTTTACAGTGATGTTCATGTGTTATTTCCAAAATAAACACCTGTGCACAAGTTTCACCCTGCCTTGGTGCTCTTTCAGCAGGGTGTGAGGGATAGGCTGGGTTGGGTTGGGCTGCAGAGGGGGCGTGGGGCAGGGACTGGGGGTTGGAAGTTGGGCGGACGTTGCAGGTGGTCATGGGCCAGGGCCCCAGGTTGGATCCTGCACGTCACCCCAGTGCCCTGCTCCTCCCCTTCCCTCTCACCCAACACCAGCCCTCCATCCTCCCCCAGACCCCGTCCCCGCCTCTTCCCCCCCCCCCCAATGTTTTGGTGGGACCGTGGGATCGAATGGCTAGCTCTCATGCAGGGATCACCCAGGCGGATGGTGGAAAGAGCTGCCATGGGCAGGAGGGAGACTTTGTCAAATGAAGCGGAGCGCCAGAGCTCATCGCAGAACGGGTCGTCATCATCCTCCATCCCATGGACCAGACCCATTGTTACAGTTCAACCACGGCGGCGTTGGAGGTAGGGATCACAAAGGGGATTGGGGGGCTTGGTGCAGGATGGGTGGTCATGGGAGGGGGTGGTTGGCCGGGTTGGGGGTAGTTGTGGGGTTAGGATGGGATGTTTGTGCCATCGGTCTGGAGGCGACTAGAACGTCCCGTGCATGCCAGCCCAGATGCACACATTGTGCAGACTCCTGTGGTTGCCCAGGCCTCATGCCCTACCCATCCTGGCCCCCCCTCCACATCCTCCTCGTCGGATGAAGCCTGGCATTCATCCCCCTCCTCCAGCATGTCGTCCCTCTGCTGAGTGATGTTGTGGAGGATGCAATAGGTCACTACGCTGTGGGAGATTCTCCCAGCGCCGTACTGGAGGGCCCCTGCAGGATCCTCAGGATGCCGATTCACTGCTGGATTACGGCCCCGGTCACGGCATGGGTATCATTGCAGAGGTCTCTGCGATTTGTGGCCTCTGAATAGGCGTCAGCAGCCATCACTGCAGCGGATAGCCCATGTTGTCCAAGAGCTAATCCCGCACGTGGCAGTGCACTTTAAAGGTGTTGGGAAAGTCGTGTGCCAGAATGAAGGCGTCATACACACTGCCCGGGTATTGGACGTGCATGAAATGCAACTCATGGTCACACACCAGCTGCACGTTTATCGAGTGGTACCCCGTTTGGTGTAGAGCGGCCTGTCACCTGCAGGTGCTCGTAGGGGAACATGCATCCTGTCGATCACTCCCTGTACCTAGGGCATCACAGCGATGGCAGCAAACCCCGTTGCCCAGACATCCTGGTAGTCTCGCTCCACATTGCAACTGTTACATTGTGCCAACTGCACATATAAGGCCTGCTTCACGGCACGGATGCACCTGTGCACCGAGGTCTATGAGATCACAGACAGCTCCCCACCCGACGCCTGGAAGGACCCCATTGCATAAAGGTTCAGGGTGACTGCGACCTTGACGGCCACCAGGAGTAGATGTCCTCTCCCATACCCCTGCAGTTCAAGATGTGCCATGATCCAGCTGATATGTTGCACTGTCCCCCTGCTCAGCCGGAGTCTTCGACAGCATGCCTAGTCCGGCAGGTCCCCGAATGACAGGCGTACATATGACCGGTGTCACTCTGCGCAACCATGGGCCACGGTGGGCGGTCAGTGGAGTGAGCAGAAAGACGGCTGCCTTGCAGGGTACGGCAGTGGCGCCCGTGCCATTGCCATTTTAGGGAGGAGTCAAAAAATCTAGTCTACAATCTCTGACTAACAGCCTGATATGTTATAGAATTTTTACAGTGCAGAAGGAGTCCATTCGGCCCATCGAGTCTGCACCGGCTCTTGGAAAGAGCACCCTACCCAATCTGACGCCTCCTCTGTTCTTTGTAAAATCACGGTGGGTGCGGACTTTGAAGCGTCTGAAGTGGGCCAGCAGCCAATGGCATGGTGCCCTAATTTACGAATCCACCCACCTACAGGTGGCCCATAAAATTCAGCTGAATGTTTCACTATTTGTCTCTCAAAACCTATCGTAATTTTCTCAAGTTCTAACAATTTCTCTGTTCCAGAGAAAAAAGCTATCTTTAAAAAAAAAATCTTTCTTCATAATTATGACACAAAGCGTTGGCTATGAATCAGTGGGCAGCGCTTTCTCCTCTGAATCAGAAGGTTGTGGGATCAAGTCCCACTCCAGACGCTCAGAGCACAAAATCTGGACTGACGTTCTGGGCGCAGTACTGAGGGAGTGCTACTGTTGGAGCTGTAGTCCTTCAGATGAAACTTCAAAATGAGGCCCTGTCTACCCTCTCAGTTGAACAGAAAGATCCCATACACCATTAAACAAACCGACGACCTGGACATTTGTCACATTGCTGTTTCGGGAATCTTCCTGTGGGCCAATTGATTGCTGGGTATTTCTTACATTCTAAAGCACTTTGAGATGTCCTGAGATTGTGAAAGGTGCTTTAAAGGTCCAATTTCTTTCCCTTGTCACAACCTCTCATTCCATGTACAATCAAGTGAAACATTTCCTGATCATTTACATGCTTCGGTCGACTAGCTCAGTTTTCCCACTGTTGCAAGAATTGGCCTGCAGCCGACAGATGCAAAAAAAAGCCCTCCCTGCAGCAATAGCACACTGCCAGTGGGTTAAACAGGCTGAGAGTGGGATATCCAAACCCTCTGTCGGAGGAAGCCCTACGATAGAGAACTGCTGGACTATCAGATTGTCCGGCAGCTCTAGCAGCCCCCACAGTGCCAGAAATCAGCAGTGGACACTGGTGGGACTGCAGGTAAGCCCAAGAGGCCGAGACGATGGATGTCAGAGCCATTAAATTGGGCTTTTTTGGGCATGTAGCAGGCCAGGAAGGGGGCCGGGGGGTGAGGGTGGGGTGGTGGTGGTGGTGTCCGGGGGGAGGGGTGTCGCGGGGGTGGGGGGGGGGGTGGTGAAGCGGTTTGGGAGGGGGTTTTGAAGACTGGGCAAGGGGGAGCAAAAGAGTGATAATAGCTTGAGGGAGGGCTGCCCCACCAGTTCACACAGGGCACCCACCTCTGAATGCTGCACCCCTCTCTTCCTTTGGAAAAGTGTTGTTTCAGATGCGCTAATCTCACTCCCGCCCCACATGCTCACATCAATCTTTTCATTGGCGTCGGGTCAATTGGCTTGGTCACAAGTTCAGCTGCCTGTTAAGTATTGATTTAAAAATAGTGGGCGGGCTGCCAATTTTGGAGACCGTGTTGACAATAATGGAGACGGGCATGCTCGTCGGCTGGAAGGTGGTAGATTTACCACCCCTTATACTTTCAGTGCCCCTTCCTGCCAAGCCCAGGCCTGGTGCAGGCAGGGGGTGGGGAGAGGATCTTATCTGCCTGTGCTCCAGCCATTAAAGGTCAATGCAGTCACCTCCTAGATTTCTCTTTGTTCTTCCACTTCTACTATTTTGGGTATTTTCTCTGCCCTTAGGTGGACGGACGAAGCGATCCTCGGGCCAATTAAAGGGTCACCTCCATGAAAATCCCAAAGGGGGACTTTCCAGCCACCCACGCCCAGGTTCAACTGCATGGCAGGTACGGCTCCTGGAAACAGTCCCGGCTCCTGACTCGGGCACCCAGAGGAAATATTCACACCCTAACTCAAAACAGGATCTGTAAATGAAAAAGGAAAGGAAATGGAAGAATTAAGGCCAAGGGCACGGGATTAGATTTGATAATTCCGTCTGAGAAGCCGGTTCCGGTGCTGGCAGGGTGGATTGATTGCTCTTTATCTTTGCTGCGATGTGAAGCCTTTGTCTTAACAGGTAAAGGGTATGCAAAATAATCAGCCATGGTTTTTTAATACCACTGGACTTATATTGTTCTGATCAAGCGGGAAATGCAGAATGTTTTTGAAATTAAGTTAAGTCACAACACGATGTAAAGGAAGGTCCATTATGCCCTCTGATAACATACTGTAGCAGGGACCCAGGTTCAATTCCGGCCTTGGGTGACTGATGTTTGCTTGTTCTCCGAGTGGGTTTCCTCCGGGTACTCCGGTTTCCTCCCATAGTCCAAAGATATGCAGGTTAGGTGGATTGGCCATGCTAAATTGCTCTTAGTGTCCAAAGGTGTGCAGGTTAAGTGTGGTTACGGAGTTGCAGGGATAGGGCAGGGGAGTGTGCCTGGTTGGGATGCTCTTTCGGAGGGTCGCTGAAGACTAGATGGGCCGAATGACCTCCTTCTACATTGTCGGGATTCTATGGAACATTGTCAACATTTGAAAGGTTTTCCATTGGACCTGAACATTAAATCACTTTTTACAGGTTATTGAAATAGAGTCCATCGTGTTGCAGATATACGGATTCTGATTTTGATTAAACGGCATTAATGGTGAGTTTCAAGCTCATTAAAGTTCAGCGGGTGTTCATGCAGAACGTCACACATCCCTCCGGAGAGGGAACTTGACTTCTGCATTCAGGTTGGCCTGAATCCTCGGTGTAGTTCCAAGCCTTGAGCCAGCAGATGGCCATCTGCTCATATCATCAGGCAGCGGACTGTTTCAAAGCTCCTGTTTGCTCGGGGCTTAAAGACACGCAGTGCACACAAAATTCATCTCTTTGCAGCTGATGTGCTTTCCCATCAAAAACCCAGGCTTCGCTTCCATTTCGCAGCCTCTCATTATTTTGACCTCTGCTTCCACCAACGTGCTCACTGCTTTGGAGAGACTGGGACGTTGGATTTTAACAAGCATTGCTCCGGAGAAATCATTTGGCCTGGGCGCGGCTGCATTGTCACATTTTCATTTTCATAACGCTCAGGACGTTATTTAATGTGAACGTGTGATTTTGCACAACGCAACTATAGTCATTCAGGGCTTCCCGACGCAGATTCTTTCTATCATAAAAATGAAAGTGACTTTGCAGTGGCTGACCCAGCCCTCAACTGAGGCTTATGGATCAGGGCAGCTCCAGCTTTGATCCCCCAGCATACACTTGGTCGGCTGATCCTACCCGACGGCCATAATTAACCTCAACGTCTTGCGTTAGAGAGGGAAGAACTGCTTCCTGCTCGTTTTCCGAGCGGCTGCTGTTGGAAAATGCTGGATGTCAGACGAGGACGGCAGAGGGCAGAGGTCTTGATCCCCTTTCCATGGTTCCCTACACTCACTGTGACAGCCTGCATAAGATTAATAGCCACTTTGGTATGTCACTGGTGACTGACCAGTGCTTCTGAAGATTGTAATTCAGCAAAAAACAAAATCACGCTTCAATGCCGGGAGGGGGGGAGGGGGGGTATGTGGTGGAAGAGCCCGGCGAGAAAAGAAGGGAAAATGAAAGCTCAAATAATAATTAGCTTCCATCCTTGCCAGCTCTGAATCGGTTAAATTCTGTACAAAGATCATAATCGGGAGCACGGATGTTTCATACTGATGTTTCAAAGCAAGTGTTGGTGTCAGGACGTTAACATTACATCCTGGATCAAAATAATATCTAGATGCAGACCGATTCATTTTTTTTGGACAGTTAAGGTTCCTTGTTGGAATTCAAATCAATGAAACGGATCTTAATTCCAAGTTGGACTGCGTGCACCCTTTGTTGCAGATGACAATGAATGTTTTTTGTTAATAAAAGCCTCATCAGATTGCCCCTGCTGCAGTTCAGTTATCAGCCTCTTTCCAGCTCTACGTGCCCCGCCCTAATGAAGCTGGGGAAGGGGCTGCCAGTTTGAGAAAGCCCTGTGTGTGCGAGGAAAACGAGAAAGTAGCTTTCAATGCCTCGGCTTCACTCCCTGGGGTCAGAAGCTGGTTGCCATGGATACGCTGACTTCATGCAGCTAATGGGAGGGATGTCTGTAGCTTTGGTAACCTGGGGACTGCCTAGGGTGGAATGTGTTTACAGGGGTGTGGCTGCACTGAGATGCTGTGCTGCCAGAGTTGCCAGGCAGATTGTGAAATGTAATTTGCTCCAACACGGGTTTTGTTGCCTTAAAGGTGCCACACACAATAATTACAATGAGACGGGAAGAAACAATCTTAACAGGGATTCAATGGCGTCTCATTTTTGTTTTTGCTATTTGCTTGCTTGCCTCTTCCCGGTTTCTGATGGTTGCTTTTGCATTATCCATACCACAGGCATCACTGGGTCCCCACCAGAACCACCTTAATTTGCCAAGATAACCTCTTATCCCAGATCTATGATTCTATGAGAACCACCTTAATTTGCCAAGATAACCTCTTATCCCAGATCTATGATTCTATGAGAACCACCTTAATTTGCCAAGATAACCTCTTATCCCAGATGTCACATTTACAATCGTCACTTTGCTGGAAGGTGAAACGTACTTAAAGCACAGGGATTCTAATCGGGCAGATCAGTGTAGTGTCGAGAATGGATACAAATAAGGTTTCCAAAAGAGACAAAGAACTTTGGTCTTTAGTAACAAGTTTCATACGTTTTAATGGAAAGATCCTGTGAACCCACCAGATGTGAGCAAAGGCGTGAGGATATCTAAAGTTTCATGCATTAGATTTATTATTCATTATATTAGGCACGGCGGGGTAGAGTTTCCTGTTTGAGGGCAGTCGAGAATGTGGCCGCCAATTGTGCTAGATTTGAGAAACGTTTTTCTTTCCACCCCACGTTTCTGTTTGAACTCATTTGAGTATTTTGCCTGAAAGTGTCATTGCACTGACCAGAATTTAAAATTGCATTTGCAAGTGTCTGCCACTTATTCTCTTTCAGATTTGAAGGCTTGTACCTGCTTAACCAGGAGTTTGTACCAGCATTGCAGGAGGGGGATACAATACAATGCTGTTAATCATTTTGCGCTGAACATTTGATTTCAGCCAGATTTTACTTGCTATTTAATAGAGTACACCACACTAATCAAACGGACCATTGCAACATGCTTAAAAGTGCTCGTGGGCTTTGGAAATGCCAAGAAAGAAGATGGGTATATAAGAGAGGGAAAGAGAGCGAGATCAATAGTTTATCGGAAACATATTTATCTAGAGGATCTGAGTGTTATTGAAGTTGATTGCTCAGAGTATTATGCCCTTTGCTGTGACAACCCAGTTGATTTATTTGCCTTTTCCACCCTCTGATGTCACACAACTTTCCTGGCTATGATAGCAGAATAGAAACCTACTCCCCACACTCCACTGATGCTGTTTTCTAGTTTCTGGCAAGAGGGAACAGCAGTGGCCTGAGTTGACTGGCTGTCTGAATCTCCTCCCTTCCCTGCAAATAAAATGCTTGGCATTGTAACACAGCTTGTGTGTGTGAAAGAAAAAGTGTTCAGAATTGTGGCTGTCAACTCATAACCTATCAAGCTTTTCCAGGTTTTTTTTTGTTCAATGGCATCTTACCATTTTTCTTTAAAAAATATCATTATTTTTACAAATTTCTTTAATTCCTGATGAGCCACTGATGCTAGCACATCCCTTTAAGAGGCTTCAAGGTA